>NC_141094.1:38270796-38870796 GCF_041138505.1 Cibotium barometz
AAGAAGTCACGAGAAGGAGTCATGTGCCTGGAAGCACCACTGTCAAGAATCCATTCCCAAGTATCCTTTGTGGTGAAGCCAACTGCCTCCTCGCTCGAAGAAGATGAAGCATTCGTGTCCATCATCTCTAAGTGCACAAAGGCTAGAGTCTTTGCAGCTGAAAGCTGAAGAATCGGCACTCTTCCCAGTCCACTGAGGACACTGCCTCCAACAGTGGCCTTTCTCGCCACAATCATCACAGGTCCTCTCGGCCTTCAGTTTCTCTCGGTCTGAGTCGGGCTTCTTCTCAGAAGACTTCTCTGATGAAGCCTTCCCTTTGTCCTTGTCGGCCTTTCGACCGTTGGGGCCAGTTAAGGCCTCAGAACCTCTGCCCTGTGGAGGGTTCATGAATCGCTCTTCCTGGTCCAAGACCATGGGCACAAGCTCCTTCCATGTGATGGTGCTGAGCCTGCCACCACTGGTAATCAACAAAGAGTAAAAGGCTGAGTACTGAGAGGGAAAATGTGACAGCAACGTTATGGCCATATCCTCTAACGATATCTCTTTCCCTGCCTAGAGAACTTCCTGTTGAAGAACCTGCAGCTTGTTGATGTGCTCTCGCGTCGACGACTTTGCGAGATTCATCACCCGCATCTGAACTTCCAAGGAGATTCTCTTCATGGGTGATACCCTGTTGTAGAGAGAAGCCAAATGCTGCCAAATACCTCTGGCCAGCGTCATATGCTTTATATGATTGATTACCTGTGGTGTGCAATTGAGGAATGTGCAATTGAGGAAGATGAAAGAACGGACTTTGGCATTGACACGATCCCATAAATGTTGATGATTGTTCCAGATTCACATGGGTTTATTTCCTTTCACAGAAGGACCAAGCTTTTGCTCGGTTCAAGGAGTGGCATGTAATGGTGGAGAAAGAGTCTAGCTTGCAGGTAAAGACTCTTCGGGCTGACAAAGGAGGTAATTTTTCTTCCAATGCTTTCGTGAGATTTTGTGCGGAACATAGCATCAAGAGGGAGCTGGCCAATACAGGTTTGCCGTTAGAGAATGGAGTAGTTGAACGCAAGAACATGACTGTGGTGGAGATGGCGAGGACAATGCTGGAGCATCGTGATCTTCCTCGTCCACTTTGGGGAGAGGCTGTGGCTACGGTTGTCCATATCCTCAACCGGTCTCCGACGACTTCAATATCGAACATGACTCCCTTTGAGGCATATTTTGGCAGGAAAGCTGATGTCTCCCATTTTCGTGTTTGGGAGTGATGCATATGTTCACATTCCGAAGAAGCAGAGGGGGAAGCTCGACTCAAAGTCCCAAAAGCTTTTTTTGTGGGATATAACTCTCTTTCCAAGGGATACAGGTTATGTGATCCAAAGAGGAACGAGGTTGTTGTCAGCAAGGAGCATGTTCCAGTTTCCATTGTTGATGATGAGCAGCCACTTCTTGGAGACCCAGAGGATTCTGATGATGATTCCCAGTCGATTGTTCCAGCTGGACAACCTCAGTCAGTTCAGGAGGTTGAGCCCGTAGCTGGAGATGAGGCCTCGCAGCAGCAACAGGAGTACCCAGGTGGTTAGTGGACACCCTTCAGGAGAGTCAGGTGTCACGGAGCTTCCCTCTGAATGGACCAGAGAGGACGGACCTCAAAGATCACACAGAGTCCATGATAAAAGTCATTCAGGGGAGCTTTTATAGGTAAACTATGCTTTGATGTCTCGTATCATGCGGGACAACGAGCCCACTTCCGTCAAGGAAGCCCTTGCACAGGATACTTGGAGGAATGCCATGTAGGTGGAACTGGATGCCATTGAGAAGAATAACACTTGGGAGTTGGTACCAAGGCCGTCGAAACGGTCTGTCATTGGTGTCAAGTGGGTCTTTAAGACCAAGTATACGTCAGATGGGTTGATGAACAAACATAAAGCTAGACTTGTGGCTAAGGGTTATGCTCAGCGGCCTGGCATCGACTATGAGGATACCTTTGCACCGATAGCGAGGATGACCACGATTCGAACCATTATTGCCCTTGCTTCTTCTAAGCGGTGGCCCGTATATTAGATGGATGTCAAATCTGCGTTCCTTAATGGTAAGCAGCCTCCAGGAGGTTCCAGGGTCAAAGGGGATGGTTTACAGGTTACGGAAGGCCTTGTATGGTCTTAAACAGGCTCCCAGGGCTTGGAATCAGAAGATTGATTCCTTCTTTCTACGGATTGGATTTCAAAGATTGTAGATCCCAACCTATATCTCTTTCAGGAACACGTCATGGTCACGCTGATCATCCTTTATATGGATGACCTCATTCTCACCGGCGGTCATGTGGAGCACATTACAATGATGAAGGCTGCCTTGTCAAAGGAGTCTGAGATGACCGACTTAGGCTTACTCCACTTCTTCTTGGGATTGGAGATCTGGTAGACCCAGAGGGGGTTTTTTGTCTCTCAACAGCAGTATGTTCATGAGTTGCTTGAGGCCTTTGGGATGGAGAACTGCAAGCCTATCACGTCGCCGATGGACCCAAACACGAAGCTGACAGTGAATGATCCTTTGGGATGGAGAACTGCAAGCCTATCATGTCGCCAATGCACCCGAACACGAAGCTGACAATGAATGATCCTTGTGAGCCGATGCCTCTTTGTACCGGAAGCTGGTTGGTTCATTGATCTGGTTGCTGAACACCAGATTGGACTTGAGCTTATCTGTGGGGCTGTTGAGCTCATTCATGCATATGCCGTTGAAGTCTCATTGGGATGCAGGATTGCGGATCTTGCAGTATCTGTAGGGTACGAAGGATCTTCGACTCTTTTACACAAGAGGGGGATTGAAGGATGGAGTCCGACTCCAAGGTTGGAGTGACTAAGATTGGGGAGGAGATCCAGACATGAGGAGATCCACATTAGGCTACAGTTTTTCCCTCGGCTCAGGAGCGGTTTCATGGAGCAGTAAAAGGCAGCCAACTATTGCCTTGTCATCGACAAAGGAGGAGTACTGTGTGGTGCTGCTTGCGAGGTTGTGTGGCTGCGGAGGTTGCTTGGCGAGATTGGGTTTCCACAGAAGGAGCCCACAGTCATCCAGTGCGATAACTAGACCTGTATAGCTATTGCTCAGAACCCGGTCTTCCATGCCCGGACCAAGCACATGAGATACAATATCACTTTGTTCGTGAGAAGATCTTGACTGGTGACATCTTGCTTCTTTATTTTCGACGGAGGACAATGCGACGGACCTCTTCACGAAGTCTCTATCTCAGGCTATGCTCCGGCGGCACTCTAGCTCACTGGGGTTGGTTCCACATCCACGAGCTGAGAGGGTGTGTTAGCAATCATCTCTTGTCTGTATATTTACACCAAGGCCTCTGTTGTGGATGTGCCCGCCTAATTTAGTCTAGTGCTGGCCGACAGGTGTCTACTGCTGGTGGCTGACTCGAGGGAGCAAATCGTGGGCAGTTATGATGGCTGTCGACTGTTTTTCAGCAGGCCGACTGGCTGCCTGGGCCATTATAAAATGCCCCCTTGCCCCCCACACTCTATATCTTGTATTCCGGGATTTTCTTGTGTATATAGCAGAGTTATACGCTTCTCTCTCTCTCTCTCTCTCTCTCTCTCTCTCTCTCTCTCTCATTTCTGTGTTTTTCTGCTGTGCACTTGCTCTAGGTGTTTTCAGATCTTGTCTTCATTTCCGCTGCATATTCTGACAATATACATACATACATACATACATACATACATACATATATATATATATATATATATATATATATATATATATATACATACATACATACATATATGTACATATATACATATATATATACCTATATATGTACATATATATCTATATGTATATGTATATATATATACATATGTATGTATATATATATATATATATGTACATATGTACACACACACTCACACACACACACACACATATATATATATGTATGTATGTACATATATATTATATATATATGTGTGTGTGTGTGTGTACATATGTACACATATATATGTACATATGCACATATATATATGTACATATTCACAAGCCAGATGGTCTCCGATGAGATGGATGTCCCTCCCAACACTTCCCTGTCTCCAGATGCCCTGACTAGCAGCTTCTTAGGGCTGTAAACAATCGGCCAACATCAAAAACAGCCACCAGATGAAGTTGACTAGCCTTGGCCACACCCCTCGTTGAGTTCCATCACGGTAGGTAGTGGTAGATGGCTGTAGGAAGCTGCAGAACTAGTCGACCAGCTCCTCCCATGCACTAGAAAGGAAGCCCCTATACAAAACTGGAGCGCCCCCCGCCCCGTAGTAGAGTTCCATCGGTGAAAATAGCCCAGGGGTGTGCTTTTTTGGTCCAGAAGGGGGCGCCTACAAGAGATTGGTCCAAATCTTGTCCAGTGCCCAGTGCCCATCTATTGGCCGCCACGTGTATTAAATTGGTCATGCCCAGTGTGAATAACTTATAATTTGTCCGGTCACTTATAAGTGAGTGTGGACCTACACCCATAATTATTAGTATGTGAAATCATAAAGCTGTAAATTGGGTTTTTTGGTACACTTACCACATGCAAAACACATGTAGACCACCTCTCAGTCCCAAACAGGTGTGCACATGTAAGATGTGTACATACATGTCCACAGGGTGCCCAAGCGTCCTAGGCCCATGGACAACACAAGCAGCAATCTCAAGCATTGTCCAGGCAAACAAAACAAGTCATCCAAATATAAAATCAAAGTCATGCACACACATGAGTGTAGCTAGACTGGAAGAAACACCCATCTGCTTAGTTGTATTAGTTAAAATGTCCAGGGCTCATGATCCTTCGGAACCTTCTGAGAACATAAATACACAAGATCTCCAGGATAGCTAGTCCCAAGGAATCACATTATGTCAGGCTCCATGAGCCATACATGTACACCATGTCAGGCCCCACAAGCCACACATGTACTATCATGTCAAGCTCCACGAGCCATACATGTACTGTCATGTCAGGCTCCATATGCCATACAAACACACCATGTCAAGCTCCACCAACCATACATGTATGTCATGTCAGGCTCCATATGCCACACATGAACAATAGAGAACAGAAGCAGTGAGGAAGTTATATATATATATATATATATATATATATATATATATACACACACACACACACATATATGTGTGTGTATACATATGTATATGTATATGTATGTATCATACATACATATATGTATACACACACACACACATATGTGTATATATATTTGTGTGTGTGTGTGTGTGTGTGTACATGTATGTGTATCTTTACACATACATGCATACATACATATATATACACACACACATACATATATGTATATACACACACACACACACACACACATACATACATATGTGTGTGTGTACATATATATATATATATACACACACACACACATACAGACACACATATATATATGTATGTATATAATGATAATTTAGTATATCATCATTATATATATAGCCTTACTCAAGGGACATGTCACTAATGGCCATCACGGCAGCCTTGGGTAAGTCTAGGCAATTGCACAAACCCCACACAGGCTTCTAACCCACCTGAAGTTGACGTCTATATGGATGCCGGAGCTTATTAGGCCAAGTGTTCAACACCAGACATCGGCATAGATTAGCTAAGAGGCAGGATGCACCAAGTCAGGCAGCAGGGCAGCTTGTTACAAGACCTGCCGGGTAGGCGGGACAGCAGGTGTCGGGCAGCTGTATGGGCAGGCTGGGCAGCAGTCAAGCAGCATAAAGC
Source organism: Cibotium barometz (assembly GCF_041138505.1). NCBI lineage: Eukaryota > Viridiplantae > Streptophyta > Polypodiopsida > Cyatheales > Cibotiaceae > Cibotium > Cibotium barometz. The sequence goes on from NC_141094.1 coordinate 38,276,576, forward strand.
AGGTCCTGAGGCAACAGTCTGGCAGGTTGAGCAGGCTGACTCCCTCAAGGAAGGCACACAAAGTGCCTATAAAAGGAGCCTCCTTTTCCCACTTCCTCATCTGCCCCAGCCTGGGAACAGGTCAGGAAAGCATTCTGAAGACATCATCACTTCACTTCAGCAGAGGAACAAGGGCAAGCGTTCTGCTACAGACAATTGCAGAACAAAGAATTCCAGAGATTCGCTCAGTGATAGTGAACAAGATTACAAGCCAATAGAAATTATCATAGACAGACAAGGAGTACAGAGACCATACAAAAAGAAGCTATGTTTCCTATCATATATAAAATAAGAGAAGGATCCAAAGCAACAAATTTTGTCAACTCATACAAAAAGAAAAACCCTAAGGGAGCTGCCAGTCATAGAAAAAGCGCCTCTCTCTCTCTCTCTCTCTCTCTCTCTCTCTCTCTCGATCCATACCTCTTTAGGTAGATTTTCTTAGCTTTTTTAAATTTATTTTTTTCTGGGCCTTTTCCCAAAAAAGAGAAAAAAAACTAAAAGCAATGTGAATCCTGAGATACAACATGCAGTGAATGAAAGACAACTCGAAACAATAATAAAGATGAAGAACAATATTGTATTACTCATGTTTCTCATAGCATACTTGTGTGCTCCAGTGAAAGGAAATGGCAATTTGGAACGTGTACTATATGCAAAACCACACATCACAAAACTTAAAAATAATAAAGATGAATAACAATATTGTATTATTCATGTTTCTCATACAACAGATGGGTGTAAGCATCCCACCCGTGTGCTCCAGTGAAAGGATTTGGAGCTGCGGAGATAGATGGTGTATGATGCTAGAGAAAGCTAGGGTGTATTAGACAACAAAGGTGGATAACTTGTGTATGGATAGGCTGGAGCCTAACTGCCTAAATAGCCTATGTGGATCCTTGGAGTCATTGTGTGGCAGCTGCCGACTGGGTCAAATAAAACCTCGGGCGGTTAATAATAAGACATAATAAATCCTTGGCCTTGTAGCTTTCAAGGCCCATCCAAAACCATCTGGGCGCTACTTGGGCTTCACAATCTGAGGACAATATGTCCTCAGGTAAAGTCCACAACTCCACCTAAGCGTCTAAATGGAGATTGGTCCAGACAAGCTTGTAGCCTCTTGAGCAGTGTGCCTAACCTTCCTAAGCCACCATCATCTGTACAGACAGGGATGCCCCAAGTCTTGGATGGTCAACCATGGGCTACCCAAAGTGTGGGCCTTACATACATGAGTTAGTGGGTGCCCCAGCATTATAATTTGAGGATGCAGCATTCATTTCTAACATGTCATACTACGGAATCAAGAAAAAACCATGCCACCTTATTTGCATTAGCATTATAAAAAGATATTAGATAGATATAAACAATTCTTTCAAACAAACTTTCCCAAAACCTCAAAAATCTTTGACCTATTGGTGTATGACCACCAAATGTACAACATCATGGACCTACTGGTGCATTATCATCAAATGTACAACATCAATCCATGGTCTTGCTCAGCCTGACCAAAAAGCCTAAAAGGTGCGATGATACAGGCAGAGATAAGGGTGGTGGCCATGTTAGCGATGGATGCCATGTCAGCAACGCAGGCCATGCAAGCGCGATGGATGCGACACGTCAGCAGAGGCCATGCAGCTAGCGAACAACATGGTCAGTGCTACAAAGGTCACATGGGTAGTGGATAACATGTCAATACTACAGAGGCCACGTGATGATACATGTAGAGAAAAGGGTGGTGGCCACATTGGCGATGGATGCCACATCAGAAATGCAGGCCACGCAAGCACGATGGATGCGATTGTAAGTGGAGGCTACACCGGTACAATGCTACAAAGACCACATAGATAGTGGACACACACCACTGAATCCAGAAATGGAGTTTTGTCGAATGCCACCACTTGATTGCAAAGTTTATATAGGATAATGTTGGATATAATAGCTTAGAATCTAGTTCAATAAAAATCTAGCTCCAAATGACTTGCTATTAAAATGAAGGTAATTAATTGCTAGACTCTATCTTCCATTTCTGACCTCAAATCTTCAATCCATGAGCAATTGCCCCACACACAATATATCTTCGATTTCTAATCTTATATCTTCAATCCACACACAATTGCCACACACAATACATACAAGTATATTTTATCATGACCTAGAAAACCGGCACCAACCACGAAATGATGCATTGATTAGTCATCAATGAAGATATCCAGGAAAAAAGTTTATCCATCTTTCTTGATGATTGAATGGCTGATGATGTTGATAATTGACTCCTGGCTTCAAGTATTCAAATATGGTTTGGCAAGTAGAAAGGATATTACCACCATAAATGAATGGAGGCATATTTCACATGTATATGTGAGAGCTAGTAGCATGTGGAAGTGTAGAAAAATCGAGACTGAAATCTTACTTGTTCACCTATAGCAAGGCTTCAAGACCCAATGCTATGGATGCCTTTGCTGTGGGAGAGACAGGATTTTCACCCAGGTACACATCAAAGAGTGAGGATACCAGGGCAGAAGAGACAATTGAGGCCTCCACAGTTTCCGGAACCATGGAATCCCCTGAAACAGCAACCTTTTGAGCACAGCCAACCCATCAGCATGCATCATTACATGTTCAGATGATCACACCTCAACAAAGGCATACTCAAAATAATCTTTCAAATGTTGAACATGATGTACACAAGGAAAGAGCTGCACAAGCTTTCAATGATGGCATCCTCTCTACCTGAAGCTTGAAGGGTTGAACCCAAGTTAAGTAGATGGAAGTCCCTTGCTTCAAGGACCTGCCTCGGAACACCTCTCCAAATGCATCCAATGCTTCTTGACCGGCTGCCCCTGCATTTGCTGCCTTTAACCTTGCTGCAACGGCTTCATCTAGGGCTCCCCAGAATGTTGCACCGTCCACATCTCTTACAAGAACAATTCTAATCCCCTTCTCCACTGGGGCTGCGTAGAAAAAACAACATATTTCATGCCCATTGTGATCAAAACGTGCAAACTGCAGGCATGATTTCATTTTGTACTGGAAGGCTGTCAACAAGAGAATGACAATGGTGCATGCAACTCTGCTGAATGTCAAATACTTAAGAGACCTAAAAGTTAATTTCTGTTGATGTGTGTAGAGCAAAGTAGTTATCAGGATTCCCAAGGGTGTAGAAACAATAGTCGTGCTAGCATTCTATGTATTTATACCTTCTACAATTGCCTTGAAAAAAGAAGCATCTTTAGAAAGCTCATCCCCTCTTTTGCCTTTCCAAGATGTCAGAGAGGCGGAAATGTTAGCATCTAAGTACATGCCGATCGCATACACTTTAATTTGAATGAAGGCAATGCTTTTCTCCCTGTAACCTGTTTTAGAAAGCAAGGATTAAACACTTGCAGTCACGAGATGTTGCACTGATATCATCACAAAGGGCATCCCAGATCAAAGAAAACGTACCTGTACCAACCAAAGAGAGTGGTGAAGAACCTCCCGGTGACAAGATGGAGGTTGAAAATTTCACATTTGTAGTTGGTTCGATTTCAACTTTTTCAGCTCCCACTGCATACACAAGCCACAAGATGAAAACTCGGGACTAGTTTTACATTCCACTCTTCTATTTGATGTCTGCATTGGAGACATGATAAACAGTCATAGAGCGATGGGATCACATATCCATGGCTCAATAAGTGCATGCACCCAAACAGCCATATGCGTAACACGTTGGTTGTTCTAAATTGCCTTTATGGTAGGAACATGAATGCATGTGATGTCTCATAGGGGGAGGTTAAATCAGGTGATGTCTCATAGGGGGAGGTTAAATCAGGTGAATGTGAAATGTTCGTAAAGAGGGGCAGAAAGGTAGGAGGAGAGGGAATGTTACCTGTGGAGGCAAAGATGAGCGGCCGCGGTGACACCCGATGGGTGAATTGAGGCCGATGAAGGGGGCGTAGAGGGGTAAAATGATGAAGGGGGCAAGGGTTAGGGGACGTAATAGGGGAGAAGAAGAAAGCAGAAGGGGTATGGTGGGAGCTAATGCCGCCTCTGGCCGTGGTTAATCCTGCCATTGCCACTGTGGGCTGCATGCTCATAGCCATCCTGCTGAGCCACCCTCTCTCTCTATAAATATGTCTCCATTTAGGCATATACACAAGATACATAAAAGACAAACATCTTTATGATTAGTAAAGAGCAATGTCTACATTTAATAAACACAGATATACTTGGACATACACATGAGATTCACATACACACAAGATACTTAGGTTGGGTTCTTCACAAATGGGCTAAACATATGCATACACATGCACATAAGGTACATTGTCTGCATTTCGATGTACAGCGACATAGAATTTCTATTTGCTAGCCAATGGGTGTTTAGCCTAGAGGTGTGGAAGGGGGAGTTCTCGAGTTCAGATCCCCACAGGCACCCCGGGGGCATAATTGTACCGCCTTCGGGCAGGAAACCAAGCTACTCAAGATGCTACTACACAAGGATCTTAAGGGAGGGGGGGGGGGGGGGGGGGGGGGGGGGTATATTTGCTAGGAAAAAAAACAGACACCGAGGACTCACATGTAATTGATTCATACAATCAAACAAAATCAAAGGTAACAGTGATATAATCCAACAATATAATTCATAGGAACTGCATGCAACGTTGCCTGGACACTTATGCAGACTAAATTAAACCTGATCACCCAAAATCTATGCTTGATTAGCGAGACCCAAGTGTTTGATTAGCCAAATCATGCTTAAAAGGGGGTTAGGCAGATGTCTACCTGCAGATTTTGTGTACAATGTGGTGCACCCTCGCGAAAAACAAAGAAGAGAATGGAAGGTTAAGGAGCTTGATCAGTCGACCATAAAACGGTTAGCTTTGGATGATAATTTCCAAGTTCGCATAAGCATATCACTACAAAAGTCCTTATACACGCATCAAAGCCGGCCCATAACAATCCTGCTCTCTAAGGTTTGGTCAGAGAGTTTTCCTAAGGTTTGGTCAGAGAGTTTTTCTACTAGGCCTGTGGACTCCAAAGAGTGAATTTGTAAGTTCATCTGCTTTGGTTTACATGTTTAGTCCTTGAAATCTTAGATTGAGATGTGGTATGTGACATGTTTAGTCCTTGAAATCTTTGATCAAGACGAGGATTCTACCTGAGTCCTCTTCTCTACAAGAGTGTTACTAATACTTAATAATGAAACTTGCGGTGCATGTCTAGTGCCACCCAATCTTCTCCCAAGTTCCTCACTCCGAACTCTCCTTTCTGAGCTACCCAGAAGGTATGGACTTGCCCATCATAGAAAATTAAAAGTGCATAAAGTTAACTTTCTTTATTATTCCACTTATAATTTAGTTTGTCATTTTGATGGAAAATAATAGGCATAAGTCACAAGGGTTGGACTTGCGAGTGGTTGCAATTAGAATCCCTCTCTTTCTGTGACTTTTCATTATGTAGCTTGAAACATGAAAGCAATCTCCACAACTTAGCCTAGAGGTGGCTTTGACCTATAGGCACCAAGGCATGAGTTGCATGCAACATAGTAGACAAATGGCTTTAACTGGGCACCAACTTTGCCAATCAATGCATTGTGCACCTCCACCTTTTTTCTCTCATGCCACATAGAGAAAGGTCCCACCGGTACCCTACCACAATAAGGTCCTAACTTTGTTAGGAAAAGCACCTATGCCCACCCACCTTTGTTAGAAGCACCTATGCCCACCTACACCTACACCTACCATCTTACTTCCACCTTTGCCCACCTACATCTACACCTACTCCAACCTCTGCCCACCTACACCTACACCTACTCCAACCTCTGCCCACCTACACCTACCACCTACTTCCACCTTAGCTGTGCCAAGATACCATACGCCTCTCTCTCTTTCTCTCTTTCACACACACACACACACACACACACACACACACACACACACACACACACACACACACACACATATCAAATCACATGCTCAATAGTGGCGTTTTATCCTCTTAACCTCTAGGGATTTACCAACTAAGGCAAATATTGATAACCTTATACTCCCAGGGTATTCACCTGAAAATATATGTGTAGCACGTGAGTTCATCATCAGGAGGGGTATATTAATTTAAAAAAGTTACAGAATTACATTTATAGGAGGGGGTTTTTAAACCAATTTTGTAAAAAAATACCATAAGTTTATGAAGAAAAAGGGGTCATTTTATTCACAAAAGTATGTAAGTGTAAGGGGTTTTTTAAATACTCCTTGAACGCATGTGATACATAGGATTTCTTCATAGTGCACCCCCCGAGCTTATACTAAACATAATACACAATTGACATAGTAGTGTGCTCCCTTAGATCTACTCTACCTGGATAAACATGTGACATCCCCATTTACGTGCTTTCATAAAAGCATATATGATATACACCATATAAAAATATGAGGTGTCATTTTATGAAATTTACATAACATAATACCATTATGATATCAATTGAATCATTAATATTATAAAAAATGGAAGATGTGTTGTCATGTTCATGATCCCATTCATATCATCACAACACATAACCATATCCTATATCTAATTTGAAAATTTTAGGGTAATGATGAAATTATGTCCATATCATAAGTATTGGAATAACACGAGTACATGCGTATACAAAATTTTTAGGGTAATGATGAAATTATGTCCATATCATAAGTATTGGAATAACATGAGTACATGCATACATGAAAATAACCCTCTAAAAAAGCATTGGATGCTAGCTCCATCCACACCACTACTATATGCTTTAATTGGCAACGTCTTATGAAAGGCATGTATCTAATAAGCGCAGATTTCTAAATGTAATGAACATAAACCATGCTCAAATATGAGAAAAGTTTTTCGCTAAAATCATGGCAGCTTGATACTCTAGCACCCAAAAATGACGTGCAAACTCCATGATCCAAATCATCCATATAAATTTGAAATTTGAAAATATTCATACATACGAAAATTGAAAATATACACATACAAGAAAAATTAAAAATTAAAAATATACATACATATGAAATCATCCAACACACATGAGCTCCACACGCGTGGCGCATGCACACACACACACACACACACACACACACACACACACACACACACTTCTCATCTATCATAAAGCTCACACAAAAAATATCTCTACCTTTTCCACATACTCACTCTCTCACACACACACACACACACACACACACACACACACACACACACACACACACACACACACACACACTTCTCATCTATCATAAAGCTCACACAAAAAATATCTCTACCTTTTTTCACATACTCACACACACACACACACACACACACACACACACACACACACACACACACACACACTAACACATTTTTCATCTATGGTAAGACTCTTATTAATGGTGTGAACGGGTTGGGAATGGCTTCACACAAACACCTAAAGTATGGGTATTATTCACATACATACAACTACCCAAAAATAATCATATCTTTAATATCGTGCATGCGAGTTCTGCCCACCTGACATGACATGGCATTCATTCTGAGCATTAGCTGCTGGCTATGGTTAATACATTGTGTATTGGAACGACGTCGGTGAGGAGCTTTCACGGCGATGGCCGGCTACAACAACTTGACTTGACCTATAAAACAAGTGATGAATGGTGAGTGCATCGATACTCACTTAGCCTGTGTACAACAACTTGACTTGACCTATAAAACAAGTGATGAATGGTGAGTGCATCGATACTCACTTAGCCTGTGTATTGGTGTTCTTTCGCCATGTCTATTCTTCTTCCTCCCAGGTAACTCATAGTGACTTGCTTTCGATACACAATTGATGGGATATTGAACTATGGAATCCCACGATGGCTTTCATATTACTGTGTTTTTTTAAACTTTGCATATGATTATGGGTTAAGGATTGGTTGACCCCAAGAGGACCATGCCTCTCAAGCAGCACTAGCTTTAAGTGGATTCAACACCACGAATTACAAGGAAATGCAAATTTGATATGAGATATATTGAATATCTACTAGGTTATTTGGAATTACTATAAGGCAAATTGTCTTGGTATTATTAGGAAGCCAACTATCCTTCATAGTTATAGGTGGAGATAAGAACTGATCCCTTTTCTTAGGGATGATACTAGGGTAACAAACCTGATGCATATCAAGGGATTAGATCCCATCACCGCATAAATCAAAAGATATTTTGGGTGACATCTATAACAAAATGGTAGATCCTATGACACTGCAAGACACACACGGGCTAAATTTTTGTTTGTTTGTTTGGATGCATGCAGGTAACATGATCTTTTCTCTCAAAATAACTATGGGTTTATGCTTTACACCAAATGTTTGCAAATATTAGAATACAGGCTCCATGGACTTGTAACATGATTATTGTATATAAATCTGTAGTTATATAATCATGTTTAACAATTTTACTGGTTAAGTTAGATAAGGTTCTTGAATGTTTCTGATCGTTGATGTAGAAGACTGAAAATGCACACACACACACACACACACACACACACACACACACACACACACACACATAAATATACTATACAACATATCGGTATTTGGAAACTATAGGGAATATTTTAGTTTTGACGTAAATAATTAGCACTTTTTACTTTGTTCTTAAAACATCGTGTAAGTTAGCCACCCAACTATTTAACCAATCTCACACATTGTGCTTTGCACTCTCACCATTTCACCTTCACGTGCCATTCCTCTCCATTCCTCTCAATTCCTCAAGGTGGCATTATCAAGATCACATGCATGGGTAAGTAATTGGTAGGTAATTCTTTGATCCTTGGGCTTTTCTGTTGACCCACATAAAGGACCCCAAGCACTCCAAACTCCCTAATGCAGTTAGATCCTTAAGGGGACCCTGTCATTACATGGCACACGCTTCTTCTCTCTCTCAGAAGTTTTTAGCTTCTAGAAAACAAAATTGGGGAATCTCTTCTTCAACTTGTTGACCTTCTCCTAAGTTAAGCTTTGTTTAGGCCCATCCTTCCACTTTAATAGATATTCCAAATACTTAGTATGTCAAGTACATCTTGCTCTTTTATCTAGAATTGCTTTAGGTTCATGTGGAAGTCTAGGTGTTTCTATAAATCAAACAAGAGTGTCCTCATCTACCAACCTAGCTTCCTTCTTAAGGTGACTAATCTTTCTCTTTTAACTAGAATTGCTTTAGGTTTATGTGGTGTTTCTATAAATCAAACAAGGGTGTCCTCATCTACCAACCTAGTTTCCTTCTTAAGTGACTTATCTTCCTCTTTTATCTAGAATTGCTTTAGGTTCATGTGGAAGTCTAGGTGTTTCTATAAATCAAACAAGGGTGTCCTCATCTACGAGCCTAGTTTCCTTCTTAAGCAACTTACAAGAAACATTGGATATAATCTATCCATCTAGTAGTTTCACCTCTTCTTCTAACTAATAGACTTTCTCTCCAGGTGAGAATTTACATAACTTCTTGCTCTATCTCAAGCTTCCTTTATAATATGTTAAGCCATTTTAACCATTTGGTTCATATCCTCAAGAAAGATTTTAGTTGCCTGCACCTTTTCTTTTTCTAACCCTATTGGTCTGATGGACCTCTAGGTTTAATTCCATACATCATCATAAATGGACAAGGCCTATACTTGAATCTTTAGCATTCTTCTTGTAAGAAAACTCTAAGTTTGGTAAATATTATTTCCGATTAGCTTGATTCTTATTCACATATGCTCAAAGATATCCTCAATGATCTTATTGGCCCTCTTAATTTGACCATTTTTTTGAGGATACTCAACCCTCCAAAGTGACTATCAAATTTACTATCCTCGTCACTAAATGATACTAACTGGTAGCCTATAAAGCCTCTAAATATACCTCCCCATAAATAGTTAAGTTAACTTCAAAGTCTTAACATTATTTTTGGCTAAAATAAATTAAGCCATTTAATTGATCAACTACTATACTCTTAAAATTGTAACCCATGTGTGTCGTTGGTAGTTCTATAATAAAATCTATGGAAGTACTCTCCCATCTGCTACTACTAACACTTGGGATCTCCAATGGAAGTAGTAGACAACCTACTTTAAATGTTTTACCATTGGTTCTTAATGTTTATACCAGTTTAATACTATTCAAAAAATAAAAGGTGCATAGAGTTATTCAATATATATAATATACAAAAGCAACTATAGTAATTGGTAGAATGTGACATAGGCAAATGTGGGGCCAAGTACAAGGTTGACTAGGAAAATACTATGGGGGCAACATCTATTAAGGAGAGCACTTTGAAAGAACCCTAATGAATTAAAAGATAAGTTAAATGATGATGAACCTCCATGAAGATCACAAGAGTAGACAATGGGAAACTTGAAGAAGACATCTACAAGTGTTTAGCTGTGGCAAGAGACAAAATAAATAGCATGGAAATAAAAGGAGAGAACTCGATGATCTCCAGGTGTTTAGCTCTAGCAAGAGACAAAACAAATAGCATGGAACTAGAAGGAGAGAACTTGATGACTTGTCCTATAAAAGGTTATTTAAGGTCTTGATGCACCTATAGTTCACCAAGACCTTCAATTTTTCAGTTTTTTTGGGAGGATTTTGTACTAAAATTAAGCTTTTTTGGCAGACACCTTGCAGGTGTAGTGCATCAAGACCTATAATTTTTAAGGTTATTATAGGGGAAGATGTCTTGTACTACTGAGACCTAATACAATGGGATGATGAATAGTAAGTAGCTAAGGCATGGACTTACAACAATTTCTTTTAAAATTTTAAAAGCTTCCAAGTACAGCTTTAATAACATTTTAAAAAAATGTAATTAGGACCTAATTCTTGCATTCAAACAATTATCAATGTAGAACGATGCGTAATAAGTTCCTTATAGGTTCCACCTTTTCTATGCCAAAGCCACTAATTGGGACTGACTAATCCCAAGAAATGAATAAATGGTATCTCTTTCATTTCTATAACATTAGTGGCATTACAATTTACTTAGAGTTTTTCGTTGAAATATGCAAGTGAATGAGTGTGTGCGGGAACAAGCTCTTAGCTAGAGACTATAAAAGGGAGTCTGTAATTGAGTGGGTAGCAGTGAAGAGAGGTGAGAAGAATCTACTAAATGAGAGAATCAAGGGTAGCATGAGTGAATATAGGGGTGTGGAAAGATTCTAGGAAAAGGTGCCCCCAGATATAGGGGAGGTGGCACAGATAATGGGGGGGTGGCATAAATCAAGGAGAAATCAGTGGGATTAGATGCTTGGCACCTTGTGGATGTAAAAGCTATAAATTGAGGTATTGGCCTAATGAGAAATTGTTGGTTTTTGAGAATCCATGCCTACATTAAGCTATTAGATTAATTGTGCACTAATCTCACCGTAATCATCTTCTAATTACTTGCTAATCATGTTGATCATTGCATTTGATCCACCATAGCTCATCACATTGCTGCAAAGTTAACATGGTATCAGAGCTAAGCTTAGGATTCATCTAATTTTTAAGCCTAATTACCTCGCTAATTATAGATTAGGAGTAATCCTTATTTTTAGTCTTTTTCAAAACTAACCTTCTGCACCCCCAATTGGTGGAGGGGCTTGATCTCCCTTCAGCCTTTAAATTAGGCAAAAATCTCTTAGCCACATTTAGGCAGCATCCCCATGCTTTAGCCTACCGCTTCAATTCGTTAAATCGCCAAGAGAAGCTACCGGTTTTCGCTGATTTAAAGGCGCCTTTTTTCTCGATCTACACTCCCACAAGTGGAATTAGTCTAATTTCTCTTAGTCCCAGGGGTTTTCAAGGGTTCTCTACATGCCTATGATCTTAGATTTTAGAAATTCATCAAGGAGAAGTGGCATCAAGCTTTGGATCAAATTTGCAACTTACTTTGGTAAAACAGAGATTAAGAATTCAATATTTGGTCAAATATTTTGTTTTTGGGCTTGATCCTCTACTAGACTAACTGCTATTGATGCCTTTGAAAGGATTTGATCTCATTTGAACTCTAAGGCACCAGATCTGGCCTCCCCTTACACTTTATTTTTTGCACACAAAATAAGGGATCAATCTCACTAATTAGTGATTCATTAGCATTAACCACTACATTTTGGTGCAATTAATGGTTCAAACGTACCATTGAGGATTTGATACAAATTTCTATCACTTTATATTGCAATTTGAAGTTGGTTTGATGTCCCAACCATCCAGTACAAACCAACTATCCTTGGCTTTATGCAATTTTTGGTATATTCATCCTTGTAAACCTGTTGTAATCATCATTTAACACCAAATTGGAGTTGTAAAAGGGTAGACACTACCCTTTAATCTTGAATTGGATCAAGAGGTTAGACCCACTTCACATCATCATGAGTATTGCACAAGAAGTAGCTAAATTCAACGGGGAGCAATTGCATATATGGCAAACAAAAACCATGTATTTTCTCATGGAGGAAGAATCTACGGGGGCTAGTTGAGGGAAGAGATGAATGTCCCGTGGAGAATGGGGAGAATGAGTGGAATAATAGAAATGAGAAAGCATTAGGACTCATTGCACTTAGCTTAAATGATGAAATCATTCACCACATTGCAGGGATACAACAAGCTAAAGATGCATGGGATGAACTTAACAAATTATTTGGCACTCAAACAAAGAATTTAAAGATAAATCTGCTAATGCAATTCTACAAACTTGACATGAAGGAAAGTGAACTTCTAACTGTTGAAATATACAAGTGAAAAGGGTGTGTGTGGGAACAAGCTCTTGGATAGAGGCTGTAAAAGAGGAGATGTAATTGTGAAAGAACCTGTGAAAAGGTTAGGAGAATCTACTGGGAGAGAATAATGGGTAGCATGAGGGAATTTAGGAGTGTGGAGATATTCTGGGAGATAATCAGGGAAAAGAGAAGAGGTGGAGAGAATCAGGCAAGAGGTGGAGATATTCAGGGAGTGAATCATGGAGAAATCAAGGGGATTTGATGCTTGATGTAAACACTATAAATTGAGGCATAGCCCTAATGAGAATTTGCTGGTTTTTGAGTATCCATGCCTACATTAATCTATGTGCTAATTATTCACTAATTACGTCTTAATCACTTGCTAATCACTTTGTTAATTATGTTGATTCTAGTGTTTGATCCACCATAGCTCATCATTTAGCTCAAATTTCAACATGGTATCAGAGCCATGCCTAGAATCAACCAGATTTATGAGCCCATTAGTGAATTAATCAGGATTAGTAAGTAATTAGCAAAAAAAATCAGTTTTTAGTGAGTTTTCACTCTTCCCCTTCACCCCCAGCCAGTGGAGGACTCTATTCTCCATGGACAGTCAACATTAGGCTATGCCCTCTTAGCACAAGCTAGCTAATACATCTAGCTACAAGAACATCAAACGGCGCAGCAAAACGCGAAGGCGTTTAGGAGAAATTGCCGTTTTCTTCAGCGCTGATTTTTCTGAGTATTCTGCAGATCTTGAGCTCATCAAATCAAATTGAGCTAATTCCTCTTAGCCCCGGGGGTTTTCAAGCATGCTCTACAAGCTGGTGAAGACAAAAATCAATTTCATCAAGTCTACAGAGAGATCCAAGCTCTTCATCAAATCTGCAGGTGACTTTGGTAAAATAGAGATTAAGCTTTCATTATTTGGTCAAATCTTGTGTTTCTTGGCTTAATCCTCTACTAGACTCATTGCTATTGATGCCTTTGAAAGCATTTGAGCTCATTTGAAGTGGAAGGCACCAGATCTGAGCTCCCCGCATACTCTGTTTTCTGCACACAAACCAGAGCATTAATTTGCTAATCAGTGATTAATCAATGCTAATCACTGTACTTTGGTGCAATTGAGGGTTCAAATTAACCATTAGGTATCTAATACAGATCCCTAAAGCTTCAGATTGCAAATCGGAGTTGGTTTGATACTCCAACCATCCCGTATAAATTGGTTACTCTCAATTTAATGTAATTTCTGGTGATTTTATGCTGATAAAATTGTTGTAATCATCTATTAAACACCAGATTGAGTTGTAAAAGGGTAGACACTGCCCTTGAATCTTGAATTTGGATCAAGAGGTAGGACCCCCTTCACATCACCATGAATTCAGCACAGGAAATAGACAAATTTAATGGAGAACAGTTTTATACATGGCAAACAAAAACCATGTATTTGCTGATGAGGAAAAATCTGTGGGGATTAGTTGAAGGGAGAGATGAATGCCCAGAGAGAGGGGAAAATGAGTGGAAGAGTAGGAATGAAAAAGCATTGGGGCTTATTGCACTCAGTTTAAATGATGAGATCATTCATCATATCACAGGGATACAGTGGGCAAAAGATGCATGGGATGAACTCAATAAATTATTTGGTACACAAGCAAAAAATTCCAAGATAAATCTATTAATGCAATTTTACAAATTGGACATGAAGGAAAGTGAACCTTTAATCACACACTTGAACAAATATAAAAGCATTAATCAACAGCTGGCAGCTATTGGCAAAAAGGTAGAAGATGATGAAGCATTAGCTGTACTTTTGAAGAGTGTGGACAAAGGAGATTATGAAAACATTGTAGCAACACTAAAGAATGTACCTGAACTGAAGATACATGAGATAGAAGCAGCTCTACTAGAGCAAGAGAGCAGAGGCAAAGAGAAGAAAGAGCTCGACTCAACAGCAGGAGAGGAAAAAGCATTCTTCACCCGAGGAGGATTCTCTCGAGGACGAGGACGAGGAAGAGGCAGAGTAGGAGGGAGGACCTTCACTTGCCACAAATGTGGAAAGCCAGGACACATGGCGAGAGACTGCTACAGCAAACCCAGTGAAGAAGGAACGACATCGGCAAACTTCATGGAGGCTCCAAGAGAAGTGGAGTCGGATCATCTTTTCTGAGAGAGAGAGAGAGAGAGAACCCACAACCCAATGTAACCTGCCCCAATAAAGTAAAACCACCTCTGAGCCACCGATGATGTAGGCCAAGTGGTAGATGTATGTGTGAGCACTTTAGTCAAGGTCGCGGGCACTTATAGTAGCCTTGGACACATAGAGAGAGAGAGAGTGTCAAGGACTATGGAGTTTAGGGACTTGAGGCACTGGTCGCGGGCTATCAAGTAAGAGGGAAACTTGATACAGGGTCCAGGTGTGTTAGGATTATTCACTTGAGGGGAGGTGTTGAAATATACAAGTGAAAAGGGTGTGTGTGGGAACAAGCTCTTGGATAGAGGCTGTAAAAGAGGAGATGTAATTGTGAAAGAACCTGTGTAAAGGTTAGGAGAATCTACTGGGAGAGAATAATGGGTAGCATGAGGGAATTTAGGAGTGTGGAGATATTCTGGGAGATAATCAGGGAAAAGAGAAGAGGTGGAGAGAATCAGGCAAGAGGTGGAGATATTCAGGGAGTGAATCATGGAGAAATTAAGGGGATTTGATGCTTGATGTAAACACTATAAATTGAGGCATAGCCCTAATGAGAATTTGCTGGTTTTTGAGTATCCATGCCTACATTAATCTATGTGCTAATTATTCACTAATTACGTCTTAATCACTTGCTAATCACTTTGTTAATTATGTTGATTCTAGTGTTTGATCCACCATAGCTCATCATTTAGCTCAAATTTCAACACTAACCACACACTTGAACAAATAGAAAAGCATCAATTAGCAACTTGCAACCATTGGTGGGAAGAAAGTAGAAGATGACAAGGCACTAGCAGTGCTTCTAAAGAGTGTGGACAAGGGAGAGTATGAGAACATTGTGGCAACCTTAAAGAATGTACCAGATTTGAAGCTGCATGAGATAGAAGGAGCTCTACTAGAGCAAGAGAACAAGGTCAAAGAGAAGAAAGGATTGGACCCAACAATTGGAGAGGAGAAAGCATTCTACACCCGAGGAGGCCTCACACGAGCATGAGGAGGAGGAAGAGGCAGGGGAGAAAGAAGGACCTTCACTTGCCACAACTGTGGGAAGCCAGGAAACATGGCTAGAGACTGCTACTCTACAGCAAACCAAATGAAGAAGGATCAGCATTGGCAAACTTCATGGGGACTCCTAAGGTAGAGGAGTCAGGACATCTTTTCTGAGAGAGAAACCCCACAACCCAATGTAACCTAACCCAATAGAGTAAAACCACCTCTCTGAGCCACCGATGATGTAGGCCATGTGGACGATGTATGTGTGAGCACTTTAGTCAAAGTTACGGGCACTTGTAGTAGCCTTGGACTGACACATAGAGAGAGAGAGAGTCAAGGAACATGAGTTAGGGACTTGAGGCACTAGTTGCGGGATACCAAGTAAGACGGAAACTTGGTATAGGGTCCAGGTGTGCTAGAATTATTCACTTGAGGGGAGGTGTTGAAATATGTAAGTGAATGGGTGTGTGCGGGAACAAGCTCTTAGCTAGAGACTATAAAAGGGAGTTTGTAATTGAGTGGGTAGCAGTGAAAAGGTAAGAAGAATCCACTGAATGAGAGAATCAAGGGTAGCATGAATGAATATAGGGGTGTGGAAAGATTCTAGAAAAAGGTGCCCCCAGGGGAGGTGGCACAAATCAAGGAGAAATCAGTGGGATTAGATGCTTGGCACCTTGTGGATGTAAAAGCTATAAATTGAGGCATTGGCCTAATGAGAAATTGCTAGTTTTTGAGTATCCATGCCTACATTAAGCTATTAGATTAATTATGCACTAATCTCATGTTAATCATCTTCTAATTACTTTCTAATCATGTTGGTCCTTGCATTTGATCCACCATAGCTCATCACATTGTTGCAAAGTTAACATTTTTTTCTTGTGGTAGAAAAGCAAAAGAACTTTTCCAAACTGTGGGTAAAGGAAGAATAAACAAGTGAACACTTCACATTATCAAGTTACACAAAACTGACTTATTTAAAAGTGACGTGCTCTTGATATTTTCCTTCTAAATCATGATAATTTAAGAGTGTATCTCTTTTAAGGTCAAGCTTCCAACCTTTTTTTGGGTAAAACTTCAAGTGCTTTCATTGAAATGGAAGGTTGGATTATTAATGAAATAGACTTTTTTTGGTCAAGGACTAATTTCGGATGTGACTTGTATGCATATTCCAAAACATTAGCATTATCAAATAATAGATATTAAAAAATAAGCAAGAATAATGCTTGAAAATAATTTTGAAGTAAGTGCTACCACATAAGTATCACATATCACACACTATATGGCTTTGTAACAATTCAATGTTCTCCACTTTTATAACTGAAAGTATTCTACAAAACAAAGGGAATGGCATGTTCTCCTCTGTTTATAAACTTAGGGGTATCTTACCATACCTTGTGTATGGTCTTTTTCTCCTTTTTTTCTCACACATATACATGCATTTAATAAGCATATCAATAGTCAAAATATTTAACTTCACACCAACTCATGATGTTAATTGAGACATGTTCATGTGTAAAGAGTTAGTGAGAGGAATCTTATGTACTCAGTGGGTTGGAGCATCTCCTTATAGACACTTCAAACATCTACCTTGTTCCCAATAATTTCTCCCCAATTTTTTGATATAGGTGCACTTTTGATACCATCTAAAGTCGTATTAATTTTTTGATGAACAAAAGCATCTATGTTTCTTCTTAAAAAATAATGAGAATGAATTGCTGACTAGATAAGCTTATGAAAAACCATAGTTGTCAGAACTTAGCATTGGCAAGGCCCCAATCCCATTCTTACATTTTTGACCAAGGGGAGTTGTTGTTGCTAACCTTTTTGAGACATTAGTGTTTCAACTTGCTGGAAAAGCCTCTCCAAAGTTTGACCTTGCTCAAAACTATGTGTAGTTTTATGCAGTACACTAACCCCAATGATGTTGCATGATGACAGGGCATTTGGATCCATTTTATTTTTTATTTTTTTACCATCAGAAGATTTTCTACATTTCATAGGGGAATTTTAACCACTATGCCAAAATCTAATCCTCTATTTTAATAATAATATTTTTAAAGCTATGATCAAGGCTAGGAAGGCAAAATTTTGAGAAGATTACAATACATACATAGTGAGTTCCCCTTCATGATGAGATCATCCACATAAAAGGATGATGATCATATGCATGCCTTGCTCAAAGAAAACATACAAATTTTCATCTCATGGGCTTTTTGAATGACCAATACTTACAAAGTAATTCCATATGCCATGCTTCAGGGTCCTATTTTAGCCCTATATCATCTTTTACAACATGCAAACTTTACCTTTAAAATCAATGATTGCAAATCTTAATGGTTTCTCCTCCACATACACGTTTTTAATATGTCCATTTAGAAAAGATAATTTCACATCTATAAGGATGATTAGCCAATCCTCTTGTGCAAATTATTCTATGAGTGAATGTCTCTTGGAAGAAGCCAAATTTCTAAACTTGTTGTGCAACTCCCTTTGCTTGGGCCTTGTACTTCTCCATGAGCGATCAAATATGTACTTGACATTATACACCGACTTGGTATTGATGAACTTTTGATTCTATGGTTACTTAAGAAGATTCTAAGTGTGGCTCTTAATTATAGAGTCATACTTAGACTGCACAATCTCC
Organism: Cibotium barometz; assembly: GCF_041138505.1. Classification (NCBI taxonomy): domain Eukaryota; kingdom Viridiplantae; phylum Streptophyta; class Polypodiopsida; order Cyatheales; family Cibotiaceae; genus Cibotium; species Cibotium barometz. Next base: position 38,295,146 of record NC_141094.1, read on the forward strand.
ACTATTAATTATAGAGTCATACTTAGACTACACAACCTCCACTCTTAATTATAAAGTGATAGACTATAGAACCTCCACTCTTAATTATTGTCATACTTGGACTTCACAACCTTCACTCTCAATTATAGAGTCATTAGAGTCATACTCAAACTGCACAACCTCCATTCTCCCTTATGCATTCTCTAGACTTCTATGATCTTAGATCTTCATTGTCATTGCCATGAGTGTATAATTGATAATGTTGTTGGCTTTTAAACTTTTCTACTCCTCTATAAAATGCCATAAATAAACGTCGCTATTGCATTCTTTTCTTGTAGTGGGACGCATGTGGAGTCCCTCTACAATATTGTTTTTACATTAAAACACAAAAAAGGGATGGCAACCCTTTTTTTGTATTTTGATGCAAAAAATGTTGTAGAGGGCTTGACATGCCTCCCAACCATAGTAATCATCACAATAATAAACCCTAATTAGACTACTTAGGCTAGCAATATTAAAATTCAATTCATGCACTTGGGTAAATCCACTTAATTGCCCTAAAATTATAAATGAAGAATTGCCAATAATTTAGGAAAATTCATGGGGTGATTAACTCCCCATGCCCATTGCATAATTCTTGCTGATTAAAATGAATTAAACTGCATTCACCAATAAGCAAATGGATAATTTCATAAAGCATGTAAGAAAACAATATCATCACCTATAACGTAGTCAATTTAGGATTAATAACCCCCCTAATTACCACATCTCAATTTATATCATACAATCGACATAACCAGTAGCAAGTCATCATAAAAAACCAACTCTCATCAATAAGTTGCAATAAATAAATTTCATATAAGAAATCACCAATTGTAACAAAGAACAATCAAGGACAAACACTAATTTACAACTAGGACACAAAATGACACATTCACATAGAGCTAGATTGCTCTTACATATACAATTCACACAAAGCTAGATTGCTCTTGCACATATTAAAATAGAGCAAATTGGGGGAAGGGGTGAGCTGAAGCACTCTTGCACATACAATTCATTTGAAAAACAAAGTTTCATTCATATACATGATTTATACATTGAAAGAGTCAATACTACAAAGGTTGAAGTACTAATTATTTCCCTCGCCTCTTAACCGTCGTGATGTGCTAGGCTACATATCCTTTATCATGATGTTTACTCGCTTCTCATGTATTGCACACAAGTTAGTGTCTTCAAACAAGCTTATGAAGTAAGCTTTCATGGCTTTTGGATAACTTCAAGCCCGACAGCTTGCATACCAAAGTCAGTCTTAGAGCTTTGAAGGATCTCACGCACCGTGCACACAAAGAAGGGGGCCTTCGGAATGAGGAGATCGGTGCTCTTTTGGTAGTGTCGGATCTCATATAAGGCCACAATTCCTTGCTTGAGCCAAACAATGGGGTGCACATTGGGACCCTTGTGCTCGGACTCGTGGTGGCGGGTCGGTAGAGTTTGTTGGACCTTTTCTACTTGTGATGCTCTTGTTTACCGCCCTCATCCTCCCCATCTCTCCCCCCTCTTGCTTCATAGCCACACATTCCAAATGGCATGGTAAGGGGCCCAACATTTCTTGGGCAATATTTTTCCCCCACGGTGTTAATTGGGAATTAATGGGATATCTTGGCCAAGCCAAGGAGGAACCTCTTCATCCACTTAATGTTGCACTTGGGTGCTTACTCTGCTTGGATTCCTTCATCTTTCGCTATCCTCATCGGTCTCACTTCCCTCATCGGTCTTTGTGTCTTGTGGGCATCTCTCTTGTTCTCTGTCCTCGTCACTATGGATGGTATTCTTTCACCTCTTGGAGCCTTCCTCACCAGCTTGTGTTGGCTGCTTTGATGTCGCTTTTGTAGCCCACCACTACCCTTGCCTCTTATATTACCACCTTATTTTCTCTGATTTGTTATATAGTACCTTCCTTGTGGTTTATTTGGTTTTGTTTCATGGTGATGGGTGTGAGAGAGAGGAAGGGGGAGACACGAATGTGAAAGAGTTGGAGAAACACAGAGAGATGGGGGTAGAGAGAGAGAGAGAGATAAAAAAGTGAGAATGAGTTCTTATAGGTATTTATAGTGCCAAAAATGGCATTATGACTTAGAAAAAAACTCTTATTTTTTAAAAATTAAAATTCTAAATCGCACTTTAAGAAACCAAGGGAAAACAACATTCTTTTATAACAATTTTTTTGGGATTGCTTTCGCCAGGAGGGCACGAGTTTTGGCAAAACAATGATGTTGTTTTGCCAAAACTCACGCCCTTCTGGAGCCATTTTTCCTTGAGTTTTTTTGTAAAAAATATTATGGGGGACCTATGAAACCCCCCTTCAAGAGTTTTACATGTAGCATAAGTCCATTCTTGGCATAAAAAATTCTATGGTGATCTTATATTTGGCTGCTAAGGTGCCCTAACAGTATGTCGAGATTAAATGTACATAGAAATATTTATCCCCCACAATCTCTATAAAGATAGTTTCTTGTCCCTTTCACTGGTGTTATAGAGGATAAAAAATGTGAAGATTATCAAATAGAATATTAAGAGGATAATATTAAATATTGTGAAAGTGGTAGAAGTGCCTTATACTTTCTTTTGACAACAGGGTGATTCTCAAATATAATATTAAGAGGATAATATTAAAATATTGGGAAAGTGGTAGATTTACCTTGTACTTTTGACAACAAGGTGATTTGACCGTAATTCAAAAAAATCACCTATGTACTTTTCATTTCTCCCCTTTCTTTTACTCTTTTTTCAAGTTCTCTCCCACTCATCCCTTTCCTTTTGTCCTACTCCTTATTCAACTGGTTTTGTTAGACTTCTTATCTCCACCACCACCACCTGGATTGTGTAACATGGGGAGTAACATTACTGATCATGAGCTTAGCCAATACCTCTTACGTTTACAACTCCTTGAGATGACTACAAAAGAGATGCAGAGATTAACACCTACACAATAGGAGTTGAGAGAAATATTGAAGCAATAATATGAGAGGATGAATTCTATTGGTTTTTATATGTAGACCCTTATCTTGATTAGATATGCAAACCATTTTCTTGGTTTGTAATCTAATGAGTTATCATAATACCACCATGCTAATTATGGATGACTCCGCGCTGGTCCTCGCTAGGGAACTCACAAACTACCTACACAAACACTATGGTTGGGGGGAAAGGAGTGTGTATCCTCTCAGGGAAGTATACCCGCCAATGGATGGGTCGACCTCACTGGCTAGACATGCAAGATCTATGCTCCACACCTTCTACCGTGCTCTCTGACCACCTCCTAGCACTGTAGTATTCCCACAAGCTACTAACTCACACCACACCCACCCCACTGACCACTCACTCACCTCACACACAGAGAGATAGATAAAACACCACAAGAGCGTAACAATGTATACCAACATGCCGAAAAGAATGATACAAGAGAGATGTCCTCCAAGAGAGAATGCGATACACCAGAGAATGTGCTACCAAAGAGAATGTGATCCAAGAGAGAATGTGCTCCACTCTGCAGAGAGAGTGCTCCCCTTAACTCCTCCTTGGGTGTCCTTCTCCTCGAAGTCCCAACCCCTCATCATGTTGTGTAGAGGGAAGATCTTATGTCGGGAAAAGGGAGATGTTGCTCAAAGAGGATCTTGCACTGCCTTGGGAAAGGGAGAGGGGTGTTTCCTCCATGAGTACCCTTGGAGTTGGCTATGCACGTCGTAAGTGCCACTGGTAGTCAGAGGACCTGGAGATGTCGGAGGGCACCGATGGTGAACGGCGGTCGAAGGTAGTAAAAGGTGATAATGGGAGGAGTTACTCTTGGTGGAGTGTGGAGGACCTAGCTTCCTATCCACCACAGGTGGCCCACTACTACTCAGTTCATCGTCCCGATGAATGCCATTAGAAAAAAATGTTGTTCTCTTGCAAGCTAGACTCTGGGAAAAACATTCGGCAACAAGCGGGCTCCCAGGCATACCTCATACAATTATCTTTCCAGGAAAACCTTTTGAGGAAAACCTTTTGGAGAGATAAGAAAATAATAAAAACAATTCAATTGGGCTCGTGGGCAACTTTACCCAGCAAACTAGCTGTGGAAAAAATGATTGAACTAAGCTCCTAGGCACTTCATCCAACAAGCTAGTTGTGGAAAAATTGATTGAACTGATCTCCTGGGCACTTCATCTAGCAATCCATCTCTGTTTGTATTACCACTATAGTTGTGTGCATCCAGCAAGCTATCCATGCCTTTATTACCACTATCATCCCTCGAGCAAAGCATCTTGCAACAAGAAGGTTACACTTACACTAATAGAAGCACAAAACCAATCTAAACAATAATCACTAGCCACTTCATTTGGGCAAAACTTTCGGCACACGAATTCCAGGCATACAAAGATACAAAATGAAATGTGGCCATGGCTAATACATGCCCTTAGGCAAACAGAAAAATAACAATATTGAAGACAAAATCAACCATCCTGAGTGGTATGGGATGAGGCCTCAGTCCCAATCCCTGTAGGACCGGTTGGTTGACGTGGGATGTGGGTGGCCAAAAGAAATGACGCCGCTCTCGTGATGAGATGCTAGAACTCTGCAAGGTCGTCTTCTGTAGATGAAGCTTGCTAGAGAAGATCGGCTAACTCAAGCTCATGCTATTGACGGAGCACCGTAAGAGTGCACGCATGCGAGTCTTGCAAGGTGGTGAGGTCTGTCTCATGCTCTAGACAGAGTGCCTGCATCTCGGACTCATGCTGCTTCCGGGTCTCTAAAGGGTGGGCTCCTGCTCCCGATGGCTACCATGGCATCCTCATCGAGGATGGGAGACAAACACAGCTCAAACAACTCCTCGCTGTGGCGGCGAAGCCCCTAGAGCTCTTTGTCCCTACTATGTGATGGTCTCCTACAACTGCTGGTGGGCCTCCTTTGCATCCTTTTCCCGGGCTATAGCCTCCTGAGTGGCCCTCTGTGCTAGATGAATCAACTGACACAAGTGATGGTTGGCATCATTGAGAAGGCACCCAGACGCGCTAGTGGATGAGACCTATGGTAGTGATCCGTTAGGAGGCCTCCATCAACATGTCGGCCATGAGATAGTACTTCAAAGGGAGCCTCACCAAGGCGAAGGGAGTGGTCAAAACTATCTGAGGAAGGCTCAGAAAGAGACCAACATGGGGAGTGGTGGTGAAGATGGTGGAGGTGACGCTCAGCCGAACATGCGGTGGTGTTAAGAGAGAAGGTGGCAGAGGGGATGATGAGGGTGGTAGAGCCTGGAGTAAGTAACTCACGTCTATGGGAGAGTGGGGTGAATGAGAAGATGAGGTGGTGATGAGCCAAGTAGGATTTGAAAGAATAGGTGAGGCGGGACGAACTGAGGGGTGGACGGCCTGCACGAGAAGAATCTTTGTTGGAAGATATTCCAAGATCACTCTACAAGGTGGTGATGAGCCTAGTAGGCTTCGAAAAAATAGGTGAGGTGGGACGAACTAAGGGGTGGACGGCTACGGTGGGAGGAATCTCTATCGAAAGAGATTTTAGGATCACTCTGGAAGGTGAGGGAGACAGGGGTGACGAGGATAGCCATGTTGATGATGGGGGGTGACCAAAGAAATGTGGTGAGATGTCAGTCCCTCGAAAGAAGGGATCCAGGGAAGGAGAATGGGAGGCGAAGATGCCATGGAGGTAGTCAATGGTGAAACTATCAATGATGAGGGTGGCGGTGGCATGGATGTTAATGCGAGGGATGGTCGGGAATGGCCGTCTTGCTAGAGAGGTAAGGGAATACAAAGTAATGGCGATGGAGAGGCAATAGAGGTTGTGCCCCTTCTGAGAGGAAGCGGGTGCAATGACGGGTGGGTGCCGGATGGTCATTGGGCGAGGGTAGAGGTGGCATGGATGTCGATGGGAGGGGTGTCAATGATGAGGGTGAAGAAGAGACGACACTCTATGGGAGAGAGGTTGATGACGAGGGAAAAGATGGCTGCTCCCTAAGGATGCGAGCCTGGGTGCGAAGTCGGGAGAGGGAACTAGGGTCGGCGAGGGATGGCACTTAGGAAGGATGAGCCATCGAGTGCGCATGAAAATACTGTGCAATGTGTGTGCAGAGTGGACTAGCAAAACATAAGACTGGGTGTGTGTAGAAGTGAGATGAGCGACTGTAGAGCAGAGGATAGTGGAGATCAATGCAGCCAACAGTAAAAGGGATGAGTGGTGTGCAAAGAGAGGAATGCATCAAACATGGGAAGGTGGAGTACTCTTGGCTAGGGATGAGGGGCAAGTTGGGTGAGGAGATAGTAAATGAAAGCATGTGGGGGGTGAAGCGAGTTGGCAGACACCAAGGTGCTGGCATCGACGAGGGAGATGATGGGGGATGCAGGGTCATGAGGGGATTTTCGTCAAGGAATCATAATTAGGATGACTGACCCTTGGAGGAGTGTAAGGCAGCCTTCCACAGCTGCACTTCTTCTTCTTCACCACCAAGGGGTGCTAAGAGCTCACATTCAACTCCACCCAACCATAGCCAAAAAGAGAGACCTCCAAGATTGGACCCCAACACTTTTAATAGCGTATTGCTCTTCACATGTGCCCAAGCACTCTCAATAATGTTCGGCCACTCTTGGGTCCCCGCACTTAATATTTTTGGCTCCCCTAAACCCTATCCATGCCTTTCTTGGATGGTCGAGCTCTCTAGGCTCCCACTAATTCCATTGTCATGACATTACTTCCCCCTTAAGAAGAGTTTTCGTCCTCGAAAAAGAAATTTGGGAACCTCTTTTTTAGCGTGCTTACCTTTTCCCAGAGGTAGAACCTTCTTTTGGTCTATCCTTCCACTTGACTAGACACTCTTGTTGTACAAAGTGTTGAGTTCTTTTCTCTTGGAAATCTAAGATTTTTTTTTTTGGTTCATGTGGTAAGGATGGGGATTCGATAAAGTTCTACTAGGATCTCTTGATTGACAAGATTATTGTCATCACTAACTTCTTTTTCAGTCTACTGACATGAAAAACTGGATGAACTTTAGAGCTTTCTGGTAAAGCTAACTTATAAGCAACACTACCTACTTTTTTAAGTATTGTAAATAGACCACAATACCTTGGAGATAGCTTTGGACTTCTCCCCATTTTCAAAGATTCAGAATGTGCTGGAACCTTTAAAAACACTTTATTACCTTCTTCAAAGATGATTTGCATATGTTCTTTGTCAGCATAATGTTTAGCACGGTCTTGTGCTCTCTTTACATTATCTTTTGCAATTTTTGTCATCTCTTGGAGATCTTGAAGAAAATCTTTAACCTTTTGTATCTTTTCTTTCTTGAGTCCAATAGCCACTGGAGCTCGGGGTTGAAAACCATACATCAACATAAATGGACTAAATCTTTTTACTTACATATGCTTGTAGCATGTCTTCCAAGACTTGGTTGACTCTCTCGGTTTGACCATCACTTTGAGGACGATTAGCCGTACTCATACTTAGCATGGTGTCCAATCTCTTGAACAAACTATATCGGTAGTAAGCCGTATAGTCGATAGATATTCTCGATGAATAGCCTTGCTAACTCAAGTGTAGTCACCGTTGTTTTTATCAAAATAAACCGACACATTTTAGTCAACCTATCTACTACAATCACCCAAACCGAATTGTGGCTCTGTTCATTTTAGGTAATCCAACTATTAAGTCCATTGAGATACTCTCCCACTTGCCATTTGGGATCTCGAGTGGACTTAATAAACCACCTACCTTTAGGCATTCTGATTTATTGACCTGGCACTTTTGGCAATTTAAGACATAGTCTTGGACATCCTTACTTAAGCCAGACCAATAAAATTATCTCTTAACTAGTGCGTATGTCTTCCGTATTCCAGGATGACTACTAGCACTCAGACTATCATGACATTCATATAAAATTCGGCGCCTAATGTTTGAGTTCAAAGGTATACATACTCTACCTTTGTAAAGCAAGTAACCATTATCGATGAAAAAGTACTTCCAACGATTTCTTTGATCACTCGTGACATGTCTCCTTGAGACATCTCTCGAGACTCACCAGCTAGCGGAAGTGTCTGTCTCATAAGCGGGGCTATCTTTATTTTAGTCAAGGGACCCCTCTTCTCTATGACACTCCACACGTGGGCATAATGTGGATCATCAATGCACTTCCCCTTAAGTGATTCCAAAAAATCACTCTTAATTTGAGTAAACTCAACTTGTTAACCATGGGCATTTGACTCAATGAATCGGCTACCACATTGTAACGTCCTTTTCTATATCTTAGTTGAAAGTCAAACTTTTGGAGAAAATTCTCCCATCGAGCTTTGCATCCTTTCAACTCTTTTTGCCTAGATATCCATTTGATACTCTCATGATTAAAGATTATCTCGAATCTGGCACTATATAAATAATGCTTCCACTTCTTCAAGGCATGAATAATAGCATATAAGTCCCTTTCATAAGCTGAATAATTATGTTGGGCATCTAACTTTTTACTTTTGAATGCAATAGGTTTCCCTCTTTGTAAGAGGACTGCTCCTACTTTATCATTACTCGCATCCATCTCTACCACAAAGGGTTGATTCGACAACTTGGAGAATGGGAGCTGTAGCTATAGCTACCTTAAGTTTTTCAAAACTTCTTTGCTAGGAATCTCCCCAAACGAAGGTCTTTCCGTTTTCTTTAAGCTGATCCGTCATGAGAACAACTGTCTTAGCATAATCTTAGACATACTTTCTATAGATTCCAGACAAACCAAGAAAAATTCGTAATTCTTCTAGGTTTGTAGGATGTGGCCATTTCAATATGGCTTCCACTTTCGTTGGATCCATATGAATGCCATCTTTCGAGATTATGTGGCCTAAGTATTGAATTTATTTTACGAAGAATTCACATTTACTCTCTTTGGCATAAAGTGAATGCTTCCTAAGTAACTCAAATACTTACCACAAGTGATCGAGATACTCTTTCTTTGTAGTACGATTTGCGGATCAAGATATCATCTAGGAAAACCACAATAAATTTTTCTAAACAGGGTTTTAAAACACTATCCATGAGTGTCGTGAATATGGCCGGAGCATTAGTCAAACCAAAGGGCATGACTAAAAACTCATAGTGGCCAAACTTAGCTCGAAAAACTGTCTTTTGGACATCTGCTTCTCGAATTCTCACTTGATGAAATTCGGATCGCAAATTGATTTTCGTAAAGTACTTTTCTTCCCTTGGAGTTGATCCAACAACTCATCTATTCATGGCAAAGGTTACTTATTCTTAATCGTGATTTAATTCAAACCACGGTAGTCTACACATAACCACGTAGACCCATCTTTTTTTTTCACCAATAGAATTGGTGAAGCCCAAGGCGACGCGCTTGGTCTAATGAATCCACTTTTAAGGTCGTCCTTTAACTGTCGTTTGACCCCTTGTACTTCCTTAAAACTAAGCCTATAAGGAGGCTTACTTACTGGCTTTGAGCCAGGAATCACTTCGATTGGATGCTCAATATCATGGACGAGGTAATCCTTCCGATAGTTCATTTAGAAACACATCTTTAAATTGTTGTAATAATTGCTTTAAGGATTCATCAGCTTTTTTATTGTTAACATGCTTTATTTGAAAAGAATTCATGTAAACACTATGCTCACTTAAACCACTTATCTTTTCACATGCGAAAAAAGAAATGACATCATCATGAAGCATGCAACACAAAAAGGTGCTTCATTAGCTTGTACAAGGCAATTGAGTTCCATAGAGCATATAAGAGGTGAGGAGGGTACATCATGTTCACCTTGCAAGGGAACTTTATTACCATCTACTTCAAACTCAAAAGTATTATGCAAATAACTTCTAGACAAAGATGGACCATTGTTATATAACCACTCTCAACCTAGAATAACATCCGCTCGAGTGATATGCATAACTTGAAAATTCAAATGCATCTCATGACCTTGAATGACTAATGGAATGTCACGAACTATTGTATCCCAAACATCTTTATCATAGCCGTTAATCAAAGAACCACATACTTATGATCACTTGGACTTTGCGGCAACTTTAATTTCTTGACTAAGGTATAGTTCAATAAATTGTGCGTGGCACTATCATCAATTATAACTCATACTTTGTGACCTTTAACGTGACCATGCATTCGAACCAACTCATGTGGTCCAAATGTTGGCACCCACATCAATGACATGACACAACACGCATGAGTATAATCAGCATGATACACTTGAACCTCTTTAAACTTACGAGAAGTCTCTAGAGGAAGCACTTGAATAGTGCGCACTTGCTTTTCTTCACTTTGATCACATTGATTTTTCTCATTTTCTTTTAGCTTGGGACATTGTAGTTTACTATGACCCTTTTCCATAGAGTGAAAACATAGATTTTCTTTTTAAGCTCTTTCGAAATCTTTATGCTTTAGAAACTTTTGTGGTCCTTTAGACTTCTTAGATTGGTCATTCTTTTGGTTAGGTTCCTTTAGTTTATTTTGACCTTGATGCTTGGAAACTTCAGACACACTAGATGTCCATTGTGCATTCTACGCACGCTTTTTCTTTCCGACGGTGTTGTCAAAACTTTGAGCAAACTTAATTGCTTCTTCTATAGTTTTCGGCTCATTTTGTTTAACTTGATTCTTATAGTACGAATCTAATCCGCGGATAAATCTAGGAATTTTCTTAAAGTCATCAATATCTTTCAACTTGAGAATAATTTCTCGATAATTAGAGATATACTGAGTCAATGTGAGATTTCTCATCTCACAATTGTCCCATGCTTCCAAATTACAATCCATCTCATTCTTTGGAAGAAATTTTTTCATGAATGCACTTTCAAATTCAGCCCATGTAGTAGCCAATTTTCGGACTCCAAGCTCATCCACCACTTATATGCTTTACCTCCTAGAGTTAAGCTCGCTTCAAGCGCCCGTATCTCCTCTGGAGTATGATGCAATCGATGCAAGTCCTGCCACTTTTGTAAGAAAGTGTTGACCACATCCTTATTATGTTCCTTCTTCTTCCCATTTAAGGTTGGAGGTTTCAAATCTTTTAAAATAGTAGCAACATCTCTAGAGTGAGGTGTACCGACATTCATGTTGCCCCCTTGGGTGGAAGCCACTGGCATCCCTCCCCTGAAGCACTTACGATGGTAGAAGCTTGCATGTTATCTTTTAACTCCTAAAGAAAGAGGAGTATCTTATATTACTTGGCCTCAATGTCCAAAGTACGGGACTCTAGAGCCTTAAATTATTTAGTGCTGACCAAATTATCATCAAGTAGATCATCGTCGATCATCGCGACATCAGGATTGGCCATTGCCTTCTCCGTGTTGTCTAACAAATGACTGGGATCTCCACTTACGGATTCATTAGGGTTATTAGACTCCATGTGAACCCCCTAAATATGATGCAAGAGAATAAACATAAACACTAATCTCAAGTCCAAGTTCTAGTAAACGAATCGACTTGCTAGCTCGAGTTGTGGTATACTCGAAGCTGAGTTGTTGTGGTGGGCGGGCGAAACACCTCCCGAGCTTCGTAGAAACACTTCGACTTCACTTGGCAATTCCACCATGGGAATTTGTTTTGCAGAATACCTCCTGATCTCCATCGTGGGAACCAACTCTTAGAAACAAAGGTTGAAACCTTTGGCTGCGTGGGAACAGCCTCTTATCTCCAAACCCTTTGAAATTGCTTTGGCTGCGTGGGAACAGCCTCTAGACTGAATTGCTGCACCAACGCGGTGTTCCAATAAGCTCTGTGGTGGTGGGTAGTCTTCCACAGCTGCACTTCTTCTTCTTCACCACCACCGGGTGCTGAGAGCTCACATTCAACTCCACCCAACCACAGCCAAAAAGAGAGACCTCCAAGATCGGACCCCAACACTTTCAATAGCATATTGCTCTTCACATGTGCCCGGGCACTCTCAATAGTGTCCGGCCACTCTTGGGTCTGCACTTGATCTTTTTGGCTCCCCTAAACCCCACCTGTGCCTTGCCCGGACAGTCACACTAATTCCGTTATAATGACAAGGAGTTAGTCATCCAAAATCCCAAAATACCCCATCTCGTCTGGAGGCTTGGGAATGGTGGGAAAATGAAAGATCTCAGCTATGTAGGTGGTGGTGTCGTTGGGGATGCGCTTGGTGGTGTGGTCCACCAGGAAGGAGCGACATAAGTCCTCGGATGCTGTGGGTGAAATCTAAGGAATCAAGATGAGCCAACCCTACTAGGGCAAGCTCGTCTGGTGATAAAAAATGAGATAAAGAAGGACCCAAAGGGTGGCAAGGTTATGATACCTCAGCTAGTGGCAGAGCCAATGACGCAGTAGTGGTGGTGGCGATTGTCGAGGAGGAAGCGGTGTGAGACGTGATGGTGATGGTGATGGAGGCCATAAGAGAGGTGGGCACGAAAGGGATTCGAGAAGTCGAGGTGACACGGTCAGTGGTGGGCCGGAGAGGAGCGACACTCCCGGGGAGAAAGTTAACCCATGAGTGAGGATTAGACGGAGGGCCTAATCTAAGAATAACAATGATCTTGTTGGGAGCCGGAGAAAGACCATTGGCTAAGATGATGTGACCCAATAAGGCACCATGACCCACTAGGAAGTGGCACTTGAAGGGGTTAAGGTGGAGACCCGATACCTTGTACTTCACGAACACCAAAGTGAGTTGAGGTAGGTGTTCCTCTAGAACCACCACCCATGGCATGCCCTTTTTCCCACCGAAGTTAGCGAAGTCATCCAAAAAGATGAGTAAAAAATCATTCAAATCCTCCTGGAAAATCTTGGTGGGCGGTCCTTCGGAAGGAAGCGGGGGCATTGCAAAGACCAAAGGGTATCCTCCTGTAGGCATATGTTCTCCACTGTGTGACAAATGCTGTCTTGAGCTGATCCTTCTCATCTACCACTACCTAGTTGTAGCCACTGAAGCCATCCATGAAGGAATAGAGCACATGGCTAGCCACATCTTCCAAAACCTGCTCTATGAAGGGCAAGGGAACTAGTTGAGGGGTCAGAAGTCTACACATATCCTGATCTTGTTGGTCTTGTTTTTGGGGATCACCACTATAGGTGACAACCACTCGGAGTGCTCAATGGATATAATGATACCGGCCTCTTCCATCTTGTGCAACTCTTTCTTCACCACTTCTGAATATTTTGGATTCCCGATAGATGCCTTTCTTGACTGGCCGACTACCATCTTTTAGTGAAATTTTGTGAGTGCAAATGACTGGGTCTACCCCTAGGAGATCCTTGTGGGTCCATGTCGACATAGCTTGGTGTTCTCTAAAAAAGTTGGTGATTCTCTGAAGAGTGGAAGGGTCCTCCGAGACCCAAGTTGCCACTAAGATGGGGCATGGCTCCTCTATTATGCCAGGTCAGCTCTCTCACCTCCTCATGGTACATTAGGGGAATTTTGAGGTCATTTTTCTACCCTGTAAGGAAGTTTGACCAATATTCTCGCAAAAATTGGGCACACAGTAAAATTTTTACAAATGATCTCAAAATTTGTCGAACCTTGCATTTTTAGAATCTACTCATCTCGAGAGCTTTCCGATGATATATGGCATGCTTGGGTATCGAGATTGGACGGGCTAAGATTCTCACAAGATGCTTTTATGCTCTCAAAAGATTCCATTACGTGAATCTTCCCTAGGCAAAAAGGAATCTTCTAGGTATCTATCTTGTCCCTTCTCTGAACCCTATCGTGTTATATATCAATGGATAGCTTTTAAAGAGTAGAATCTAAATATGTGAGGTCCGATAAATTTGGAGTTCGTTTGCAAAAATTTTATCCGCGGTGCCCCTTTTTGGAGGGAATATTTCGGTCAAACTTCCTTACAAGGCCCAAAAATGACCTCAAAAAATTCCTAATGATGACTGAAAAAATAAAATCGCTGTCGGCGGGTCGTATGATCCCCAATGTCTAGCTCCACCTGGTAGCCTGGACAAATTTATTTATTCTTCTTTATCGCAAAAAAACTAACAGAATCTTTTGAGAGCATAAAAGCATCTTGTGGGAATCTTAGCTCGTCCAATCTCGATACCCAAGCATGCCATATATCATCGGAAAGCTCTTGATGAGTAGGTTCTAAAAATGCAAGGTCCGATAAATTTTGAGATCATTTGTAAAAATTTTACCATGTGCCCAATTTTTGCGAGAATATTCTGGTCAAACTTCCTTACAGGGCAGAAAAATGACCTCAAAATTCCCCTAATGAGTGGTGGGTGGAAGAGGAACGGTGCCTAGTGCTGCTTGATGGATATATAAGGGTCATGGGCTAGGGTGATGTCCAGAGGGAAGTCACCAATGTGTTCCTCCGTCTATCCAGTGGGGGTATCTCTTTTACTGGAAAGGCTTCCTCCCTAGTCTTGATGTGCTCTGCCAGTCACACCAATGTGTTCCTCCGTCTAGCCAGTGGGTATCTCTTCTATTGCCAAGGTTTCCTCCCTAGTCTTGAGGTGCTCTACCTACCTCTCTTTGCAAGTGCATCTAGGAGGGGTTATCGGTGCCTCTTGATGAATCCTTTGGAGAGACCTTCTTTCTAGGTTGTCTAGAAAACTTTGGTTTCCCTAGACCTATGACCTCTATCACTTCCTACTAAGACACTGGTGTAGAGGAGGAGGCCAAATTGAGCAAGGATTCTGTCCAATCCTGTACTACTGATTCTTCTAAGAGCTCTTCTTCTTGGGATACCTCTTGAATGGGATCTGGGTCCACCAACTCCACTATGTCCACCATATTGTACTGGAATCCCTCATAGGAATGTAACCAATTCCATAGAGGTTCTGTCGCTTCTCCTTTTAGGCCTCCTCCAATGGTAATCCTTGCTATTCCTCCCGCTCTTCCTCATCAGTAGTTCCTCCCTCCCAAATGGGAATCATGTCATGTAGGGCAGTGCCCCTTGCACTCTCATCAGGGCCTTTTTCCAAGGGCAAGGTCATCGTCCCCTCTGAGTTAGGGATATGCAAGTTGTCCACGCCCCAATCATGGATTACCCAAGCTTCCCTCAACCAAGGCCTTTTAATGAGCAAGCTATAGGCCCCTCTAGCAGGTGGGAGGTCTAACACCACAAAATTCATTTCAAATACTAATCCCTCAAAAGTGATAAAACTTTCATGACTAATCCCAAAGGCATCACTTCCCTCTAGTCTGCCACTTTGATGGTGGCAAAGGGAGCTGGCTCGGTAATTCGGAGACCCAAGGCTTTCCTAGTAGCTTCACGCATGATGTTAACACTAGAACTACCATCCACAATGGCACCTATAATTTGAGTTCCTCCCATGGAGACTGTCACCCTCGGGCTTCGGTGATCAGCCACCCTTAGGGCGGTGAGGCATACTCTTGCTTGCTGCATGGGCCGTCGCCCACTACTACTAGATGTGGCTTCACCCCCCGCTGCCTTCGAATCCACCAATGCTAGACTAAGGCTAGTAGTTGCTCTCCTATTTCTTGGCTTAAACCACATAATTGAAGAAGCAAGTCAACCAGAAGAATGACAACCTTGAAGTCTTCATGGAAGGGAAAGGAGTCAGCTCTAACAATGCCAAGACCGAGCTTAAACTTTGGGTCACCACCCCATTGAAGAGGTATGCTCATCTACTCAGGATCCAATTGTTGATGATTCATGGATTTTGGATACTGGAGCATTTGGATAGTGGAGCATCCCAACACATGACGAGTAAAAAGGGTTGGTATAGTTTACGGAAGCCTCTATAGGAATCCATCAATGTTGTTGTTTGGGAATAATGATAAATGTCTAGCCAAAGGGTCTAGAACCATCTCTTTTCTGGCACCTAACAAGAGAAGAAGCTGTTAGATAGGTGGTGTATGAGTGAATTCCTCCAGGGTCTTCTTATAAGCTTGTTCCACAATGGATGGGTAGACTGCACCATCAGGAGGAGGAGTTGGTGTCTTTGGGGCTCCTTGGGACCGGGTGACGACTGCTACTATTGGAATGTAGCCTCGGGAGATGGAACCACTGCCAATATTGGAGTGTTAGACTTGGGAGATGGCACCACTGCTTCCACCATGTTAACTAGTGGGGTTTTAGTGGGTGTAGTGGTCTCGGCCCTCTGGATAATGTAGGCATGGGGGTGAGGCCTCTGGTACGGTGCATTGAGCTTGCATGTGGCCGCTCCCCCCACAATGGTAGCATATAAGAAGCCGAGTGGGGTTGTTGGGAGTATAGAAAGTGGGGAACCTTTGGTTAGGCCGGGCCCCATACATGTTGTTAGTGGCCAGAGGAGGTACTGGAGGAGCTTCCGCATAAACCATCGGGGGTGGGTTTTGATAAGCTTGGGGTGTTTGTGGGACTGCGCATGGGTGGGAGGTACGGTTGATAGGTTGGGAGAGTGTCTGCTTGATATGGAATTTGCATAGGTAGGGGGTTGTATGTTAGTGTTGCTCCAGGATGAGGGGTATTGGTGTATAAGTAGCCATGGGGGAGGGAAGGGTATGTGGGGAAGCTAAGTAGGAGGGGCTAGTGGTGTGACAGGGTTAATATAAGCTTGGGATTAGGGGTGGCTATTCCTGCTGATTGATGGTGCAAGAAGGGTGTTGGGTTTGGTTGGTGGTTAAGGACCTTGGTGGAAGGTGAAGCACTACTGGTTGGGGTCACTATGTAGTCTTCGCGGTGAAGGGATTAAGTGGGGTGGCACCTTTCTTAACTTGTTGTTGCATGAGTCAAATTCCCATGAGGTAGTAACTGGCCCACCTTTGAGAAAAATGAGCAATATTTCTTGGTGGAACAATCACTTGGAAGATGGCCTTGGGAACTACATACCGGGCACCATGGACTCGTTGTTGTTGCATAAGTCGAAGTACATTAAGGTAGTACCACTGCTTGTCCTCATGGCTCGCCTTTGAGCAAAATGAGAAATATTTCTTGGTGGTGCAATCACTTGGACGATGGCCTTAGGAACTACATACCGGGCACCATGGACTCGTCTTGGGATCTTTGGCCTTGTGCTGCTTGATGTCCTTCTCCAGTGCTGCCACGATCGCGTCCTCTTGCTGTGACCTTTTGAAATATTCAAGCTCCTTCTTGAGCTTGGTAGGCTCGTTCCATAGAAGTAGATGTAGAAGCTATCACCAAGGCTAGAGGAATCATTGGAGGAGCCAAAGACAGGAGCCAAAGACATGCAAGGGAGGATAAGTGGGGACCAAGAGATACTACGCTCTGCCACTACGCTCCGCCATGAGGCAAGCATTCTCTAGTTGTGTAGCTTTGTCTTGAAAATCTTGGAGGGTGCCTTGGGGTGGAAAGGTCTCTCTCATCTTCATCGTCGTTTGAGTAGGGAGTGCGCGAAGCACCCACTATTCCAGCATCTAGTTTCCAGGATCTTAGGATAGCTGAGCAACCAAAACTTTAGCTCTTGTGATGAGTTGGGCCACTGACTCCCTTGCCTTCATGGAGAGTGGGTTGAGCTCTTGAGTAATGAGGTCGAAGTAGTTCCCAAGCCGAAAGGTAGCCAAGAACTGTAGCCTGAGGGTGGCCCAATCTGGGAAGTTGTTGGTGGGGAATTGACTGTACCACCGGTGTGCACTTTCTTCTAGAATTGTCGAGAGAACAAGACCAAGTGTGCATCATCTCGGTTGAGCCCTCTTGAGTCACACATAGTCAGAAACCACCGCACATGGTCTTTTGCATCTTCAATGATGGTACCTTTGAAGTTGATAGTTTAACTTGCACGTGGTTAAGGACAGTAGCCAATGGCTCCGGCGCTGGTGGAGCTGCCATAGTGTTAGAAGAGGAAAATGCTGAGGAAAGAGTAAGGGAACGAGGAAAACCCTACAACTAGTTCGAAGAGGAAAACTAAGGGTGAATTACCTCCAAAAGCTCTAGTCTTCAGGGGGCATACACAACACTCCTCTCACCACGATCACAACTCACCAAAAAAGAAAAAGAATTTTTTTTTGAGATTATCCTTGACCTCTAGGAGAGTCCCACTGTGATCGCTAAATTTTGTCTTAACTGTAGATGACGCTGCCGGTTCGCACTAGGGAACTTGCGGAATACCTACACAAACATAAGATGCAGGGGAGAAGAGAGCTTGAGCTCTTGCAGGCACACACACACTCACACAAACCCTAGAGAGAACACACAAGGTGAGAGGTTGAAAATTCTTCTTCTTCTTCACACAACAAAAGAGGTCTACAAAGAAGATAAAGTGACTAACACACATAATAGAGTATATACAAGCGGTCCGTCCATAATGTGAACATGTTAAGTGGAGTGGGTAGGTGTCGACTAGTCGGTGTAGTCCAGCTGTCGAATCTGTATGTCTGTGGCCAGCTACCAAACCTACCAGTGATGTAAATGTCGAACAGTCATATAGGCCCCTTGTGAGTGTCAGCTCATGTTTAACTTGACATCTCAACAGGGAGTGCGGATCCTCTCAAGGAAGTATACCCGTCAGTAAGGATGGGTAGAACTCACTAGCTAGACATGCAAGACCTATGCTTCACACCATCTACCGTGCGCTCTAACCACCTCCTAGCATCGCAGTATCCCCACAAGTTACTCACTTGCACCACACCCACCCCACTGACCACTCACTCACCTCACACACACAGAGAGATAGAAAAAATACCACAAGAGTAACAATATATACCAACATGCCAAAAGAATGATACAAGAGAGACCGTCCTCCAAGAGAGAATGAGATACACCAAAGAATGTGCTACCAGAGAGAATGTGATCCAAGAGATAATGTGCTCCACTGCGGAGAGAGTGCTCCCCTTAACTCCTCCTTGGGTGTCCTCCTCCTTGAAGTCCCAACCCCTCATCATGTTGTGTAGAGGGAAGATCTTCTGTCAGGAAAAGGGAGATGGTGCCCAAAGAGGATCTTGCAAATGCCTTGGGAAAGGGAGAGGGTTGTTGCCTCCATGAGTACCCTCGAAGTTGGCCATGCACATTGTAAGTGCCACTAGTAGTCGGAGGACCCAGAGATGTTGTCTCAAGTAACATCAATAGAATGATATATGGTCTTGACTAGGAGTTATTAGAATTATTTTATAATAGGATTTTATCTATAATGAAAAACTATTGCTCATAGTTTTTATAAACGATTTCTTAAAAAGCTTTTAATGGAAGAATTTTTTGGGTGTGCCTTTTTTTAAGGGTGGATATTTTCCAAAGAAATAAATGTTACAAAGGGGAACTCCACCATGCCTCCCCATGGTGTTTAAGTAAGTTTCTAAGGTTCTTCTTGTTGCACAAACTCACATTCACATAGAGCTATATTGCTCTTGCACATACATGATGGTTACTCGCTTCGCATGGATTACACACAAATTGGTGTCTTCAAACAAGTTGATGAGATAAGCTTAGACTACAACTTCTTGGCTTCAAGCTTGCATGCGAAAATCGATCCTGTAGCTTTGAAGGATCTTATGCACTGTGTGCCAACGTGAAGGGGGCATTTTGAATGAGGAGATCGGTGCTCTTCTTTTTGTAGTGCTAGATCTCATACAAGTCCACGATTAATTGCTTCTTGTGCCAATGACGGGGTGCACATTGGAGTCCTTGCGTGCTCGACCTAGTTGGTTGGTAGAACTTTTTAGTCCTTTTTTGCTTGTGACGATGCTCGTGCCAGTGTTTCTTGACAATGTTTTACCACCACAATGATTGAGCATTCATGGGATACTTTGGCCAAGCCAAAGAGGATCCTCTTCGTCCCCCTCATGTTGTTCTTGGCTTCTCATACAAGTTCGCGATTAATTGCTTGTGCCAATGACGGGGTGCACATTGGGGTCCTTGCGTGCTCGACCTCGTTTGTTGGTAGAACTTCTTAGTCATTTTTCGCTTGCGACGATTCTCATGCTAGCATTTCTTGATAATGTTTTACCACCACAGTGATTGGGCACTCATGGGATACTTTGTCCAAGCCAAAGAGGAACCTCTTCATCCCCCTCATGTTGTGCTTGGCTTCTCACTTTGCTAGGGGTCCTCCATCTTTTGGTTTTGTCATCCATCTCGGTGTCCTGTGGGCATCTCTTGTTCTACGTCCTTGTCTCAATATGGACTACCCCTTTCCTTAGACTCTTGGAGCCTTTTCCACTAGCTAGTGTAGGCTGCTTTGACATCGCTTTTGAGCCTTGTGTGTGCATGTGCTTTGCCTTCACAAAATTGCTAGCCATGGTGATGGATGTAATAATTAATGCATACTTGCTCTTAGAGCTAGAGCTAGAGAGAGAGAGAGAGAGAGAGAGAGAGAGAGAGAGAGAGAGAGAGAGAGAGAGAGAGAGAGAGAGAGAGAGAGAGAGAGAGAGAGAGAGAGAGAGAGAGAGAGGAGAAAGTGAGAATGAGTTCTTAGCATTTATAGGGTAAAAAATGGCATTATGACACTAGAAAAAAACCCTGATTCTTAAAAACTAAAATTCTCAATCATACTTTAAAAAATGATAAGGCACATAGTAAAACTTCTTTTTTTATTCCAACACAAGTACGCATACAACAATTGTACAAGCTACATGATAACTTTCTCCCAATGCTTTTACATGTCTTCTCATTGTCAATCACCCAATGCTTTTACATGTCTTCTCATTGTCAATCGCCAAGTGACATGGGAAAAATGGGCACATATTGCTTCCACTTCTTAGGATTTGACAACTTCATGGATTTTCGAATGGTCTTGGCAAGCGTGGATGCTTGTTCCCTCTCCATGTTTCAGTAACCTTCCAAAGGTATAATATCAAAAAAACAAATTAACCATCTCCTCCAAATAGTTTGTGCGATTCTTTCCTCCCCATGATGAATGTTTTTGAAGTAGACATCTCTTGCTCCATAGTGGGACTTCTCCATTCCTCGAGTGCTCCACATGTCTAAGGAGCCATATTTGTCCATAAAATATACACCATGCACACATAGTATATGCTACAAAAAAACAATTATCATGAGAAATAACAATCATATATATTACTCCAAAAGTAAATCTTGCATAAACCTACGATGTAATGAGTGATGTTTGTCTCTCCCTAATTATCCACCATAGCTTGTGTGAACGACTCGAGCTGGGAACTTTGGTGTTGCTCCGTTGTTGTGTTACTTTCGTTTATTAGCGTGATAATGTTGTTGAAGCAAACCCAAAGTTTAGAGCACTATAGACGAAGGCTTGGAATGTTTCAATCATCAGTTGTGCATTTACAGAGGTCCTTCCATAGATCCCAAGACAAAGTGGAATTCTCCTTGTTTGTGGGCTTCTTGAGAATTTGCCTTGCTTTTGCTCTGGTCATGGAGACTTGTTGGGCCACATCGTGGGTCATTCCAAATGCTTACTTGTTAATCGCTATATCTTAATGTTTCCTCTGGGCCACATCGTGGGTCATTCCAAATGCTTACTTGTTAATCACTATATCTTAATGTTTTCTCCATGGCATACCAATCTATTAAGTAACTCCTCCACTTTGGTGATCATAGCTTTCTTTCGTTCCTCTGTTGGCATTCTAAATGAAAAGTCAATATAGCACTTAAGTAACCGATCAAAGATCCGCATGAATGCATGGAGCATGCAAAAATGGATATTGTCCTAGTGGGAATGTAATGATGGGCTTCCAACTTAGATCTACCCTATCTCTATTGGTTGGGCACTGCCAACATGTTGCATGACATGACTCCACCAACCCATTTCCATCATCCACTTCTTCCTCTTCTCCATCACCATCACTATTTTGGTGCTCCTTGATTATACTAGCGCCCTTCCCCTTAGAGAACCCTTGTCCTTTACCCTTTGTGTATCTAGCACCCTTTCCATTCTTAGTGGCC
Organism: Cibotium barometz; assembly: GCF_041138505.1. Lineage (NCBI taxonomy): Eukaryota > Viridiplantae > Streptophyta > Polypodiopsida > Cyatheales > Cibotiaceae > Cibotium > Cibotium barometz. The sequence continues at coordinate 38,316,905 of NC_141094.1, forward strand.
ACACGATTGTCCTTATCCTTTGATGCTTCTCCTTGCCTTTGTACTTTTCCTTGCCTTTGTCTTTTCTTTCTACCTTACCCATGTAAAATGGGCAAGGATAGTGTAGAGGCACCTTGGGGACAACCAAGCATGCACTTGAAGATCTTCAAGTCTCCACCCAAATTCCATCGCACATTGAATGTACCCACTTCTTCTACATGTAGTAGAGTTTAGCTGATCATTTATTACCTTTGTGATGCATGGAATTATCTCGATGAACATCCAAGCTAAGACCTCATATGTTTCCTGCAGTACTTTAAAGGCTACAACCCACCATATTTTCTTCTCGAATTAAATACTAAATGAAGTAGGCTTCTTTGTCTTATCCCATGCATGTGTCATTGCATCATTCATCAAGGTGATGCTCATATGCTCCAACCTTCTCCCTTTGATAATTTGGCACTCGTCCAATTGAAGCATGAATGCTAGTGTGCCTCTTAACACTTCCTCCACTATGTTTCTAGTCTCTCTCCTGCTTTCCTTTATTTTCTATTTTTTAAAGTGTTGTTCTCTCTCTCTCTCTCTCTCTCTCTCTCTCTCTCTCTCTAAATGGATTAGTGCATTTTGAACGGAAGGCTGAACCATTTTAATGAATCTAAAGTATTGTATGCATTTGAATGGAATGTTATAGGCTTTAAGCTCCAACACTAGAGTTGCTATGAAGATACCAAGATAAAAATACTCTAAGAAATCTTCTCCGACACAATAATAACTAAGTGGTAGATGTAATTATGCTAATTTTAGCTTTCTTGTATTATACAACCATAGGCTAATCTTTGACTAGCATAAATTCAGCTAATTCATCCAGCGCTATTGTGCAAAATCGTCGCTTTTTGCCCAACTGGTTTTTTTTCACTATTCTCCATGCTTGCTTTAAATAAACCAAATCCTTATTAGGATATTGTTGTCAAAGACACAAAGAGTCTACAACTTGAATTTCAAGTGATTCCATCCATGGGTCATGTCATTTTAGTAAGGAAAAACTAGTTGCCAAATTGATGTCGATTGGCACGTTTTTGCTTAGATTAAGTTGGATTTTTTTAAGTATGCCTTTTCCACTCATTAAGGGCAACACCCTCATGCAAAAAAACCCATCAATGTGGTCTTCTCTAAGCTCAGTTGACATTCCAATTTGACCTGGCTCTAATCAAGGATTAAAGATTAATTAATATCATTAATAGTTAATTAACTGTTATAAGCAAAAATTGGTGTTATAAATCACAAGTGAGGATATCATATGGCACATGCAAACACTCACATCCACTCAAATCACATCATCACATGCGTTTGCATTAAAAAGCTTACTGCACTGCCAAAGTTGAAGCATAGTGAGCTCAGTTGGTAAGACCTTTGCAAAAATGGCAACAAACATAAAAAATACTAAGAAGTTATATGGGGAAGGATTTCATAATTGAAGTACCTTCTCATGCACAAGAAGCTATGGAAATTAATTAAGGAAAATGCACCCTGCTAATCTAATTGAGGATTGGATTGAAAAGATAAACAGGCACTCTCATTAATTGGATTGCACTTGGGTACTAACCTTATTCATCACATTGATTCCAAACCACGACAAAGCAATCATGGGATGCATTAAGACATTTTGGAGATCATTCGTAGGGCCTTGTAAGAAAATGGTCGATTCTTATTTTCTCTCTCTAGAAAAAATCTTGAAATATTAAAATAAAAAGAATGTAAAAGTTATAAAAGTGTAGTCTCTGAGCAAGAGGTAAATCTTCTCCCAGGCGGCCGTCTTAAAGTTTGTTGGAACCTTCTTTGAAATGATACATTTGAAACTGCAAGAATAAAGTTAGTTCAGGAGGATATTATTGCAAGGAAGACAGTTTGGAAGGAATTAGAAACTTCATCTCCAATTTCAAAAGATAAATACAAGCCTTCTCTTACCATAGCCAGTTATATTCTTTCACTCTACATCATATAGTATACTTACTCATTCCTAGAACACTCCAATGGAGAACAACCATGTACACACTCATTCTATTGAAGAGTCTAATATCATGAAAGCATTAAGAGAAAGTACCATCTACACATTGATCTAGATAGTGCGTATGCGCCCATTCAAAAATGTAGAAGTGGACAACTATTGCTCTCATCAGATGTTAAAGATCATATGAGGTTGTCGGGGAAGCAACACATAGACCTTTGGTGCGATGGCTCCATCTATCCTGTTGACCCCGTATTTCTTCACATCCTCCCTTTAAATCCCACAACTCTCTTACGTTTTGCAGGTGATGGCACCAGGCTTACTAGGATATTGCAAGTCAATTTCTTACATGAAAGAAAGAGAAAGGCATTATTCACAACATTAGCAAATGAGCTTCTTGGCTTGTCTGGTGAATGCAAGACACAGAAAGTTAGATTGGAAGAACAAGAATGTCAAATCAATAAACTAAGAAGTGACCTCCGCAAATATAGAGAAAAAGACACAATCATTAGACGGCGCATATGGAAAAGAAAGCTTAAAACATCAAGAACTTGAGGCTCGATTCTGGAGGCCTGAAGAAGAGAATCCAAGCCATAAGGTAAGATTGCACTAAATGTATTCCCATTCACATGTCTTTTGTGTTGCAGTTAACATTATTTAATTTGCTGGGCTTCTTGCGATTTACATGTTCTCTACGTTAGTAATGAGTAGTGCTGTATTTGTAGGGTTGTCATACATCCTGATAAAGAGAATATCAATCCCAATCTTAATCCAGCAAAGCAACTAAAACCATTCGTGACATCAAGAATGGCAAGCGAAATGATAAAAGAGAAGAAGTTCAAGGTGGTTCAACGAGATATAGTGGATGAATTTATAACCAACAATATAGTTTTAGCTGCGGATATTCAATCCGCCATGGATTTAAGTGGAGTCAGTCTCGCGTAGGGGTTATAGTGCCATCCAGAAGTCAGTGTCATTCCTCCTTGAGGCCAAAGGCATTAAAGCAAAGCTACTTCCAACACCTACAAAAGTTTGGAGACATAGGGAGGAATTAAACACAGAACAGCTTCACTATGTTGGTCACTCATACCACATTGTAGGAGAGTTTAAGCGAGAAGGTGGCAGCATATTCTACAATGAACACAACAATATATATTCATGGAATTGGAGCTCTTGCCAAAGAGAATGGTTGAGTTCTATGATATTACATTTGAGGAGATAGGAGGTGTACTTCAGTTTGTCATCAAGCTTGATGAGTGTGAGATTATCAAGGAGAAAAAGATGGAAAGGGTCACAATAACACTTATGAATAGGACTCTTTGTAATTGCAGTAGGGATGATACAAAGCATTTTAGTATGCAGTTCGAGATGAACATCTGGTGGCTAGGTTTATTTGAGGTCAAGAAAGAGGACCATGAATGAATTCTGGTAGCACTGGCAATACTAGACCACACTGGCCCACTCTTTAAAGAGATCTACATCCAGAGGTCTCTGTATTGTTGATGTCTTAAGAGCAACAATATCAGTAGACTTTGCCTCCTCTTCCTCCTATATTAACTCAATCTCTTCCTCAAGTTCTGCCTCATCAGAAGGTAACTTATCTTCTTGGGGAATTTCATCTTGAATAGTACCTTCATATACAGTAGTTCTTCACTCCTTTCAGGAAGCTCTTTATAGAGGCACTGCAAGTAGCAGAGGAATCCAAATGGCTCATATAACAGCTTGTAGCAACTTAAGTGCAAGGTACACCAAGAAGGCTTATAGAGGAAGATGGGAGTTCCTGGTACTTCTTGTATAAAAAACTGTTTGCCTTCTTGCTTAGTGCACAATCTAGCAAGTGCACATAAGCCTGATTGTTTAGCAGCAGCCTTTCTTTGGATACTAATACTTCGAAACCGTCCCTGTGTTTCGACAGGTACTCTGCATGCTGGTCCAAAATTGAATCTACTTGCAAAGGCTTATTAAAAATCTCAGCAACAATAATGTGAAAGTCTTCAGCAGCTTCTGCCTTACAGACAAAATCGAAAAGTTTCTCAACAGCTCCTGCCTTACAGAAAAAATCAAAAAGTTTCTCATTAATTAGAGCAAGATCATTGCTCTAAAAAATTTCCTCCTTCTTTTCCTTCATGTTAGTGCTAAGATGTTAGTACTAAGATGTTGCTCCTTCTTCTTTTGCTTCTTCCTCTTCGGCATCTCTTCCTTAGCCTCCGTTGATAAATCGCAATCCCTCTTCATAGAGAGACTCTAGCAGCGAGGAGGTCGCTTAGAAAGAGACACCAGACTAAGAACACCTGCTTTCTCCTATTCATCTGCCTCCATATCCTTGTCTTCTGAATGGAGTTCCTAATCATTATGATCCTTTACAAAGTAAAGGGGGTAACTTGATTCTCCCAGCTCCATAGTTGGAAACCCTTGATCTCCTGTCTGTCCTCTCACAAGCTGTGGCTCATCTATCCTTGCCATAACCTTTGCAGGGTCGTTAGTAGTGAAGTCAATAGATCTTTTCTTTGTGCTCATTCATCAACAGCTTTGCAGACTTCATCCCACACACACACACTCATGCAGGAACACACAGAGACACACATAATCATGCACACGCACACTCATGCACAAATACAATGAGACACACACACACACACACACACACACACACTCAGATGTCTACACACACACACACACACACAAGGAGAAACACATACAACACAGACATACTCATCCAGTAATGCTATAGAGAGAGAGAGAGAGAGAGAGAGAGAGAGAGAGAGAGAGAGAGAGAGAGAGAGAGAGAGAGAGAGAGAGAGAGAGAGAGTGGTTTTTGCGATTTGGTGCGATAAGACGCTTTGAAGCCAAACTAAAAATCTCTATTGCGCCAAACCACACAAACATACACACACATACACACACATACACACACATACACACACACATATACACTTACATGACATCCACACACACACATATATACTTACATGACATCCACACACACACACACACACACACACTCACAGAGAGAGAGAGAGAGAGAGAGAGAGAGAGAGAGAGAGAGAGAGAGAGAGAGAGAGAGAGAGAGAGAGAGAGAGAGAGAGAGAGAGAGAGAGAGAGGTATTTTTACGGTTTGGTGCGATATGGCACTTGTTTAACGCAAGTTTGATATCGCACCGCCAAATCGCACTAATTATTATAGACGCATCGCTGGTGTGGTCTAACACATGACATATAGAGATAGACACACACACACACACACGCACACACGCACGCACGCACGCATGCACGCACGCACCAAGCTCCCTTTCCAGAGGGTGTGCAGGTCTATATGTGAAAACTGGAGCCTATCCGTAAGGTGGAAGAGGACAACCTTGCTCTGTCTCTACAAGAGGCTGAAGACTTTCTCATAGAGTACTTCAATGACCTGTGTGTTGCGTGTGCCCATGCACATAGGATGACTATAATGCCCAAGGATAGTGAGACACTGAAGAGGCTTAGGTGGAGGTAGGAGAAGCTTCTACACCCTGCAGAGCTTATAGACCCAAAGATGAAAAACATCCTCATGCTTCCACCAGCAAGAGCTCCACAGGATAAAATAAAAATTATAGAGATTACACATGATATTAACACAAGAGCCAGGGCAAAATAGGAGGCCAGACGGGAGGAAGAGCAGAAGGAAAGAAAAGACAAGGATCAACAAGTAAAAATGAACCCAAAGAATCTCCAAGAACAGTACATTAAAGAAACTAAAGAGTTGGAGTCAGTCAACCTGGAGATACTAAGGAGCTTATAGAGGGGCATTTTTGTCTTCATGAATATGGAAGATGGTGAGCGACAGCTCTCTCTTAACATCGTGGATGTCAGAACTTTGATGGATAGGACATCATAGATCACTATCCTATACGTCTATTTAAAGTAGGTATGCGAATTGCATTTTCTGATGATATGGTCCTTTCATCTTTAGTTCTTCCCTTTTTCCTCAATGAGTTACCCTTGTTTTTGCAGTTTAATAAAGTGCCAGCTTCCACATGAGAGCCATTCTAAGGTGTTTATTCTCAACTCTCAGTTGGCAGCATCACTGCTAAAAATAAGGAGTACTTGCCAGTATAACAGCAAGAGATTCAAAAGTGGTTCACCTATTTGAACATGTTGGAGGTTACCGTATTAATTTTTCCATACGAATCAGGGTATGTTACACCTCTATCTTGTTACTTATATGCATCTAATAGATAGGGGATTTCTTAGTTTTAGTTATTTCTGCTTTTGCAGGAACCATTGGAGCCTTGCTGTTATAGAATTGGATAAGAGAATCGTGTGGACTCTTAATTGGATAAGAGAATCGTGTGGACTCTTAATTCAGTACCAAGATCACATCCTGAGTTAGGCTTGTAAGTAAACATTCAAAGCACCTTTCTCTAGTATCTATGGCTCCTTGAAGTTGGCAATGTATCTTATTGTGAAAGCTTATTCATTATGTAGGTGTATAAAAAGGCTTCTTCATGTTCTTGGTTCCCTATATGGTGATCATGAACTGTACAAATCAGAGGTCAAGCCTGTTCAAGTGCCCAAGCAAGGAGACTCACATTCTTGTGGATGGAGATCGATGATACATGCATAATATATTCTCTAGAGTCTCTTCTCCATGAATACCTTCATGTCCAGAATAAGTGGAAGAATCATCGGGACATCGGGTGGACATCGGATTGATTTAGCTAGATTTGCAGTTTGACATTGTGAATTTTGTTTTTTCAGACTGCATTACAGAATTATGATAGGAACTATGTGGAGCGGTACTACAAAGTGACCATGATATGATTAATACTAAAGAATAGCACAGAGATGTATGAGGAGAACCAGCCAAAATTCCTTGATCCTGAAGATGTCGAGGTGCTCCTTCAAGCTGTAGTTAGGGGGCGAGCCAAAGCCCTCTGAATACATAGAGGCAAAGCCAAGGTGCAATGTGGAGGTTAACATTGAACATCCCAAGGCTGATGAGTTAGAGCAAGCTGAAGAGGCAGAGCCAAAGCCTAAAGAGAAGACAGACACAAAGCAAACTGCAGAGGCTGACAAGCCGGGGCCTAGTAGGGAGGCAAACAATGAAGAACCTAAGTCTGATGAGGATGCCAAGGCTAGTGAGGATCCCAAGCTTGATGAAGATCCAAAGCCTAATTTACCTGATGTAATGTAACTAACTCAATTTTAAGAATTGTTTCTATTAGCTATTTTTGTCCCCTAACAATGATTATAAGTTTCAATCATATTCAGACTGATTAGAATCATGTCAATAATGGTTCCAAACACCGAGGAGGCTTATCATCTTGGATGTTAATGGATTGTTGCTCAATAAGGCCCAAACTGTATCAATTTATCAACTTTGTAACTAAGCACTTTAGATTGGCCATCTGGTCCTCAATGATGACGCATAATTTGAGGCCTCTTGTCATGCTAGTTTTGAGAGAATCTAAGATTGAGGCCTCTTGTCATGCTAGTTTTGAGAGAATCTAAGATTGAGGCCTCTTGTCACGCTAGTTTTGAGAGAATCTAAGATTGAGGAAATAGAATTGTATTTTGTATATGACCAAAGGCACTATTACATTGACCCAGGTGTTTTTCATCCCAACAAACCTAGGGTGCCCTTACTTATGAAGCGCTATGTGGATATCCAACACCCGTATAATCCCACAAATACATTATTAATTGATGATACCCCAGAGAAGGCTATGTATAATCCCATCGAAACATGGATATCATCCCTGAGAAGGCTAGGGATTTTCAAGCAATGAATACAATTAGCTCTCAAGCCTCTCTATGAGTACAAGTTTCCATCTTGTAACCTAATTGTTCTTGAGTCAAGGTTCATTAAGTCATTAGGATCATCGTTATGTTGTTAATTAGGCTACACCCACCATAGGATTAGTGGAATTACTTTCTAGTAGATAGCATTGCTAGGACGACCAAGGAGTGGTTTCTTAGCTTTTGTAGTGCTTATAGTACTATAAAGATGCCCCACCTCGAGGCTTTTAATTAATCCAAAGTGCTTAGAATGTGTAGAATTCTTAAAATGTAGTATAGGGAGCTAAAAAAATAGTAGAAATCGCTTTCATGGTAGTACAAGCTCTTTAGAACAAAGTACAAGCTACTTAAAAAGCATTAATGTACTATCTAATTGCCTTGAAGTAGGTGCAACTTGCTTAAAAGTAGTCCAAATCTTTTTTAGCTACTTTGAAGAATTGAAGCACTGCATGAAAGTGAAAAAACACATGTTTGTCTTGTTATGAGTGTGTTGTGTTTAGTATGTAATCCATGAGGCATTGGTTTTATAGTGGAAGTCCCAAGTGAAACTAAGATGATGCTGTAAACTAGTAGAAATCCCTTCATCAAATGACCATTTTGGTATTGCTTCTACCCCAAATCCTAGTTTGATATGATACATCAATATTTAGAGTACAATTGTATTTTATCATTATATGTTATTTTTAATGTGCAGGCTATAGAGAGGCTATGTAGAGATTTCGCAAGTCGGCTCCTCACACAAGCCCATTACACAACTTAGCCCTACTCACAATGCCTCAAAGGCTAATCTTGTGAAGGATGTGGGTGTGGCAATGACAAGTGAAAGACCTACAATATAGATAGTCACTCTCTAGAAGGGGGGGAATGCGTGGATGTTGATGAGAATGTTGGGAAGCATGCTAAAGGGGAGTGTATTGTTGAAGGGAAGACCTATATTGAGAAAGAAGGTATAGGGTTATTGCCTTGGGTGTTGTTGTAGCCATGTTATTTAGTTGAGGAGGTCTTGAGAATTGAAGATAAGGAGGATGCCCCACCTAAGGAAAAAACCAGCCTGTATCCACGAGTCTTACCTCACACACATACTTTGCTAAGCCATGTGCTTGTAAAAAATTATAAAACTGTACCATGATTTGACTATTGTAGTTTCTATAAATAGTAAGCCTATTTTAAGCCATTTTGACTAAATAGGGGGACTCCATCCCACCTTCAATGTATTTTGCAATCTTATTTGATGAAATGTCACCTATTTGATTTCCTTGTGTTTGTTCCCCATTTCTTTTGTATAGTGGAAAATGAAGATTTTATGTCCCACTAGTCTCCATTTCTTTCGTACAGTTTGTGAGAAATTCTCTTTTATGTGGTGATTATTGTCATTCTCTAACAAACAATTAATGTACTTACTTTGTAGAGAAATGTTTCATGCTAGAGATGGCTCCTTGGATAGGGACACCAATCCCCCCACTATCCTTGTGTGTCTATCGACAACCATGGTGGATTCGGAATCCATGCCATCACCTCCCCAAGCCTCGGCCTAAGAGAAAATCCCAAAATCCCTACACGTTTCCCTATAGGTTATATAGAAAAGCAAAGCGTGGGATGATTAAGCCATCTGGTCCCGTGGCCACCATAAGGCTATTAAATATCCCTTTTCACAATAGAATGCTACTTTGTTATAGAGCATTTAACTATCCACTTTCCATAATAGAAGAACATAGGGCATTGTTATGAATGGATTACTTATGCACACCCATTGATAGATTAATGAGGGGAAGTCTTCTTGTGTAAATAGAGGAATTCAATGTTATCACATGAATACGAAATGAAACTCACTATGTGAACAACTTGGATACCTTGCATTTTTTGTCTTGGGCTTGTAGATGGATTGGTGTATATATATAGAGTTATGCCAAAGCTAAAAATGTTGTTAGAAGGTTTTGATAATGTTTTTTAGGTGTTGAGGAGAACATCAAAGAATTTTGGGGCCAAGATGTGTGTGATGCTGCAAATTTTAGCTTTCTAAAGCCAATCTTTCCAGATTTCATCTTTCTAGATGGCAAACCAATATTTTTCAAGAATTTGAAGACATTTTGGCAGACTATGCCATGATATAATGAGGTTAATACAATCTTACTAGCTATGCCAGGATACAATGATGCTAAGGTGTGTGTGATGCTACAGATTTCAGCTTTTCTAGAGCTAATCTTTCCATATTTCAACTTTCTAGATGGCAAGCCAATCTTCTTCAAGAATTTTGAGACAGTTTGGGAAGCTATGCTAGGATATAATGAGGCCAATACAATCTTACTAGGATGATAGCCTTTACAAATATTTGTTGACAAATGTGAGACATGCAAAATTTTGCCAAACTTTAAATTGTTGGGTCCATGATGACCTTGAGGTTGTGCTTGTCCTTGCATTGGTACCTTATTTCTATTATTTACATCTCTATTGCCAACACCTCTATTACCTTCTAGCCTTTGAATGATAGGATACACACCTCCGGGCTCTCTCCTTGTTTGAGGACATCGAGGAGCCCTCTTTTTCTAACTCATCCTCATACCACTCCCTAGCTGCTCCTTCTAGGAGTAACCCTACCATTTTGACTTTGTATGCATCATCATCTCTATTGGTGGTAAGGGCTATCAATTCTATCCTTCTTAGAGATCTATCCACATTCTCCCCCTTTTCTCCTTTAAACAACTCATACCCTGAACCAATTGTTGAAATATCAAGCTCATCTAGTGAGGCGTTGGACACTGATGACCCGCCTGGGGGATAGGCCCCACACTTACACCACTGGCATGGTTGGTGAGATCATGGGTGATATGCGGCCAGTGGGATGACAGGCTGTGTGAGCCATTCTAGCATAGTTATAGCGCTAGCTCATTTAGATGGGTTCACACTATAGAGAACCCTAGTATGTATTTGGTTGAGTACCTTTTCATATGGTGTGTACTCTTATCTTTGTATATGGTGTGTTGTGTTATGTGAGGAAGAAGAAGATTTTCAGCCTCTCACCTTGTGTGTTCCCTTTTAGGGTTTTGTGATTGTGTGTGTGCTTGCAAGAGCTCAAGCTCTCTTCTCCCCTGCATCTTTTCATATGGTGTGTACTCTTATCTTTGTATATGGTGTGTTGAGTGTTGTGTGAAGAAGAAGAAGATTTTCAGCCTCTCACCTTGTGTGTTCCCTTTTAGGGTTTTGTGATTGTGTGTGTGCTTGCAAGAGCTCAAGCTCTCTTCTCCCCTGCATCTTTTCATGGTATCAGAGCCTGGTTCATGCTAAGGGCTGAGCTGCAAGTAAGAGAAGCATAGGAAGCGGTACAAGGGTAAAGAGCTTCATCTACTCTTCCCTATTTTTGTGTTTGCGAGCGACTACACCCTTGTCGCGGGATTTCTACGGGAGGCACCGGCAAACGATCTCTATTGAGGAGCTTTCTTCGTGAGAGTAAAGCTATCGGATAGAAATTTTCAGGCCGAAAACGCATTTTGGACGCGTTAGGACCTCTGTTCTTCAGAAAGCAGACAATTTCAAGCACTGCGGGTAAGTCATCGATTCTCTCTGAACTCTGTTTTAAGAACTGCAGGAAGACAGATTGGTTGTGGAGACATTGTGTGTGCTGCAAGGAGGTCAACAGTTGCCATTGGGTGTATGTATGCACATTGAGGTCACTCGTGACATTTGAGTGTAGTACAGTACCGCTATAGAAAATAGAGCAGTTTGTGTAGTACAAACCAGAGTGCTGTTTCTGGTAAATTTGTGTGTCTGGCAAGATGTCAAATGATGGCATAAACCAGATTGTCGCTGAGAAGCTTGATAAGAACAACTTCCATGCTTGGAGGTTCAGGTTGACGAATTTCCTGATGAGAAAGGGTTATTTGGGACTATATAGAAGGTGAGCATGAAGAGACACCGGAGATACCGGAGATCAATCCAATTGCTGCAGATGTGAAAGCCTTCAAGGATTGGAACCAAGAAGCCAAAAAAGTTATGTATTGGCTCTCTATCAGTATACAGGACACCATGATTGGGGGCACATACAGGATGCCAAGCCCCCCAAGGAGGCGTGGGACACCTTGGTAAAACTCTGAAACGAATACAAAGGCACAAAAGATACAGTTGAAGAATGAACTTCATACTGTGGAGAAAAAGAGTATGTCTGTGAATGACTATGCATTGAAGATCAAGAGTATGTCTGTGAATGACTATGCATTGAAGATCAAGGGTATTGTGGAATCCCTTACATCTATTGGTGTTTCAGTAGATGATGATGATAAGGTGGAAGTCTCTCTACGTGGTCTCGGACCACAATACAAGACGTTCAAGACGTCTATTATTCAGACTCGGGAAAACATTCCCAATTTCACAGATTTGGTGTCTATGTTGTTATAGAAGAGAAGAGCTTGGGTGAAGATCAACAGTCTTCACAAAACAAAACCAGTTCAGAGCAACAGGCCTTATACACAAGTTCAGGAAGGGGACGAGGTAGAGGAGGCTTTGGACGCGGCCAAGGAGGTGGCCGAACAGGTAATCAGAATTATGGCCAGCAACAGCAACAACAACAGTCCCAGAATTCACAACAACAACAACACACAGGTGGAAGAGGCCAATTCAGAGGCAGGGGGAGTCAAAGAGGTCATGGAAATTGGCAAAGAGGTCATGGAAATTGGCAAAGGCAGTATAATGATACACATGGATGCTTTTATTATGGTAAGCCTGGACATGTGCAGGCAAATTGTTATAAGAAGCAAGCTGACATGCAAAATGGAAAATTGCAGCAAAACAACTATGCATCCTCGAGCAGAAACAATGAAAGGTTGTTTGTTATGCAGCATGTTTGTCTGAAAATGTTGAAGCAACACATAAAGATGATGTATGGTATGTTGATTCAGGTGCTTCGAACCACATGACAAGTCATGGGGAGTTGGTTCAAGGAGATGAAAAACCTTGAAAGACCAGGTTTTATGGAAACAAGGGATGACACTACTTATCCAATTGCCCATGTTGGAGATGTGCCATTGTCTATGCAGGATGGCAAAGTGAAGTACCTTGCAGATGTACTTCATGTTCTGAACATAACAAAGAATCTGGTTTCAGTTGGCCAGATGATTGAGCAGGGTTCGCAAGTTCGGTTTAACCCTGATGGTTGTTATGTTGAAGACTTTAAAGACAAGTGCAGGTTGGTTGTTGCAAAAGGCAACAGAGTGGGCAGAATGTTTACATTGAATGTAAACATGCCTGAAGTGAGTGCTGCGATGTTTGCAAATGGTTCAAGAATTGTTGCAGACACAAACATTTGGCATAAAAGAATCGGACATGTGAATGTGCAGAGAATGAAATCTATGCAGACTAAAGGAATTGTGACAGGGCTGCCAAAGTTTAAAGTTGAAGGTATGTAGAAAATATGTGAAGCATGCCAATTTGGAAAGCAAATAAAGCATGTATTTTCACGTGACAGAAATGTGAGCAGAAATGCACTAGATGTTGTGCATTCAGATGTATGGGGTTCTACGAAGACCATGTCTATGGGAGGCTGCAGGTATTATGTGACATTTATTGATGACCACACAAGGAAAGTGTGGGTATACTTCATGAAGGAGAAGGGTGAGGTGTTCACTCATTTTTAGAATTTCAGAGTTACGGTTGAAAAGAAAACAGGGAAATATGTAAAGTGCCTAAGGTCAAATGGAGGGGGAGAGTACTTCTCCAATGAGTTCTCTGAATTTTTTAAGAAGAATGGTATTCGGAGACAGTTTACATGCAGATACACTCTGCAGCAAAATGGAGTTGCTGAGCAAAAAAACAGGCACATTGTTGAGATTACGCGAGCATTGATGGGAGAGAAGAATATGCCACATAGCTATTGGACTGAGGCTGTTTCTACAGCAGTTTACATCATGAACAGGACTCCAACTGCAGCCATACATGATGTAACTCTAGAGGAGAGGTTTACTGGTAGAAAACCTGATTTGTCTCATCTGAAAGTCTTTGGATGCATTGCATATGTGCATGTGCCAGATGAGCTGAGAACTAAGCTAGATCCAAAAGCTGAAAAATGTGTGTTTATTCGGTATTCCCTTGAGCAAAAGGTATTATAGCCCTACTACACGTGAGTTGAGGGTAAGCAGGGATGTTGTTTTTGATGAGATGAGAAGCTGGTATGTTGCTGAAAAAGAAGCTGTTGGGGCTGATGTTGTGAGTGGAAATGTGGTTGCACAGAATGCAAGTCAGCAATCACAGTCTTTGAGTGGACCAAGAGAGTCCTCATCTACTGGTTTAGTTGATAGACCATGGAGTGGCAGGCTGCATCATAATACCAGTCCTACCAATGTGATTAGTACATCACATAAAGGCAAAGAGAAAGTGATTGAGCCCCTTAGTATGCCTGACATTTCTGCATGGCATTCTCATGTTGATGGAGAGTCTAGTGGCTCAGAGATGAGCCTTGATGAGGATTTTGGGATACCAGCTATGAGAACACCTGGTGTAAAGAAGGCTATGGAAGCCATGAATGTAAAGCTGCGAAGATCTGGGAGAGTGAAGAATCCTGTGCAGAGGTTTACCTATGATGGTTATCTGGCACATCACTATGCATACATGGCAAAAGTTGTACAGGTTGTAGAGCCCACATGCATTGATGAGGCTATTGGAAATGTGTGTTGGGAGAAAGCTATGGATGAGGAGATGGATGCACTATATGGAAATGAGACTTGGGATTTAGTGCAATTGCCTGAAGGTAAGAAAGCCATTGGATGCAAGTGGGTGTACAAAGTAAAACATAATAGCAGTGATGGAAGCATAAGCAGGTACAAGGCTAGATTGGTAGCCAAAGGATATGCGCAGACATATGGCATTGATTATGAGGAAACTTTCAGCCCAGTTGCCAAGATGGCAATAGTGAGAGTTGTGATAGCAGTGGCTGCGTCAAAGCAATGGTCTTTACATCAAATGGATGTAAAGAATGCATTCTTGCATGGGGATTTGCAAGAAGAGGTGTATATGTTGCAGCCACTTGGTTATGAGGATGTGAGTCACCTTGAGCATATTTGCAGGTTGAAGAAAGCCTTGTATGGCTTAAAACAAGCGCCAAGAGCATGGTCTGACAAGATTTCTGAATATCTTGTCACTATTGGCTTTCATGTAGCCAATGCAGATTTCTCGCTGTATGTGAGACACAGTGATAGAGGGGTTGTGCTTGTTATCATCTATGTAGATGACCTGATCATTACGGGGGGTCATGATGCAGAGATCTTTGATGTAAAGATCTTGCTTAGATAGAAGTTTGAGATGAAGGATCCAGGGGAGCTCAGATATTTCTTGGGCATTGAGGTGATTAGGTCACCACATGGTATTGGATTACTGCAGAGACACAGAGATAGTATGGCTTGGACATGTTGTCCAAGTATGGTATGACATGCTGTAAGCCTATCTCAGTGCCATTGGATCAGAATGGCAAGTTGAGCAGATTCAAGAGAGATTTTGGAGGATCCTACTATGTGTAGGCGCATAGTAGGAAGCTTGATCTACATGACGATCACCAGGCCAGATTTGAGCTATGCTGTTGGGTTGGTGAGTCAGTTTATGCAGGTTCCACGGAAGCCACATTTGGATGCATTGAGATGCATACTGAGGTATGTGAGGTCTACTTTGCATTGTGGACTATTTTATGAAACTGGGACAGAGATATGTGTACTTGCTGATTGGGCTGGTAGTATCTCAGATAGAAGATCTACTAGTGACTTCATGTTTTCTTTGGGGAGTGCTGCTGTGACTTGGAGCAGCAAGAAGCAGCCTATGGTTGCTCTATCCAGTACTACAGAGGCCGAGTACAAAGGTGCTGCTATGGCAGCATGTGAGGTAGCTTGGTTGAGAAAGCTCAGCGGATAGACAAGTTGTCATTTTCTGTGACAACATTAGTAGTATACAGTTGGCCAGGAACCCAGTTTTTCATGCTCGCACGAAGCATATAGAGCTCCACTACCATTTTGTCATCAGAGAGAAGTTTTTGGCAAGAGATGTTGACCTTGTTTATGTCACCACATAGGATCAGGTTGCGGACATCTCTGTACCCAAAGCATTGGGTACAGAGAAGCTCCACAGATTCAGGGCTTCGCTTTGTGTACATGAAATGGAGTTGAGCTCGAGGGGGAGTGTTGAGATATTGAGCTCATCTAGTGAGGCGGTGGACATTGATAATGACCCGCCTGGGGGATAGGCCCCACACTTACACCACTGGCATGGTTGGTGAGATCATGGGTGATATGCGGCCAGTGGGATGACAGGCTGTGTGACAGCCATTCTAGAGACTGGTATAGTTATAGCGCCAGCTCATTTAGTTGGATACACACTATAGAGAACCCTAGTATGTATTTGGTTGAGTACCTTTTTATATGGTGTGTACTCTTATCTTTGTATATGGTGTGTTGAGTGTTGTGTGAAGAAGAAGAAGATTTTCAGCCTCTCACCTTGTGTGTTCTCTTTTAGGGTTTTGTGATTGTGTGTGTGCTTGTTGCAAGAGCTCAACCTCAAGCTCTCTTTTAGGGTTTTGTGATTGTGTGTGTGCTTGCAAGAGCTCAAGCTCTCTTCTCCCTTGCATCTTTTCACCAACCACCATATATCTTGAGTTGACCCACAAGTGGAATCTGACTTGTTCATCAAAGATCTAACACAAAGATTCTCTGTACTCCTCAGTGGGGGCACCAAAACATGTGTGACTTGGCCTTTGAACACCAGAATGCCTCTATAACTGACTAAGTTGCACAATACATCTCAAATGAAATCACACTAAGAAACTATCAACACACACCAGCACAAGCCCTATCTCCTTAGTCTGAAAAAACTTCCTTTGACATTCAGAGATTGCCATTCAAGTGAAACTTTGAGATGATGGAATATAACAAGAAAGCTTTCATTTACATTGAGTTTAATACTGACAGCAAACTAGCAAAGCAAAAACTAATATCATTTACACAAACCAAGCTTGTGATTTACAACTTGGATCAGTTGTTATTCTCTTCATCACAAACTTTTGCATGCAAGATCTCCTTTGGAAGATGTGGGGATAGGTGGACATTCCCATCCATTTCGGGAAGCCTCAATAGTAAGAACCATTCATATTCTGTTCTAAGAGCATTGAGCACCTCCACAGTGAACCCAAGACAGAATATTTCTAACATGAGGCTTGAGAACCAAAGATAAAATCATTATTGTAGGTTTGAACTTCAGCACTAGGAACAAGAAGAGGTTTGTGGTGTTTATGATGTCTTTTGATGAAGCCCGACCAGAAAATCAAAGTAACACTCTTGGAAACCATTGAAACTTGGGGGCAACACATGCCTGCTTCTAAGTCAACCAACTTATATACCCCTTGACTCTCTCACTCACAAGGATAAAAGGTTTTACAAAGTATTCAGTGGTTATACAATTATTTTTATATTTGATTCTAACTCTCACAAAAACTCTGATGATGACAAGACAATATCACAAACATCCATAACACTAGGGAAGCTGACATAAGGCTGGTGATCAGACTTGTTGGTTAAACAACATTTTCTCTATTCTATTTTGGGTGCTTTGAGGTGATGTATTATAAAGTATAAGGAACCCCTCTCACATGTAGAAGACAAAATTATAGCCTTGAGATTATTTCTTTTGTCCTAGACCTTTAAAAAAAAGAGTTTCTTAATCCTTAAGATATCTTGTCTTGAAGAAACAACCATAGAGAGAGTGGGAATTTGATTAATCTCTTGTTTCTTTTTTCTTTCTTGAAGTAAGTAAGAGGTAGATAACTCAAAATTATCTCCTTGCCATTGCTCACATGCTTTTCATTCAGCAATATCCCATCAATGCTAAGGAAAAACTTGAGCTTAAGTGAGTCAAAAAACCAGGATATAAAGAGTGAGCTTAAAGGCATAAGCGGGTGGTGGAATCTCTCAAAAAAAATAGTAGAGAGAAGAGCTTCAAAAAAATTGAATTGATACCCAAAATTTGCAGTCTTTTCCTCCCTTGAAGTAGTGGCGACCTCAGGCTCTTGTTAGACAACTTCTTCTACTGATTTTATCATCTTGCAGAAGCCTTAGCACAAGGAGTTTCCTTCTCATAGAAGCTTGGACACCATCTTGGTATTGGAGCAACCCTCATTCAGTTGAGTTCTTCAGAGCAACACCTCTTTCATTTTCTTGCTAGTAGGCACACTGGCGAGCCAAAAGCTTCTCTTTCTTTGCTTCTGCACACCCTTCACTCTCTTTAGTAGTAGAAGCGATGCACACCCTTCACTCTCTTTAGTAGTAGAAGCGCAGGCAAAATCAAAGCCGAGAACTCTTCTTTGCTTATGAATGGATTGCTATGGTGGATACACCAACAGACACAGGTAGCTTTGTGGGTTTCCACTGAATTGAGGTAGCACCCAAAGGGTGAGGCTAACAAACTACACCCAAGGCCTCTTTTCAATGATTAGAGCCACTATGTAAAAAACCATCTCTAAATACTCTCTGCTTCTCCCACTCTCTCTGACTAATAGCACAGCTTGAACAAGTTGATGGGGAAATGTACAGAACCAAGATGCCATTCACAGCAGCCAGCAGAAGGCACATCATTCAACAAGGTCCACCAAACCATTGATTGCTTTAAAAATACCCTCCCCCTCTGTCTTTTCTTGACAACTCCTCGTGCTTTTATAGATGCTTTGGCTAGCCTTCTACACAATTCCAGTCCGGCTTCCTCGACATTACCTTCTTTAGCTCCGCTTCTTAGTGATGGCCGCCTCCTCCTACACCCTTCCATATTTGGCAGATTGCCTCTTTGCTTGATAGTCAACTCAAAGAAAGCTGCTGCCTGAGTCAATCTTCACATCATAAAAACCCTATCATAGCTTATGTGCGAATGCGCCAACCTCATTAATGTAGCCAGCTTTCCCAATTGGAGTTTTCGGTGCTGCCACGCCAACCATTTAATTGCAAGGCTTTGACCCTTGATATTATAAGGCCTAAGGTGTTGTTCCTATGCTTTAGTCTTGGCCACCATAAAAGTGTGTATCCACACCATCAGCTTAGCAAGACAAGCCCACACTTTTTTTTTGAAAATTAGGAGTATATTCAGAAAGGCTCTGTCCACAACTACCATTTCCGAACAAGAGCTATTTCATAAGTCATCGGCTCTTTATATTCATTTGGCTTGGTTTGTGTACATCAAAAGACATACATATATACCCAGTATTAGCTCAGTTTGAGAGCTCCCACAATACCAAGATGTTATGATCCCTAACACCAGTTTCAAGTTGTAAGCAAGTGCATCATCTGCCATTTTCATATTACATCTTCATGGGGTTGTATCTCCTTAACTTCGATTGTTATTGCTTCCAAATAACCAAAGCCAAGCAGGAGAAAAGAGCTGAACCTTGTGTCATCATTTCCCAAGCTCACATTAAACAGATTCAAACAACCAAGACTAGCATACTGGCAATTATGCTATATTTGTTCTTGATGACCTTATTCAGGAAATGGCCCCCCTGATCTGAAACTAGTTCTATTGGGCACCCATACCTGGTCATGAGATATGCAATAAAAACAGAAGCAAATCCCTATCTCAAGCCAACAAAGTTACATCACGCAACACAATATGCAAACACAACTCAAACTACATTAGATTACCCCTAGATTTCTACACGTGCATCCCTATCTTTCTGGAGTTGTAGAGAGATAATGCATTTGTATGAAGCACAAAAAATATGTCACAACATGTTTATGGTACACCCCTAGGTGCTTGGGAACAGTTTTATTCATTATGCATTAGATTCATTTTTATAAAACATAAGGCTCGTTCATTGTGGCTTTATCCATAATCCTTAGGCATAAGACTTTATGCATTAAGCTTGTGCATAAAACCATTTGCATTAAGCTTTATGCTTTACGCATGTGACTTATACATATGCTTATGCATAAAACTTTTGCATTAAGCTTTATGTAAAGGCTTATGCATAAATTTTAAGCATAATGCATATGCATAAAGCTTAATGCTTATGGCTTATGCATAAGGCTTTTGTATAAAGTTTTAAGCTTAAGCTTAATGCTGCATAAGATTTATGCATTAAGCTTTGTGCATAAGGCTTATGCATTAAGGATTAAGTCTTATACATAGAGCTTAATGCATACCCTTATGCATAAAGCTTAAGCTTAAAGCTTTATGCATAAATCTTAATTCATAATCCATATGCATTAACCTTTATGAAGTTAAGCTTTATGCATAAATCTTAATGCATAAATCTTAATGCATAAGGCTTATTATGCATAAAGCTTAATGCATATAAGTCTTATAAATGTATTAAGCTTTATGATAAAGCTTAATGCATAGGCTTATGCTTTACCCTAATGTTTTTATGCATAGGCTTATGCTTTACCCCGATGTTTTTATGCATGAAGCTTTATGCATAAGGTTTTATGCATTATGGCTTTAGCTTTATTCAAAGATTAATGTAGAAGCCTTATGTATAAGTCTTAATGCATATGGATTATGCATTAAGATTTATGCATAAGGCTTTTGCATAAATATATATATGCTTTGCTACATATATTGGCTTAATGCATGAGGCATTGCATTAAGATTTATGTAAAAGCCTATGTTTTTATGCATAAGGCTTGTTGTAAAAGCCTTATGCATAAAGCTTAATTCATATGCATAATGCTTAAGGCATATGGATTATGCATTAAGCCTTATGCATTAAGCTTAATGCATAAGGTCTTTATATAAAGCTTAAGATTAATGCATAAGCTTAATGCATAAGCCTATGCATTAAGCCTTATGCATAAGCCTACGCATTAAGCCTTATACGTGGGCTTAATGCAATGGCTTATGCATTAAGCTTTATGCATAAGGCTTTTGCAGAAAGCTTAATGCATTAAGCTTTATGTAAAAGCTTATGCATAAAGTTTAAGCTTTATACATAAATCTTTCTAATTCATAAATTTTATGTAGCATAAGGCTTTTTTGATGTGGAGTGCTAGTATAAACTTTTTGAATGATTATACTCTCTTATGCATATAGCATATATTGCTTATGCTCTCTTTTTCTATGCTAAAGGTATACTGTCTATTCATAGAGTTTATATGTGTATAGAGATAGTCATCACACAATGCTTGCCAGACCTCCATATGTTAGAGTTCAGTGGGAAGTGACATTGCATGCTAAGTAAGGAGGTCTGGCAAGTATTGTGAAGTGGGATCCTCTCACATGTTAGAGCATACATAGGCTCTATGCATGCACGTTAGAGCATGCAGCATAGGCTTTATGCATACATGCATGTTGGGTGTAAGCATGGATTGGTGGTACAAGAAGTATTGTCTTTGACATTCCTTTCCAAGTGTTTAAAAAAGAGTGGGAAATGAATTAAATCCCTTTTTAATTTTGTGAGAATATAATGCATAGAGCTTAGAGCTTAATGTACTATTATTAGTACATTAGGCTTAATACTAACAACATTAATTTTTATAGATATGGCCATTATGGGGATCACCAATGAATTAGGATCCAATATATGGAGGGGCATTCTCTAGTACACCTCCCATACCTGTAGATGACTCTAATTTATGTAGTGTTTTTGAGTCGCTCGGGCTTATCCCATGCCTTTTATGTGCCAGACACTTCAGCTATCCCATAGTCACCTGTTTCCATGCGTCCCACAACCTTCCCTACCCCTCTCACTTCCACTTTGCCTACCCCTCACTCTTTCACTTTTCCTACACTTCATCCTTCAGCTCCTCCTAGTGATCAACTTAGCCTTGTCTCCTCCACACATCAAACCTCACTCACATCCGCGGTGCCACCTCCCCAGCCATGCGGCATCCTCACAACACCACTCAGGTGGTGATATCCTGAGGGCTTGTCAGAGCCGTTGGTGGCAGCGGTGATTTAATTGTGGAGGAGGTGAGTTCGGTGAATGCTTTGGTGGAGGTGCACGATCACCTTCACCTAAGGCGATAGACGACGTGCCCGAGGGGGATGGTATGCTTTACTATACCCTTGATGAGGAGGGTGGGCCTTCTATGGACGCGACGGGGCGGAGGGTTTTCATATACCTTTCGTCAATTAGTCAACCAAACCTATAATGATGCCTTAAAACCATGGGGAAAGCAGAAGGATAGATACGTGTATGTGGTGCAGTGCATGCATGAGCATTTCCCAAACCCACCACACACGTGTTTTTTCGACGAGTGGGCGAGGAGTTACATAATAAAGATACTCAATAATAGGAGGTCTCGTGCAATGAGATGCGCGAAAGATGGTTCACAAATTTCCTCTAATTGCAAAATTAAGGAGTGGAAGAAGGAAAAGAAAGAAGCCAGGGAGGGTACTCAATACCCTCAGCAAAAGGTGGCACATGTGAGTCAACTGCAAAAGTACGGTGCAACAAAGTACCGTTTTAAGAAAAGCAGCTTGGCTAGCATGATTTGTAAGATTTTTCTTTGCCATGCATCACTAAGTTTAGTTCATTTGTCGTCGTGAATTTCATATCTCATGCATGTTGTAATTTGTTGTAGGAAAGGGTAGTAGGTCCCCCCCCAGGCTCAGGAGAATAGGAATAGCAAGCATCACAACGAAGCCGAGACTTGGAAGTTGGGAGTGGCTTAAATGAGAGGGAGTGGTTAACTGATGCGGCTATCAACGAGCTTAAGGAAACTTAGTGAGTATTTGAACTTGAATTTTAATTATCACCCAAGTGTCTTAATTCTTAACATGATCAACTTATACTATTATATTGCCTACGACATTGTATTGCAATTTTTTTTTTTTGTATCTTTGAATGTAATGTATGTTTAGTGATTAAGTGTTTTCAAAAAATGCCATTAAAAACGGGGAGAGAATGGGAGAGAGGCATCTCTCCCCCATTTCTGTCCCCCTTGTTTTTGCAGACAGTTTGCAGCTATACACACTGCTATATGTTGGTTATATGCCTAGTCTACAGCTGCACGCCCCTAGCTGTGTATATAATAGCCACATGAAGTTTTTTTCCATAAATGGATTCTGTTAAATTTCCATAAATGGATTCTTTTAAATTTGCGCAGCTCTGAACATGACTACGCTCTCCGTGTGTTGTAGTGAGGGCATAGTCCACAAAGGATATGCAAGGTGCCAATAAATAACCCCCACATCTACACTTTCCTCATTGGAAAATACGGAAGAAGGTGGAGGTGCTACGGAAAAGAAAATTTACATCGGGGAATCAAAACAAAGAAGAATCTCGACGAGGCCCAGGCAGGCTTTAAATTTGGCACCCATACGGGAGCCTTTCACAATTTCAAGTGCCAAATGGCACCTCCGTTTTCTGGTAAAAGTGCCAACGTGGCACTTTGAAAAAACAAGGGAAGTGCCCAATGGCACCTCGTCTTAGGGGTCTAAGTGACCAGGGGTATATATCCTATATAATATATATAATATAGTAAATATATATAATATAGTACACAATACATAATAAATATGGAAAGGCCAAATATTATACACAAATATTATGATGCTTTTGATTGGAATAACTTGAAAGTCTTCAATAATTTATGATGCCTGATGGGGAGAAACAGTTAGGGTTTCACTTGTGGGAGACATACACAGAGAAGAACAAGGGAGAGAGAGAGAGAGAGAGAGTTGTGGGGATAAGTCAACTCATGAGGCATGAGTGTGTGACTCCCCTATCACACATGTATATTGCACTAGTACACATAGTGCACTTAGTACAAACAAAGTACTAAGTGTACTATGTACTATAACTTATGGGCTTGTACACACTATAAGGGTGGGCATAACGCCTTTACCCCAACAACCTCTCACTTAAAGGCAAAGTGCCCTTAAGTAAAGGAAAAGAAAAAAAATCAGCATGTACATGATAATATACAAGGCCATATCAAGGCTGAAAATGGCCTCATCCCCCAATGCCCATCAAGTGTCTGCAATGAGCAAACCGCTCCGGAGGCAAACTCTTTGTCAACAGATCAGCCGGGTTGTCATCCGTATGAATCTTAACAAGCTGAATTTGCTTGTTCTCTATCACCTCTCTGATGAAGTGATACTTCACATCCACATGCTTCGTCTTTGCATGAAAGACAGGATTCTTTGCCAACTGGATGGCACTCTGACTGTCACAATGCAACAATGGAATATCCCCTGTATAACCCAAATCAACCACTAACCGAGATAGCCATAATGCCTCCTTGCAAGCCTCTGTGGCTGCAATATACTCGGCCTCTGTAGTAGATAAGGCTGTGCACTTTTGCATCCTGGATATCCATGACACAGCACCTCCTGTGAATGTAAATACATAACCGGTAGTAGACTTCCGGTTATCTGGATGACCGGCATAATCCGAATCCGTGTAACCATGCACTAATGCATCCTGTTTGACAAAGCAAATGCACAAATCCTGTGTGCCCTTCAGGTATCTCATGACACCTTTCACTGCTTCCCAATGCTTCTTGCCAGGGTTGGCCATGTATCTAGAAACCACTCCCACTGCAAATGCAATGTCCGGCCTAGTAGCAACCATGGCATACATGAGACTGCCACAAGCTGAAGCATACGGAATCTTGGCCATATCAGCCCTGTCTCTATCTGACTGTGGGCTGTCCATAGCACTGAGTTTCACATATGGAGGCAAAGGAGTACTAGTGTTCTTCCCCCCGTCCATATTGAACCTCTGCAAGACTTTGCCAATGTATTCCTTCTGAGACAAATACAACACATGCTGATTTCTGTCCCGAAGTATCCGCATACCCAAGATGTGATTTGCATCACCCAAATCCTTCATATCAAAGGTTTGATGCAGCCTTTGCTTCAAGGCATCCATCTCTTTACGAGATTTCCCGGCAATCAACATATCATCAACATACAAGATGAGGATCAATAGACTGCCATCCAAAGCTTTCTTGGTGTACAAGCAGTGATCTATGTCACTTCTCCTGAATTTCTGAGATTGCATGAATGTATCAAATTTATGATACCATTCCCTTGGTGCCTGTTTGAGCCCATAAAGACTCTTTTTCAGCTTGCATACAAGCTTCTCCTTTCCACTCACTGCATAACCCTCTGGCTGCTGCATATATATCTCCTCATGGAGATCACCGTGAAGAAAAGCAGTCTTCACATCCATCTGAATCAAGTCCAGATCATCATGCGCAACCAAAGCTAACACAGCTCTAAGTGTGGTCATTTTGACCACTGGAGAGAAGATCTCCTCAAAGTCCACACCATATTCCTGCTTAAAGCCCTTAGCCACTAACCTGGCTTTGTATCTTGGCTTTGCATCAGGTGCAACTTTTGAGCCTGTAAACCCACTTGCATGGCAAAACCTTCTTGCCTGCAGGCAAATGCACCAACTTCCAAGTTCCATTTTTATGCAGAGAATCCATCTCTGACTTCATGGCACGCTCCCATAGAGCCTTGTCTGCCCTCTGTAAAGCCTCCTTATAACATGAGGGCTCCCCACAGTCAGTAAGCATCAAGTAGTCAACCCCTGGAACAAACCTGTCAGGGGCTCTGGAGGGTCTAGTGGACCTCCGTACCCAATGACCATCATTTGCAGGTTGCTGTCCAGCCTGCATATCACCCATTGGTGGCTCCTGTTCCATGCCATAAGGCTGAAAAATCATGCATGGTATATCCTCTAACTGTGGTATATCCATAGGGATATCTTCTGCCATCTCTGGCTGTCCATTTGGACCATTTTCAGCACCATTTAAGGGCTGGTTTTCCTGCTGTAATGGCTGATTTACAGCCCTTTGTTGTTGTCCATGATGTCCATCATCATCAAAGATGACTCTGCCAGGCTCCTGTTGCCTTGCAGGCTCCTTATACATGCATGTTTCATCAAAAATGACATCATTGCTGCGTATGATCTTTCTATTCATGGGATCCCAAAGTCTATACCCCATTTCACCTTTGTCACCATATCCTAGGAATATGCATTTGTGAGACTTAGGATCAAGTTTGGTGCGCATTTCCCTGCGTATGTGCACGTACGCAACGCAACCAAACACTCTCAAGTGCTTGTATGACGGAGGCTTCCCTGTCCATACTTCCTCTGGCACTTTCCCACCAAGCCTCGTGTTAGGTGACCTGTTTATAAGGTGAACGGTTGTCATAACAGCTTCAGCCCAAAAACCATGAGGTAATGCAGCATGTGACAACATAGAACGGACCTTCTCCTGTATGGTCCTGTTCATCCTCTCTGCTGTCCCGTTTTGTGGAGGATCATAAGGAGTAGAGAGCTCCCTCAACACAAAAGTCCTGAAACTGTTTGGACATATACTCTCCACCATTGTCGGAACGCAAAGCCTTCAGTGTTTTGCCAGTTTGATTCTCAACATGAGCAACAAACTTTTGAAACACTGAGAATGTATCACTCTTCAAACGAAGAGGATAGACCCACACCTTGCGTGTGGCATCATCAATAAAAGACACAAAATATTTTGCCCCTCCCAAAGAAAGCTGAGGCATCTCACATACATCTGTATGCACAAGCTCTAACTGAGCATCTTTCTGTCCAAGAGCTTTCTTGTGGGGGCACTGTAGTTGCCTACCATATATACAATGCTCACAAAACTGAAAACTTGAAAACTTTAGAGAAGGCAAGTAACCCAAACGAGACAATTGCTCCATTCCCTTGACACTCATGTGTCCCAACCGGCTATGCCACATAGAGATTTCCGGCAGCTCGGTTGCATTTACATTAGCATGGTGACAAACACCTGCATGCATAAAGTAAAGAGTGTCCACCTTAGAGCCTCTGGCAACAACCAGTGAGCCCTTACTAATTTTCCACTTTCCACTACCAAATGTGGTAACATAATCAGCATCATCAAGCTGTCCAGTAGAAAGCAAATTCTTCTTGCCATTAAACTCATTTAGATGGGCTGTCATAGACGCCCCTTCCTTCATCTGAAGACCTATGAGTTTCTTCAACCAATACACTTTGCTTGAGGCACTTTGTTGGGCATACAAGTCCTGCAATCTCTGCCACATTCCCCAAGCTGTCTTCTCTTCACGAATGCTGAAAAGTAATGAGTCTGACACAGACAACATGATAGTAGATCTTGCCAACTGAAGCGGGCATCACCACCCCTTTCTTTGATAGGCTTGTGCTGCTTTTTCTGGAGCAACACATTGTAGCACTGGGTTTGCCAAATATCATAATTATGCGAGCCTTCAAGCTTCTTGATGTGAAGCAATGAAGAGCTCTCACCTGTGGTTGCCATAGCAAAATGCAACCTGTAAATGCCTGACTCCCTGTAAAATGTGCAATCACTGCACCAAAAGCACACAAAGTGCTCACAGTTTTTCTCCCAAGCTTTATCTCCCACTGCGGAAGCAAGAATGCAACTTTTCTCCCACTTTTTGTGATGAAATCACCAAAATCTGGTTGCTGCAGATTTTGGACAGCACCTTAAATGTGCTCTTTTGCCCTTCCAAAGTACTGTACAGCAGTACCAAGTGCTCACCAATGATGTACCAAACCTGTACCGGCAATTTCAGCAGCTGAAATTGAACCTTTTGGTCACTCAAAACAGTGTACAGCCATGCCAAAACATGCACAAAGCTGTGCCAAATCTGTACCAACAGGTACAATAGCAATAAATGCTCTCCTGGCTGTCCAAATGAGTGAAAATCAGACTTTTACAGTCCTGTACACTGCATAAAACAGTCCCGAACAGAAATTGGGCAAAAGCCCCTTGACTGCAAGCTGATTTTTGAGGATTCAAGGCATAAATGTCTTGCCTGCTGCTTTGCCAAGCTCAACAAGCATACAAACTTGAAAAGCCCCTTGATTTAAGATCAATTTCTGATCATACATGGTACATTGACGCACATGAAGGCATCCAGAGTGTTCACGATGCTTCCCCCTGGCCACATATACATCAAATACATGAAAGCCCCTTGATTTACAGGCACATTGAGTGCTTGTAAGGCATCAGCACATTATCCACAGCATCAAATGCGATCGCCTGCATGCAAATCAACCAAATCGGCACAAAAGCCCCTTGATTTGCACTGCAATTTGCTGTAATTTTGCCCAAATGTGCGATTTCTCACATCATACAGCATGTATGAGTGCTTAATTGCACAATTACATCAAAAGCCCCAAATTTCGACATCCAATTTCCTGCAAATTGATCCTGATTTGACCAATTTCCTGCAAATTTATCCTGATTGTGACCAATGTCACCCAATTTTGCCAATTTTGCTCAAAAATTGAGCAATTCGGCGCCTGTATCTGCTCAATTAATGATTGCACCTGCTCAATTGCAAATCCCAAAAAAAAAAATTGAGGCAAATACCTTGTAATTTCTGAATTTTGTTGCAGGAAAGGGGGGTGTGCTAAAATTGGTGCTGCTCTGCAGAAATCTTGATGTTGATGCAGATGCAGTTGCTGCTGCAGTTGTACGATGTACGGATGGCTGGGCTCATGTGGAAGCTTCCCTGTTCCCTACGGAGGCTACAGTCGGTAGAAAGCGGCAACATTAGTCTGTTGATGATGCTGATGATACGACGCCTGTTGACACTTCTGCCAGGTGCTCCT
The DNA here is from genome assembly GCF_041138505.1 of Cibotium barometz. Taxonomy (NCBI): domain Eukaryota; kingdom Viridiplantae; phylum Streptophyta; class Polypodiopsida; order Cyatheales; family Cibotiaceae; genus Cibotium; species Cibotium barometz. The sequence continues at coordinate 38,345,218 of NC_141094.1, forward strand.
TGCTCACCAGCGATGGCCGATCTTGCTAGCGCACTCGATTCTTTGTTGATGTGCTGCTCGCTGTTGGCCTGCGATCCCACCTGCTATGTGCTCTCACCAGCGATGCTTCTGTTCGCTACCGACGCTTGCACTGCTCAAGCGATCACCAGCGCCCGCTCTTCTCACTATTGGCGCCTTCGCCTAGCGCTACTCGCCTAGGTTGATGGAAGCCCGCTTATGCTTCGCCTAGCACCGCATACACGTCGACGGGCTCCAGTTGTTGCGATGCCGCCTGTTTCGCCTAGTACTAAGACTAGTACTCGATGGACGCCCCGCTATGCTGCTTTGGCGTTCGCTTCAGTTCGCTCGCCTTGTGCTGCTGCCTTCGCCAATGGCTCAACGCCCGCCAGCCTTCGATCGCCTAGCGTATGTTCGCCTAGTAAATGGTTGGGCAGCCACGTGGGCTGGCTGCGTGGGCAGCTGGTTGGCCAGCCCCTTTTGTGCTGCAAGGAGCAGGGCGACCAGGAATCAGCAGGGCGACCAGGAATCAAAAGGGGGGGGCGGCCAGTAGAGCAGAAGAGGGAGGAGAACCTGGTGACCAAAGCTCTGATACCAGTTGATGGGGAGAAACAGTTAGGGTTTCACTTGTGGGAGACATACACAGAGAAGAACAAGGGAGAGAGAGAGAGAGAGAGTTGTGGGGATAAGTCAACTCGAGGCATGAGTGTGTGACTCCCCTATCACACATGTATATTGCACTAGTACACATAGTGCACTTAGTACATTAAAAGTACTAAGTGTACTATGTACTATAACTTATGGGCTTGTACACTCTATAAGGGTGGGCATAACGCCTTTACCCCAACAACGCCTTTAAAAATTCTCTTGCTATAATGTATTTTGTGTGATGAGAAGACGTCTTTTGAATTGTGAAAGCTTAATGCACTTACAAAACTAATATGTTTTCATTACTCAAAGTAAAGTGGTTTGTTATTAAAAGGGGCACTCAAAATTTTAGCCAAAGGTGACATTTTGACACCCATGGTTGATGGCAAAAGTGCCACTAGATTTTCTATGGCACCTAGACTTAGGTGCCAAATTTAAAGCCTGGAGAATTCCCGACACACACACGGGGCCGCCCAGGAGAATTCCCGACACACACACACCACACACACGGGGTTGCTGAAGGATCGTTCGCTCACGTAAATCAAATTATCTTTTGCTTAGAATTTAATGTACATTCAAAGTGATTAAATTATTATAATAAAAATAAACACACATTAATTATCTCGTCTTTTATCTTTGCAATTTACATTAGAATCAACACCCTTTATCTTGTCTTCTATCTTTGCGAAAGCATTTATACACAGCATTTACTTGAACGAATTGTTGTTAATTATCTTAATTTCTTTTACTGTGATCTTGCTCTTAATAACGTGTATTTACATTTAATTTAAAAAAATTGGGACAGGTCTCTTTTTGATGATAACTTCCGCATCCGATGACAGTTAGTACACCACATCAAAGACTGATTCAACATCACAATTTTCAAATATTAGTTTTCTTTTTCCTTCAGAGATTACTTCTTATTTGTTGACAGAAAACCTGTAAATTATATACAATAGACACACGACAATTTTGTTTCTTTCCTGTAATTAGTTTTATTTATCCAATTTACAAAATCTAGAAGCCAGAAGAGTAAAGATCATAGGGAAGATAGCATTTTTGAAGGCAAACAAAGAAGCTAATAGATCAACTACTTAGTGCAATCAAAATTGGAAATTTTCTTGATTATGGGCATGATTATAGAAGGTCTATAACTGGGGCACTCAAATCCAAGCACATTTCAAGAGGAAAAATTGGCAGAGGAAAGCATACAACGATTCAGGTTAGAGCAAAATGCATGCTAATCTACAGGGAGAAGGCCCAGACAGGAGCACAGTGTATTCTAAAGTACTAGCTGGGTGGCAGAAGAAGGCTGTTAACAAATGTACAAATCTAATAATAATACCCTACCTTGCACCTTAGGTTTCTCCATTCATTTTCTCTCCTATGTGTCTGAGGGCAACCTGAAGCTTCGCTGCAGAGACAAGATATTGCGCCTTCTGAAAGGTGTCTAGAACATCGAGAACCTTCTTGAGGGTGGTTAGCCGGAGAGCATCTGCTTGGGCTGCAATCTCCTGCAGTGTAGTCAGCTTCTCTCTCATGGCGTTGTTCATACCATCATCCTCATCTTCATGTTCGCCACGGAGAGCTGATTGTGCAGCTGACCCATCTCCCTTTTCCACCATATTGTGAGCTTGCGCCAGCGTTAGCAGCGGTTGATCCGCCAAGCTCTGCTGCAACATCGCCATTTCATGACCTAGATTCTCCTCCTCTTTGTTTGTTGATGTTTGCATCTCACTGATGCAAGACAATTGCGTTGAAGAGAGAGAAGCAAAGGTTGGAGTGTCCACACCTTCCATTAACTCGGCCAACTCCGCCTCAATCTGCTGTCCTGCCAGAGCGTAGACCAGCTGAAACGCCAACGATGGCCGCCACCCACCGAGCCACAAGAAGGCTTTCTCCAAGGGGGACCTCCATGGTTGAGTAACTATCTGGAGGATGTCCTGGTGGGATGCGCTCTCTTTGGCTTCGTAGTAATCTTCATAGTGTGTAGCTACCCTCTCCACCAGCTGCAGCAGCTCGTGCTCTTTCATATCACTGACCAAAGCTTCGTGCAACTCGTGCATGAGATACTCCTGCGTCTTGGTCCAGGCGGAGTAGAACTCTTCATACTTCTCGTTGTGAGGGCCAACTAGGGGGGCCATGTATGTGCAGGCTGGGGGAAGGTGAGTGCAATTAGGCAAGATAAGAGCTCTTACGGAGGTGATGATTAAGAGCTGGAGGGAAAAAGGACTGGAAGAGATGATCAAGAGCTTGAGGAAAAAAGCTCAGGACTGGTTAATTATCATCGACAGGGTGATAATGGAGGGATCTTAGCAAAGATAGTATATACAGGCAAGACTGGCTAGAAGAAGCAGGAAAATTACAAGGGGATTAGCAAGCAGAATGCTGTAATGAGATGCTGGAGACGGAGTTAACGAGGCGGAGCTGCTGTAAATGGTGAGGAAGGCACCTTGATCTCCGTCAAGCTCGCCGGGAGAGTGCAGATAGAAGATCTACGGAGCTGCAGAAGCAGAATTTTCTACGTGAGCGGAAGCTTTTTTTTCGCACGATGCCCGTCGGCACTTGCGAGGGCGCTCGTTGAGTCGACGGAGCAGACCGCGCTCATGCCATAACTGCCCGTCGGCGCGGCGCTAATCGTAACTGCCGGCTTCTGGAAGCGCAAGTTGCTCTTTATCATTTTAGGGTTTCCTGCAGTCATATATATTTCAAATTTGATACGCTCCATACAGTCTATAAATATCCTTTTATCATTAGAAAATAAACCAATGTAAGTGATAATTACTACTTTCACCCACAATTAGCTTTAATTACGCGGAAATTAAACTGTGTTTTAACTAATCTAATTTTTTGTTATTATACTTGAGATCAAATCTAAGGAAAATAAAATAAAATTGTGTTTTGATAATGAGATTAAATAGAAACCCAGCTGAGAAATTATATAATTTATGGAATCAATGATTCGTATCAAAGCCAGGATCCGCGTGCCGCCCTGCATTTTTGGACTTATTAGCCAGCGTAGAAATAAAAAGATTTTTAAAAATAATATATCGAGATTCTCAGGATTTTTTTTCTGGATCCGATTTGCGGAGATCTCCGAATTAGCGGGGCCATGGCAATGGGCATTACCCTTTCTAGAGGACATTCTTGGCCAGCGGCCGCCAACCCGACTTCCCGTGTGTACACGAACTCACCTTTGATGCCTCCCATGATCATCCATAGCAGTGCTAGAAAAACAAGTGAAAATTCTTCCACGATGGCCTCCCAAATTCCAATTAGAGTGAGTGTGTGCGTGCGCGCATGAGCCAAAGATTGTCAAATCTATGAGAGGTTTTCAAAATTTTAAAATTAAATCCAACTAGATTTAGAGAGAGAAAGAGTGTGTGTGTGTGTCAAATCCACAAGGGGATTTAAAAAGTGAAAATTTTGAATCAATCATACTAAAGCAAATTGAAGGAGCCTTAAAAAATAAAATAAAATTCATAATATAATGAAGACTCATGAGAATGGTATGGAGAGAAAAGTCTCTTCATCTTGGTATTTTACATCTCTTACATAAATGTGTGACATACCACATATCATGAGAATGCAACCCCCAAGAGAAATGAACACAGAATCCAACCACAAATCCCAATTATCATCAATCTTCCTAGAAGAACCCCTGAAGCAAGACCAAAAGTATCCCAAACAGCCATATCCTTCTGAGCATTATCACTTTGAGCCTTAAGAAACATGAAAGAATCATCAATGCCTGGCTGGCCATCTGCTCTCTTCTTGGAAGTGTAAGCCCTACAACTTCACCGTCCTCCGCTAGCTTATCGAGTCGAGATAAGACTGGAGGTGTAACAATTATAAACAAGAGAGGGCTAAGTGGGCATCCTTGGCTGACCAATCTCGTCAAATGAATGGGCTCAGTCACCCCACCATTAATCATAAGCCTAGCCACTGCATGTTGGCTAATAGTATAAATCAAAGAAGACATGTGAGGCCCAAATCCGGGCCTTCAACTCATCAATATACTTCGTGAAAAGCTCATTAGGGAGCCCATCCTATCCTGGACTTTTTCCTTCAGGCAAATCCTTCAACACAGCTTCCACCTTATCCTCAAAAATATCTCTTTCCAATTCAATTGCAGAAACATTTGATACCTGGTGGACAAACCAAGTGAAACAAAGACTCTCTAGCTGCAATGACATCAGGAGATATGACCTCCTACAGACCCAACAAATGGCGATAAAAGTCCATACATGCATCTAGAACACAAGCAGGATCAGTAATAATCAATACTCCTTGCCTATCTTGCATCCTGACAATATTCTCACGTGCATGCTTTTGCTGCAAACGAGCAAAGAACGTATGTGACTGAACATTAGAATCCATTAGGGCATCCATTCGAGCCATAAGCTTATATCTCACATATTGATTCTCATGCAATGCTACAACCTGATGGGACAACCAATCAATAGCTATCTTAATGTTAGGGCAAGAACCATCCTCTTGAACCACATAGTTCAAATCAACCAATAACGATTCTAGGTTCCGCAACTTCTCCCTAAAATATGATGATGCATTATCAATCCCATACTGGCGAGCAAGCTTTTGAATATTGAATTGACACCCCAACAGAGATTACATGGCCTCGAAAGTTTTGTAACACCTACAACATAAACTGATGGAAAACAGTATATGCTCCAATAAAGTCTGGTTAATCTTAAGAGGAACCTTTCCCAATAATGGCCTATAAGCATCCATAGAATGGCTATGCATCTCTCTCTCTCTCTCTCTCTCTCTCTCTCTCTCTCTCTCTCTCTCTCTCTCTCTCTCTCTCTCTCTCTCTCTCTCTCGGCGTTGAGTATTTCAAAACAAAAACAAAATAATAATGACACTTTAAATCAAATCAAGTTAAAAGTAGAACATTTGCTTATCCTAAAATTAATAAATTTACATCCCCCTTTGGAGAATAAATTTTGCCGCACATAACCAATACTAAATCCATCAAAGATCATTTAGTTTTGGAGGTAGTATTGCTCCTTAAGGTGTTTGTTGGAACACCAAACAGTTAGTATGCACATGATATCTTCCTCCGAACTCTTTTTGTCGAACTGCATTGATACTCGTCGGGACATGTTACACCATTCAAAAAAGTATGTCATGAGGTAATAACAAAAAAACTAATGTACCATTTTGTTTTTTGACATCACTTTGCATTATGTCTTTTAATGTCACGTCCAATGCTTTGTATACATATTGATGCATCATTGGAGCCTCATCCCAAATGATCAATCTCGCAAGCTTAAGCACCTTGGCCAATGGGCTATTCACTTTAATAGTACATGTTTTAGAAGTATTTAGAACTAATGGGATTTTGAAACCACTACAAGAGATGGGACGCATAGCCACATAAAGAGGAGAGAGAGTAGCGACGAGAGGGGACCCGGGTAGGTGCATAGGGTATTATTGCATTATGCATTAAGCTTAATGCATAATGCATTAATGCATTAAGCTTATGCTTAATGCATTGTTGCATAAGCTTTATGCAATATTGTATAAAGCATATGCAATAATGCATTAAGCATAAGATTATGCATTCATGCATTAAGCTTATGCTTATGTATTATTGCATTAAGTTTATGCTTAATGCATAAGCTTATGCATTCATGCATTAAGCTTATGTTTAATGTATTATTGCATTATGCATTAAGCTTAATGAATAATGCATAAGCTTTATGCTTAATGTATTATTGCATAAGCATTAAGCATTAAGCTCATTGAATTAATTTGCTATTACGCTTATGCGCAATGTTTAAGTGTAATGCATTATACAAAATGCATTAAGTATATGCTTAATGCATTAAGCATTATTCTTAATGCATTAATGCATTACGCATTATGCATTAATGCATTAGGCATTATGCATAATGCATTAAGCCTAATGAATTATGCTTAATGCATTACATTATTGCATTAAGTATTACTACATTAATACTTAATGCAGTAATGCTTAATGCATTACGTTTAATGTATTATGATTAATGCATTAATGTATAATGCATTAAGCAAATTACGGGGTTGAGCAAGTATGCATAATGCGGATAGTTTATGCATGGTTTGAGCTATGTATGCATATGTTTATACGTAGAGCATGCATAAAGCATATACATGCTCTATGTAAGCTATGTATATATATGTGAGCTATATAATGTTTTTATGCATAATACTTTTTTTGTAATGTATGCTCTATGTGAGCTATGTTTTTATGTTTTCATGTAATGTTTTTAAATGTGGCCATCATGGGGATCATCACCAACGGACCAAGATCTGATATATGCAGGGCCATTGAAAAGATGCAGGGGGGAAGAGAGCTTGAGCTCTTGCAAGCACACACACACACTCACAAAACCCTAATAGAGAACACACAAGGTGAGAGGCTAAAAATCTTCTTCTTCTCTACTCAACACTGTTGAGATATTGAGCTCGTCTAGTGAGGCGGTGGACACTGATGACCCGCCTGGGAGATAGGCCCCACACTTACACCACTGGCATAGTTGGTGAGATCATGGGAGATATGCAGCCAGTGGGATGACAGGCTGTGTGACAGCCATTCTAGAGACTGGCATAGTTATAGCGCCAGCTCATTTAGTCGGGTTCACACTATAGAGAACCCGTGTATGTATTGGTTGAGTACCTTTCATATTATGAGTACTCTTATCTTGTATATGGTGTGTTGAGTGTTGAGTAGAGAAGAAGAAGATTTCAGCCTCTCACCTTGTGTGTTCTCTATTAGGGTTTTGTGAGTGTGCGTGTGTGCTTGCAAGAGCTCAAGCTCTCTTCCCCCCTGCATCTTTTCATGGTATCAGAGCCTGGTTCGTGCTAAGGGCTGAGGTGCAAGCAAGAGAACCACAGGAAGCGGTACGAGGGTAAGAGCTTCAACTACTCTTCCCTATTGTGAAAGCTATAGGGCAACTATACAGTCCTATCGGACTAAAATTTCCGGGCCGAAACGCATTTCGGGCGCGTCTGGACCTCCGTTTTTCAGAAAGCAGGTGATTTCGAGCACTGCGGGTAAGTCATCGATTCTCTGCAGAACTCTGTTTTAAGAACTGCAGGAAGACAGATTGACTGTACAGACACCGTGGGTGCTGCAAAGAGGTCTACAGTTGCCATTGGGTGTATGTATGCACATTGAAGTCACTGGTTGTGACATTTGACAGTACTACAGTACCGTTGTGCAGAAAATACAGCAGTTTGTGCAGAAAAACCAGAGTGCAGTTTCTGGTAAAATTGTGTGTTTGGCAAGATGTCTAATGATGGCATAACACAGATTGTGGCTGAGAAGCTGGATAAGAATAATTTCCATGCTTGGAGGTTCAGGTTGACGAATTTCCTGATGGGAAAAGGGTATTGGGACTACATAGAGGGTGAGCATGAAGAGGCACCGGAGATACCAATCCGACTGCCTGTAGATGTGAAAGAGTTTAAAGACTGGAACCAAGGAGCCAGGAAGGTTATGTATTGGCTCTCCATTAGTATACAGGACACCATGATTGGGCACATTCAGGATGCCAAGTCCCCCAAGGAGGCGTGGGACACCTTGGTAAAGCTCTATGAAACAAATACCAAGGCACGTAAGATACAGTTGAACTTCATACTGTGGAAAAAAAGAGCATGGCTGAAGATAAAGGGTATTGTGGAATCCCTTGCATCTATTGGTGTGTCAGTAGATGATGATGACAAGGTGGAAGTCTGTCTACGTGGTCTCGGGCCACAATACAAGGCGTTCAAGACGTCCATTCAGACTCGGAAAAACATTCCCAACTTTACAGATTTGGTATCTATGCTGATGATCGAAGAGAAGAGCTTGGGTGAAGACCAACAGTCTTCACAAAGCAAAAACAGTTCAGAGCAACAGGCCTTCTACACGAGTTCTCAGGAAGAGGACGAGGTAGAGGAGGCCGTGGACGCGGTCAAGGAGGTGGCCGAACAGGTAATCAGAATTATGGTCAGCATCAACAACAACAACAACAGTCCCAGAATCAACAACAACACGCAGGTGGAAGAGGCAAATTCAGAGGCAGGGGGAGTCAAAGAGGCCGTGGAAATTGGCAAAGGCAATATAATGATGCACGTGAATGCTATTATTGTGGTAAGCCTGGACATGTGCAGGCAGAATGTTATAAGAAGCAGGCTGACATGCAAAATGGGAAAGTGCAGCAAAACAACTATGCATCCTCAAGCAGAAATAATGAGGATAATGAAAGGTTGTTTGTTATGCAGCATGTAGTGAATGCCATGTCTGAAAATGTTGATGCAGCACAAAAAGATAATGTATGGTATGTGGATTCAGGCGCTTCGAACCACATGATGAGTCATGGGGAGTGGTTCAAGGAGATGAAAAACCCGGAAAGACCAGGTTTTGTGGAAACAGGGGATGACAGTGCTCATCCAATTGCCCATGTTGGAGATGTGCCATTGTCTATGCAGGATGGCAAAGTGAAGTACCTTGTAGATGTACTTCACGTTCCGAACATAACAAAGAATCTGGTTTCAGTTGGCCAGATGATTAAGCAGGGTTTGCAGGTTCGGTTTAACCCTGATGGATGTTATGTTGAAGATTTTAAAGACAAGTGCAGATTGGTTGCAAAAGGCAACAGAGTGGGCAGAATGTTTACATTAAATGTAGACATGCCTGAAATGAGCGCTGCGATGTTTGCAAATGGTTCAGGAATTGTTGCAAACACAGACATTTGGCATAAAAGGATTGGACATGTAAATGTGCAGAGATTGAAGTCTATGCAGACAAAAGGAATTGTGACAGGGCTGCCAAAATTTAAAGTGGAAGGTATGCAGAAAATATGTGAAGCATGCCAATTTGGGAAGCAAACAAAGCATGTGCTTCCACGTAACAGATATGTGAGCAGAAATGAACTAGATGTTGTGCATTCAGATGTATGGGGTCCTACGAAGACCATATCTATGGGAGGCTGCAGGTACTATATGACTTTCATTGATGACCACACAAGGAAAGTGTGGGTATATTTCATGAAGGAGAAGAGTGAGGTGTTCACTCACTTTCAGAATTTCAGAGTTTTGGTTGAAAAGCAAACAGGGAAATATGTAAAGTGCCTAAGGTCAGATGGAGGGGGAGAGTACTTCTCCAATGAGTTCTCTGAATTTTTGAAGAAGAATGGTATTCGGAGACAGTTTACATGCAGATACACTCCGCAGCAAAATGGAGTTGCTGAGCGGAAAAACAGGCACATTGCTGAGATTGCACGAGCATTGATGGAAGAGAAGAATATGCCGCATTGCTATTGGGCTAAGGCTGTTTCTACAGCAGTATACATCATGAACAGGACTCCAACTGCAGCCATACATGATGTAACTCCAGAGGAGAGGTTTACTGGCAGAAAACCAGATTTGTCTCATCTGAAAGTCTTTGGATGCATTGCATATGTGCATGTGCCAGATGAGCTGAGAACTAAGCTGGATCCAAAAGCTGAAAAATGTGTGTTTATTGGATACTCCCTTGAGCAAAAGGGATACAGGTGTTATAACCCTGCTACACGTGAGTTGAGGGTAAGCAGGGATGTTGTCTTTGATGAGATGAGCAGCTGGTATGCTGCTGAAAAAGAAGCTGTTGGAGCTGATGTGAGTGGAAGTGTGGTTGCACAAAATGCAGGTCAGCAATCACAGTCTTTGAGTGGACCAGGAGAGTCCTCATCTAGTGGGTCTGTTGATAGACCATGGAGTGGCAGGCTGCGTCATCCTGCAAATGTGATTAGTACATCACGTAAAGGAAAAGAGAAAGTGGTTGAGCCCCTTGGTATGCCTGACCTTTTTGCAGGGCATTCTCATGTTGATGGAGAGTCTAGTGGCTCAGATATGAGCCTTGATGAGGAGCTTGGGATCCCAGCTATGAGAACACCTGGTGTAAAGAAGGCTATGGAAGCCATGAATGAAAAGCTGCGAAGATCAAGGAGAGTGAAGAACCCTGTGCAGAGGTTTACTTATGATGGTTATGTGGCACATCACTATGCATATATGGCAAAGGTTGTGCAGGTTGTTGAGCCCACATGCATTGATGAGGCTATTGGAAATGTGTGTTGGGAGAAAGCTATGGATGAGGAGATGGATGCACTATATGGAAATGAAACTTGGGATTTAGTGCAATTGCCTGAAGGCAAGAAAGCCATTGGATGCAAGTGGGTGTACAAAGTTAAACATAACAGTGATGGAAGCATAAACAGGTACAAGGCTAGATTAGTAGCCAAAGGATATGCGCAGACATATGGGATTGATTATGAGGAAACTTTCAGCCCAGTTGCCAAGATGGCAACGGTGAGAGTTGTGATAGCCGTGGCTGCGTCAAAGCAATGGTCTTTACATCAGATGGATGTAAAGAATGCATTCTTGCATGGGGATTTGCAAGAAGAGGTGTATATGTTGCAGCCACCTGGTTATGAGAGGATGTGGGTCACCCCGAGCATGTTTGCAGGTTGAAGAAAGCCTTGTATGGCTTGAAGCAAGCACCAAGAGCATGGTCTGACAAGATTTCTGAATATCTTGTCACTATTGGCTTTCATGTAGCCAATGCAGATTTCTCATTGTATGTGAGACATGGTGATAGAGGAGTTGTGCTTGTTGTCATCTATGTAGATGACTTGATCATTACGGGGGACCATGATGCAGAGATCTTTGATGTAAAGATCTTGCTTAGACAAAAGTTCGAGATGAAGGATCTGGGGGAGCTCAGATATTTCTTGGGCATTGAGGTGATTAGGTCACCACATGGTATTGGATTACTGCAGAGACAGTATGGCTTGGACATGTTGTCCAAGTATGGTATGACAGGCTGTAAGCCTATTTCCGTGCCATTAGATCAGAATGGCAAGTTGAGTGCAGATTCAGGAGAGATCTTGGAGGATCCTACTATGTACAGGCGCATAGTAGGAAGTTTGATCTACATGACGATCACCAGACCAGATTTGAGCTATGCTGTTGGGTTGGTGAGTCAGTTTATGCAGGTTCCACGGAAACCGCATTTAGATGCAGTGAGACGCATACTGAGGTATGTGAGGTCTACTTTGCATTGTGGACTATTCTATGAGACTGGGACAGAGATATGTGTACATGGGTACACAGATGCTGATTGGGCTGGTAGTATCTCAGACAGAAGATCTACCAGTGGCTTCATGTTTTCTTTGGGGAGTGCTGCTGTGACTTGGAGCAGCAAGAAGCAGCCTACGGTTGCTCTATCCAGTACAGAGGCCGAGTATAGAGGAGCTGCTATGGCAGCATGTGAGGTAGCTTGGTTGAGAAAGCTACTTGTAGATTTGGGTCTATCAGTGGATAGACAAGTTGTCATTTTCTGTGACAACATTAGCAATATACAGTTGGCCAGGAACCCAGTCTTTCATGCTCGTACGAAGCACATAGAGGTCCACTACCACTTCATCAGAGAGAAGGTCTTAGCAGGAGACCTTGACCTTGTTTATGTCAGCACAAAGGATCAGGTAGCTGACATCTTCACCAAAGCATTGGGTATAGAGAAGCTCCGCCGATTCAAGGCTTCGCTTGGTGTACATGAGATGGAGTTGAGCTCGAGGAGGAGTGTTGAGATATCGAGCTCGTCTAGTGAGGCGGTAGACACTGATGACCCACCTGCTGGGGGATAGGCCCCACACTTACACCACTGGCATAGTTGGTGAGATCATGGGAGATATGCGGCCAGTGGGATGACAGGCTGTGTGACAGCCATTCTATGGCATAGTTATAGCGCCAGCTCATTTAGTCGGGTTCACACTATAGAGAACCCATGTATGTATTGGTTGAGTACCTTTCATATTATGAGTACTCTTATCTTGTTATAGCGCCAGCTCATTTAGTCGGGTTCACACTATAGAGAACCCGTGTATGTATTGGTTGAGTACCTTTCATATTATGAGTACTCTTATCTTGTATATGGTGTGTTGAGTGTTGAGTAGAGAAGAAGAAGATTTCAGCCTCTCACCTTGTGTGTTCTCTATTAGGGTTTTGTGAGTGTGCATGTGTGCTTGCAAGAGCTCAAGCTCTCTTCCCCCCTGCATCTTTTCAAACACTCAACACACTATATACAAGATAAGAGTACACACATAATATGAAAGGTACTCAACTAATACATACACGGGTTCTCTATAGTGTGAACCCGACTAAATGAGCTGGCGCTATAACTATGCCAGTCTCTAGAATGGCTGTCACACAGCCTGTCATCCCACTGGCCGCATATCTCCCATGATCTCACCAACCAAGTGTGGGGCCTATCCCCCAGGCGGGTCATCAGTGTCCACCGCCTCACTAAATGAGCTGGCACTATAACTATGCCAGTCTCTAGAATGGCTGTCACACAGCCTGTCATCCCACTGGCCGCATATCTCCCATGATCTCACCAACCATGCCAGTGGTGTAAGTGGGGCCTATCCCCCAGGCGGGTCATCAGGCGGGTCATCAGTGTCCACCGCCTCACTAGATGAGCTCGATATCTCAACACTCCCCCTCGAGCTCAACTCCATCTCATGTACACCAAGCGAAGCCCTGAATCTGCGGAGCTTCTCTGTACCCAATGCTTTGGTGAAGATGTCAGCTACCTAATCCTCTGTGCTGACATAAACAAGGTCAAGATCTCCTGCCAAGACCTTCTCTCTGACGAAGTGGTAGTGAACCTCTATGTGCTTCGTACGAGCATGAAAGACTGGGTTCCTGGCCAACTGTATACTGCTAATGTTGTCACAGAAAATGACAACTTGTCTATCCACTGATAGACCCAAATCTGCAAGTAGCTTTCTCAACCAAGCTACCTCACATGCTGCCATAGCAGCTCCTCTATACTCGGCCTCTGTACTGGATAGAGCAACCGTAGGCTGCTTCTTGCTGCTCCAAGTCACAGCAGCACTCCCCAAAGAAAACATGAATCCACTAGTAGATCTTCTATCTGAGATACTACCAGCCCAATCAGCATCTGTGTACCCATGTACACATATTTCTGTCCCAGTCTCATAGAATAGTCCACAATGCAAAGTAGACTTCACATACCTCAGTATGCGTCTCACTGCATCCAAATGCGGTTTCCGTGGAACCTGCATAAACTGACTCACCAACCCAATAGCATAGCTCAAATCTGGTCTGGTGATCGTCATGTAGATCAAACTTCCTACTATGCTCCTGTACATAGTAGGATCCTCCAAGATCTCTCCTGAATCTACACTCAACTTGCCATTCTGATCCAATGGCACGGAAATAGGCTTACAGCTTGTCATACCATACTTGGACAACATGTCCAAGCCATATTGTCTCTGCAGTAATCCAATACCATGTGGTGACCTAATCACCTCAATGCCCAAGAAATATCTGAGCTCCCCCAGATCCTTCATCTCAAACTTCTGTCTAAGCAAGATCTTTACATCAAAGATCTCTGCATCATGGTCTCCCGTAATGATCAAGTCATCTACATAGATGACAACAAGCACAACTCCTCTATCACCGTGTCTCACATATAGCGAGAAATCTGCATTGGCTACATGAAAGCCAATAGTGACAAGATATTCAGAAATCTTGTCAGACCATGCTCTTGGTGCTTGTTTTAAGCCATACAAGGCTTTCTTCAACCTGCAAACATGCTCGGGGTGACCCACATCCTCATATCCAGGTTGCTGCAACATATACACCTCTTCTTGCAAATCCCCATGCAAGAATGCATTCTTTACATCCATCTGATGTAAAGACCATTGCTTTGACGCAGCCACTGCTATCACAACTCTCACCGTTGCCATCTTGGCAACTGGGCTGAAAGTTTCCTCATAATCAATCCCATATGTCTGCACATATCCTTTGGCTACCAATCTAGCCTTCTACCTGTTTATGCTTCCATCACTGTTATGTTTAACTTTGTACACCCACTTGCATCCAATGGCTTTCTTGCCTTCAGGCAATTGCACTAAATCCCAAGTTTCATTTCCATATAGTGCATCCATCTCCTCATCCATAGCTTTCTCCCAACACACATTTCCAACAGCCTCATCAATGCATGTGGGCTCTACAACCTGCATGTGGGCTCTACAACCTACACAACCTTTGCCATATATGCATAGTGATGTGCCACATAACCATCATATGTAAATCTCTGCACAGGGTTCTTCACTCTCCCTGATCTTCGCAACTTTTCATTCATGGCTTCCATAGCCTTCTTTACAATAGGTGTTCTCATAGCTGGGATCCCAAGCTCCTCATCAAGGCTCATATCTGAGCCACTAGACTCTCCATCAACATGAGAATGCCCTGCAGAAATGTCAGGCATACCAAGGGGCTCAACCACTTTCTCTTTTCCTTTACGTGATGTACTAATCACATTTGCAGGACTGGTATTATGACGCAGCCTGCCACTCCATGGTCTATCAAAAACAGACCCACTAGATGAGGACTCTCCTGGTCCACTCAAAGACTGTGATTGCTGACCTGCATTCTGTGCAACCACACTTCCACTCACATCAGCCCCAACAGCTTGTTTTTCAGCAGCATACCAGCTGCTCATCTCATCAAAGACAACATCCCTGCTTACCCTCAACTCACGTGTAGCAGGGTTATAACAGCTGTATCCCTTTTGCTCAAGGGAGTATCCAATAAACACACATTTTTCAGCTTTCGGATCCAGCTTAGTTCTCAGCTCATCTGGCACATGCACATATGCAATGCATCCAAAGACTTTCAAATGAGACAAATCTTGTTTTCTCCCAATAAACCTCTCCTCTGGAGTTACATCATGTATGGTTGCAGTTGGAGTCCTGTTCGTGATGTATACTGCTGTAGAAATAGCCTCAGCCCAATAGCAATGCGGCATATTCTTCTCTTCCATCAATGCTCGTGCAATCTCAGCAATGTGCCTGTTTTTTCGCTCAGCAACTCCATTTTGCTGCGGAGTGTATCTGCACGTAAACTGTCTCCGAATACCATTCTTCTTTAAAAATTCAGAGAACTCATTGGAGAAGTACTCTCCCCCTCCATCTGACCTTAGGCACTTTCTGCATACCTTCCACTTTAAATTTTGGCAGCCCTGTCACAATTCCTTTTGTCTGCATAGACTTCAATCTCTGCACATTTACATGTCCAATCCTTTTATGCCAAATGTCTGTGTCTGCAACAATTCCTGAACCATTTGCAAACATCGCACCACTCATTTTAGGCATGTCTACATTCAATAAAAACATTCTGTCCACTTTGTTGCCTTTTGTAACCAATCTGCACTTGTCTTTAAAATCTTTAACATAACATCCATCAGGGTTAAACCGAACCTGCAAACCTTGCTCAATCATCTGGCCAACTGAAACCAGATTCTTTGTTATGTTCGGAACGTGAAGTACATCTGCAAGGTACTTCACTTTGCCATCCTACATAGACAATGGCACATCTCCAACGTGGGCAATTGGATGAGCACTGTCATCCCCTGTTTCCACAAAACCTGGTCTTTCCGAGTTTTTCATCTCCTTGAACCACTCCCCATGACTCGTCATGTGGTTCGAAGCGCCTGAATCCACATACCATACATTATCTTTTTGTGCTGCATCAACATTTTCAGACATGGCATTCACGACATGCTGCATAACAAACAACTTTTCATTATCCTCATTATTTCTGCTTGAGGATGCATAGTTGTTTTGCTGCACTTTCCCATTTTGCATGTCAGCCTGCTTCTTATAACATTCTGCCTGCACATGTCCAGGCTTCCCACAATAATAGCATTCACGTGCATCATTATATTGCCTTTGCCAATTTCCACGGCCTCTTTGACTCCCCCTGCCTCTGAATTTGCCTCTTCCACCTGCGTGTTGTTGTTGTTGTTGTTGATTCTGGGACTGTTGTTGTTGCTGCTGCTGCTGCTGACCATAATTCTGATTACCTGTTTGGCCACCTCCTTGACCGCGTCCACGGCCTCCTCTACCTCGTCCTCTTCCCGAACTCGTGTAGAAGGCCTGTTGCTCTGAACTGTTTTTGCTTTGTGAAGACTGTTGGTCTTCACCCAAGCTCTTCTCTTCGATAATCAGCATCGACACCAAATCTGTAAAGTTGGGAATGTTTTCCTGAGTCTGAATAGACGTCTTGAACGCCTTGTATTGTGGCCCGAGACCACGTAGACAGACTTCCACCTTATCATCATCATCTACTGACACACCAATAGATGCAAGGGATTCCACAATACCCTTTATCTTCAGCGCATAGTCATTCACAGACATGCTCTTTTTCTCCACAGTATGAAGTTCATTCTTCAACTGTATCTTGCGTGCCTTGGTATTTGTTTCATAGAGCTTTACCAAGGTGTCCCACGCCTCCTTGGGGGACTTGGCGTTCTGAATGTGCCGAATCATGGTGTCCTGTATACTAATGGAGAGCCAATACATAACCTTCCTGGCTCCTTGGTTCCAGTCTTTAAACTCTTTCACATCTGCAGCAGTCGGATTTATATCCGGTATCTCCGGTGCCTCTTCATGCTCACCTTCTATATAGTCCCAATAGCCTTTTCCCATCAGGAAATTTGTCAACCTGAACCTCCAAGCATGGAAGTTATTCTTATCAAGCTTCTCAGCCACAATCTGAGTTATCCCATCATTTGACATCTTGCCAAACACACAATTTTACCAGAAATTGCACTCTGGTTTTTTTTGCACAAACTGCTGTATTTTCTGCACAGCAGTACTGTAGTACTCTCAAATGTCACAGCCAGTGACATTTGAGAGTAGTACTCTCAAATGTCACAGCCAGCGGTACTGTAGTACTCTCAAATGTCACAGCCAGTCTCACAGCGGTACTGTAGTACTCTCAAATGTCACAGCCAGTGACTTCAATGTGCATACATACACCCAATGGCAACTGTTGACCTCTTTGCAGCACCCACAGTGTCTGCACAGTCAATCTGTCTTCCTGCAGTTCTTAAAACAAAGTTCTGCAGAGAATCGATGACTTACCCGCAGTGCTCGAAATCGCCTGCTTTCTGAAAAACGGAGGTCCAGACGCGCCCGAAACGCATTTTCAGCCCGAAACTCTCAGTCCGATAGGACTGATAGGACTGTATAGTTGCCCTATAGCTTTACTCCCGCGAAGAAAGCTCCTCAATCAGAGATTGTTGCTGGTGCCTCCCGTAGAGCTCCCGACAAGGGTGTAGTCCCCAACACAATAGGGAAGAGTAGTTGAAGCTCTTACCCTCGTATCGCTTCCAGTGGTTCTCTTGCTTGCAGCTCAGCCCTTAGCACGAACCAGGCTCTGATACCATGAAAAGATGCAGGGGGGAAGAGAGCTTGAGCTCTTGCAAGCACACACACACACTCACAAAACCCTAATAGAGAACACACAAGGTGAGAGGCTGAAAATCTTCTTCTTCTCTACTCAACACTCAACACACCATATACAAGATAAGAGTACACACATAATATGAAAGGTACTCAACTAATACATACACGGGTTCTCTATAGTGTGAACCCGACTAAATGAGCTGGCGCTATAACTATGCCAGTCTCTAGAATGGCTGTCACACAGCCTGTCATCCCACTGGCCGCATATCTCCCATGATCTCACCAACCATGCCAGTGGTGTAAGTGTGGGGCCTATCTCCCAGGCGGGTCATCAATGTCCACTGCCTCACTAGATGAGCTTGATATCTCAACAGCCATCCTCTAGTACACCTCCCATACCCATAGATGACTCTGATTTGCAACGTGTTTTAGAGGCACGGGCGGCGAGGCCAAGGAATTGAGTCGCTTGGGCTTATCCCCTGCCTTTAATGTGCCAAAAACATCAGGTATCCTATAGTTGCCCACATCCATGCATCCCACCACCTTCCCTACCCCTCTCACTTCTACTTTGCCTACTCCTCACTCTTCCACTTTCCCTAGTCCTCATCCTTCAGCTCCTCCTTGTGCTTAATGCACTCCTATCCCATCCATGGTGCCATCTCCCCAGCATGCGACATCCTCACAATGCCACTCAAGTGGTGATAGCTCAAGGGCTTCTCAGAGACATCGTCTATTTAGTAGTGGGGGAGGTAGGTGTAGTGGATGCTTTGGGGGAGGTGCACGATCACATTCACCTATGGCAACAGACGATGTGCCCGAGGAGGGTGGTATGAATTATTATACCCTTGATGAGGAGTGTGGGCCTTATATGGACGACACATGACGGAGGGTTTATTATAACTTCCGTCATTTAGTCAACCAAACCTACAAGGATGCCTTCACACCATGGGGAGAACAGAAACACTACAACAAAAAGAGGGGTTAGCGATGGTTATAACGTGGCTTTTATAAAAGAGTCTGGAAAAGTGTTGGGGTGTAAGCGTTGCTATTTTTTTAACACTATAATTTTTGCTATATCCCACGTTATAACCGTCACTATATCCCACACTATTTTTACTGCTCAACGGTGCTGCAAAAAAAAATGTAAAAAAATCAACGTCGCTATTTTCGCTGCTAAGTGGCACTCATCAACGACGCTATTTTCGCCGCTCAGCGGCATTGATAAAAAATCAACATCGCTATTTTTGCCGCTCATAAAAAAACATTAGCGTCGCTATTTCCGCCACTCACAATGGCGCTATGAAAAAAAAAATTGGGGTAGATTGGGGCTAATGCCCCAATCTGTCCCAAATATAAATTAATTAAATATATTGAAGATAGTTCTAATTTGTACAAATAGACATATCGACTTATGGAAATACATTTGAAATATAAATACTCTTGAAATCTTAACTGTATTAAATCCCAAACGCCATAAAAGGCGAGTTACATCCAAAATGCCATAACATGTGAGCTACATTGAGTATGGAGTTACACAACATTAAACACAATAGGCCGGTCTCTACTCATCCTCCTTCTCCTCATCATCATCCTCCTCACCTATTGCGTCTTCATCATCTTCCTGTATCACATAAGATTAAGTAATGTTAAAACACAAACTAGATAAATTTCTAAAAGGTTATAAAACCAAAATAATATAAACTTACAACAGGCATAGCTTCATAGTTCAAAGCGACACCCTATTGGCGTAGCCATTCAAATGTGGCCGAGATCCCATTGCGACGATAAGCAAAGTCTTACTCCTACGAGAAGGAGAACATCCCACCACATTTTCCTACGTGAAACACACATTAAAAAAAGAACAATTTATATAAGATTTAATTCTTTGGAAACCAAAGTTTTGAATACAA
The DNA here is from genome assembly GCF_041138505.1 of Cibotium barometz. Lineage (NCBI taxonomy): Eukaryota > Viridiplantae > Streptophyta > Polypodiopsida > Cyatheales > Cibotiaceae > Cibotium > Cibotium barometz. The sequence goes on from NC_141094.1 coordinate 38,365,085, forward strand.
AATGTTAAGAGTTCAAGTACTTAATTGAGCGAGGAAAGACGGCCTTCCACCCAATCCAAGATGAGAAGCCCCTCTTTTATGCATGCGTACTCGGGCTGCTTCTCTTTGTTGCTTGAATAGATCGAGATTTTTTCGATAAGTCTTTTTGGTATTCTCTTTGAGTAGAACAGAATTTTTTCAGTAAGTCTTTTTGGCCTTCTTCCAATCCTTTTCTGATTCTCCTGGTGGCTTGATGCCACCACACTTGATGACCTTGGAAATCAATGATTTCATGTGACTCACATGACCCCACATATGATCGAGCATCTTAAGGTCATTAAATTGTAAACCGAGGTGGGGCACATGAAACTCTGTCTTCAATACTTGTAGAATGTATTGCTTCTTGGCATTGTCTTGAGTTCTCAATGCCCCAAATGTTTTTGAACTCAAGATTTACAAGGTGATGCATGCGTGCTATGACATGCTTCCCCTTGTTATCCTCAATTATCGACCCATCTGTCCTCCTCACACGATAAGGAAGCATCGATGGGTCATAGGCATTTGGATCCACCACCTGCTGTGCCAGTACATACTCTGCTCTGATGGGAATTGGAAGCAGATCTATTACCGCGCCCAAGACAACCCCTACATCCACCCCCACCAGAACGACGACCCCCACTAGAACAACGAGAAGAGGTAGATCTCCTATTTGACGAGGTCGTGGTACGAGGCTGTGAAGTAGGTGCCACAAAACGACAGCGCATTGGGCTTCTCGAGTGTGGATCACCCTCCCACATGTCTACATTATAAAAACGAGGGATGCTAAAACTTGAATAACACAAGAATGCATGAGAACTCTTATACCTTATGCATGCTCAAACTTAGAACTCTTATACCTTATGCATTATGTGTATACCTTAAGATGCATGCTCAAACTTACATAACACAAGAACACATTAGAACTCTTATACTACTCATGTGATATTAGAACTTTATTGAGACCTTCTAGAATACTGCTTAGACAAGCAAGGTGGGCAGTGCCCCTTTTGGATGATAGCTTCTGAGGACTTTCCAAACGCTTCCCACTATTAAAGCCAAAGGCAACTTCTCTTTTACAAGAGAAGGATAGTGAAAAGATCAAGGGCTCCCCCTCCACTATAACCAGCTACTCGGTGGATAGATTAATGCATAGATTAAGCTCTATGCATAGAGCTTAATGCACGCATTAGCTCTATGCATAGAGGTCAATCTATGCATAGAGGTGAATGCATAGATTAAGCTCTATGCAACCTCTATGCATAAAGCTTAATGCATAGATTAAGCTCTATGTGCATAGAGGTTGTTGCATGACGAATGAAGATCAATGCAAGGATGCAACAAAAAAGACACTTAGGGCTCTTGTAAAGAATTCCAAGTTGTAGATGAATGTGGGAGAGGGCTTGATAATAATCCCACATGGGAACTTTTGGGAGTTCTAGAGTTTTTGTATAAAAGGTGGCCCATTTGAGAGCTAAGGAGGACTCTTTGGTCATTTGTTTGAGAGGCTCATAGAGAGAGCTTGCTCCATAGCTCCTTCTCATGTGCTCTCCCAAGGCTCTCCATCTCCATTCTTGCTTCAATCTTGTACTCTCTATTCTCTACATTTTCAATGATATGAGGTTATGGTCTACACACTTGCTAATCTAGATTTCTTAATGATGTTTTGATGCTAAAATCTGATTTGTAGAGTGCATGTGATGAAGCTTGTGCATGAAATGATGTGTAGTTGAGGCTTGTGTGATAGCTCTTTGCATGTTAGATTCTTTGCATAAGTTGCATCTTTATGCTTAAGTGTAGCATAATCTTGATGCTTTGATTATGTTAGATTGATTGCTTGAGTGTTGAAGAAGGATTGAGTAGGACTAGAAGTCATTAGGGTGTGGTTAACTAATCTTCTCCCATTCGGGATAGCCTCTATGCGCTAACCGGGTTGCATTCACGGATTGACAAAGTGTGTGGGTTGGAGTGTAGCCTCCGCTATGCTATGATGTCCCAAACAATGGCGCCGCTGCCGGGGAACGCACACCTAAGTTAGTGAAGGGTGTTAACCATTACTTCTTACTAAGTGCTCCATTGATTGCAAAATCGTGGATTAGGGTAGATTAGAGTAGAGTTTGCAAGGGCATTGAGTGTGTGATCTCAAGGGCGCCTTGTGTGTTTTCTGTTTTTTTATTAGAAGCAAAAAAAATTAAAACCCCATTGCGGTAGAGAAATCCCGCCATTAATTAGGTTTAAGTGCTTTCTGTTTTTGTATTTTTTGGCATACCTTGTGTCACTAATCAACTAAAACACTAACATTTGTGTTTTTGTGTTGCGGTTGGGAGGGCTTTGTGACGCGAAAATTTCCTTCCATCATCTAACAAGATCTTTGGAGGCGACTTTTATATATATATATATATATATATATATATATATATATATATATATATATATATATATATATATATATATATACACTGTTGGAGGCGTAGCAAGGAAATATATCTATATTTATATATATATATTTATATATGCGTTGAAGCGTGGCTGTTGGGCGGCCAGCTGAAAGCGAGGAGCAGAGGCGGCTTTAAATATATATATATATATATATATATATATATATATATATATTGTACGTTGACGTGAAAGAGCCTGCAGAAGCGCTGTGGAGGGAGGCGCTACATCGAGCGCTACAGTGGGGGGCGTCGTCTGTATCGAGTGCTGTGGGGGGTGTCTGCAACAACTGACGCGACAGTGTGGAGTGGAAGGCGTCGAAGTGCAGCCTGCAGAGCGTAGCATGGAGTGAAGGCGTCAAGCTGAGGGAAAGCGGCAGAAGGCTGCTGGAGGCGGCTGGCAGCGAAGTAGGCTGCAGCTCGCGAAGGAAGTGGAGTTGAGAAGACGTGTGAGCCCATCGACGGTGAAGGAAGAGGCGGCAGAGAAGTAGCTCGAAGTGCCCGTGTGAAGGCGGTGGTTATACACTGGAGGAGGCGCAGCTGGCAGAGCGCCGTGGGGGTGTCTGCACTGGTGGGGGTGTCTACATTAGGCGCAGCCTGCAGAGCGTAGCGTGGAGGAAGCGTGCAAGCAAAGGTGTGAAGGGCCAGCTGTAGCAAGGCGGCGAAGCAAAAACCGCTGCTGTAGACGTGTGAAGAAGCGTGGAGTTGTTGAGGCGCAGCAGCGTGGAGTGAAGCCGTAGAAGACGAGCAGCTGGCAGAAGGCGCCGCAAGGAGGCACGTGCGCGCCGGCGAAGAATCCGGCGAGGCGAGCGGATAAGGTTGGTGCATTTTCAATTTTTTTTATTTTTTTTATTAATTTTTCATGTTTTTGTATTTTTTAAATAAAAAATAATAATAATAAATTAAAAAAACAACAAAACAACAAAATAATAAAATATATATATATATATATATATATATAATTTTTATATTTTTTTTAAAAAAAAGAAAGAGAAAAAAAAGAGAGAAAAGCGAAAAAAAGAGAGAAAAAAGAAAGGAATTTAAAAAAATATATTTTTTTAAAAAGAAACAATTATTATTTTCGTATTTTGGGTCCATTTTTCATTTCTTAATTTTCTGTAAAACTTTGCATAATTAAAGTAGCTTGCATTTTTTTAAAAATTTTTGTAAATTATGTGCATATTTAGTATTTTTTTAGCGTAATTCATATTTTGTGTAATTAGTACAAAATTTATTAGTTAAAAAAAACAAAACAAAAACAAAACAAAAGAAAGAAAACAAAAGAAAAGAAATAGAAATTAAAAAAAATAAAAAAAATTCTATAAATTAAGTGTTTTTTAGGAGTCTACTTTTTTGCATATTTTGTAATTCTTCAATTTTTTTAATTTTTTGCATAATTAGTGTAACTTGCATTTTTTTTAAATTTTTGTAATTTTGTGCATAATTAGTATTTTTTAGCGTGATTCATAATTTTTGTAAATTTTTTTTAAAAAAAAGTTTAAAAAATCATTTTAAAAAAATAGGATAGATAGTTACACCACACATACTCATTTTAGTTGCATTTAGTGATTAGGTAGGGTAAAAATATATATATATATATATACATATATATATATATATATATATATATATATATTTCTTTTAAAAAAAACAACAAAACAAACGAAACAAAACAAAAACAAAGACCCAAAAAAAAACCAAAAAAATTTGACCTTATGCACTTGCGGTCGGGACGTCTTATAGATTCTGCCATAGGGTCTAGGGCACCTTCTAGAGTACCTACGCAGGAAAGTGGGACCCAATCGATAGGAAATTTGGCAGATATTGCTGAAAACTTTTCCGAATCCCAATCAGAACAACTAGTTCATTGTCCATGGACAATCTAGGGCCGACAAATAGTCATCCCTTAGCCCCAAATAGAACACCCACAAGATCCTTTAATCCATTTGAGGCCGACACCATGGGGTTAACACTTAATGTGAGACTCCAATATGTCTACACAAATGCTCAAGGAGCTGAGATCTTTAGGGACCCACAACAACGGTATCTTGTTAAGATCGCAGACATTTTCTCAGAACTTGATAGAGCACCTCTAGTCAATGACCAGGGTAACATGTACATGGGTGGAGATGGTGTTCGCTACGAAGTCACCTACCATCCAGAAAATGTAGACAAATTAGGGGAGCTCTCTAAAACCGAGTTCTTTGACTTATCGAAGCTTTCCAACGCAAGGGAGTCTAGAGATGACTGGCTCATTGAGCCGGACATGCCTGGACCCTCCAATGCCCAGTCCTCAAAGCCATCCATGGATGATTTACTTCTTGTAGATCTAAATTTGGAAAGGGATAGGAAAGGCAAGAACAAAATGGATCAGGGGGCTGAGAACCAGTGGGAGTTTGTACGACAAATTCCAGTGACAAAGGTCTTACAGGATGACCCACTTCAAGAGGTCTATAAGGACTCGTTAGAGGGATATTATGCCACAACTAGATTGCCACAGCTAGATCTTCCTCTAGCTCTTGTGGTGGTAGTTGAGAAGCTTGCAGGACACATGAACCGAATAATTGATAAATGGGCCAATGAATACAGAACCTTAGATTGGAAGGAGATTCGGGAACTCACATGGAAAGGACAACCATTATTCATGGAAGTGTTCTCAACAAATACAGCTAAACCAGGAGAGACAGCCTTTCTTGGAGAAACTGTTGCTCCTCCCCTACGAGAGTTCACTAGAGAGGGACCTTCAACATCAAAGTGGACCACTGCTAGTAGCCCAACTCTAGCACCAAGATATAGTCCTACACCAAATGTGCGACCACCACAGGTCACACCACAACAACATCTTTCTCACTATAACAATCGGAGGGTAGGGGAGCCAACTCGGCCTCCCATAAATGCACCTCTTGAAATGCGGGTGACAAGATCTTTGGAGGGGTTTGGTGAGGCTGGTAATAGGGGCCCTACACCAATTTGGGATGCATGTGGACCATCTTACCAAAGAGAGGAACAATTCCCACTGAGAGTGAGAGGCCGTAGGCCCTATGATGAGTATTCAAGACAAGTAAGGCCATCAACTCTTCAGAAACTGGTAAAGAAGTATGAAGGGTAGGGAGATCCATACGACCATGTAGCAGCATTTAGGCAAGCAGTTCGAGCTGAGCAAGTCTGACAAGCATACTCAAATTGAAGGATTTGGACTCACTCTTGAGGGAAAAGCCCTTGCTTGGTTTCAGGCACTAGAGGCTTCAGACAAATCTTCTTTACGAGTTTTGGAAGAGAGATTCATTGCTGCTTTTTCCTTGATGGGAATTCAACATGACACGGTAGCACACATCTACTCTTTCAAGCAAGGCGAGAATGAGAGTGTTAGAGACTGTGTAAATAGAATGAAGCATTACATTAATCGTTGCCCAGAAGATGAGAAGCCCGCCCAAAGTCGATTAATTTCTCTCTTCTTAAAAGGACTAAAAAATTCAACACTGCATACACATCTCTATGCGAAGAAGCACACAAATTTCAATGAGTGTTGCCATGATGCTATGGATTTCACCGATAACTTCAAATTCCAAGATGGTTCTGGCCCAGAGGTGAAAACTAGAGATCAGTGGGGTGCTGACCAAAGTTCAGGGTCTAGCGCGCTAGTAAATCCAGACCAGATAGCTAACCTAGTACTAAGGAGATTGGGACAGACCTATCGTCCACCCATGCAGCCACAACAACAGCAGCAGAGAATGAGGAGTGTACTTCCTACAGGTCCTCATCGTTGTGGAGCATGTGGCGGTAACCATAAAACAGAGGAATGTAATACCTTTTCTCCTCTAGTCTCAAACCAACCCACAAAAAAGTGGTGCCAAGCCTGTGCTTGGAACTTTACCCATACCACACAGGAATGTACTCGCATTGCAAGAACGAGACAGGAGCGTGAGAGCAGCCAAGGGGTGGAGTGGCTCCACAAATGTATCAACAGTATACTAATTTTGAACGTAAGCCACCGATGGCACAAGAGCAAGCACGACCTGTTCTTGGTGCTCAACCTCCTGCTCCTGGGATTGCTCCTGTAAGGGTTGTGGACTACGACAATTCAAATACGTGTAGAGAATTGGTAAACCCAGGCTATGTGGAGGAGGAATATGCATCATATTCATCCAAAGAAAATATCTTTGAAAGTCCCGCATACCCAAGCCCAGCACTGGAGACCAGGGGAACAAAACTCTTTAATGTTGCTAGGCGGCTACCAACCTAGGACTCCAGGCCCCTCAGGTCAATGGCAGCCACCAAGGAAAGTAGAGGCCAAACTAATGGGCCCCTGTTATGAGTGCGGAGAACCCCATTGGGCTCGTGATTGTCCACATCGCTCAAGGCAAGCATCTCGATCCAATACAACAGTACAACAGTTTCCACCAATTGAAAGATATTGTCTAGGGTGTTGTGTAGAACACTTCCCAAAGGATTGTCTGCTGAAACCACATGAGGAAGGCACCTCTCAACCAAAGGTCTCACTCAACCTTGTAGGGGCAGTTCCATCTCCACCTTCATCTGAGAATGAGGATGTCGTGCCACTTAGAGTCATGACTAGATCACAGACACGAAATGCCAAAATACAAACTGATGAGACACCTCGGACTAGGGATGCAAAGACAAATCTAGTGGATAAGACCCTACAGTCCAATAGAAAAAAAACCACTAGGAGGAAGAAGAACTGAAACAAGCAAACTAAAAGTGCATCCACTAGTTCTCAAGAAGCCTCTAAACAAAACATGAGGGATAAAACTTTTACATCCCAAGAAGTGCATGAGGAGCATCAACCTCAACCTGGGCCTAGTGCTAAACAAGATGAGACTAGTACGACTGAGGATAGTTCTGGGGGTTCTATTTTTGTGGATAAAGTGAATGAGACTCTAGATGCCATCATTGATGCTCATAGAAGTCGCATTGCAGCTTTATCTGAGCTACCCAAGAAGCTTCAAGAATACCCAAACCCTCGTGAGGAGAAGATCAATCTAGCTGTACATCAGCAACTCATTAGGGAAGCTCAGTCAATACTTGAGGGACCACCACCACCTATTCCTCGGGGCCCAACCTCTCTTAAGCCAGCATTAGAAACCATACCAGAAGTGTCATCAAGTCGGGAAATGAAAAGTGAGCTCATTTCACAAGCTCATAGCAAAAGGTCTGCACCAATTGACACCCAATTGAAAGGAGGTATTCTGCCACCACCTAGCCTTGTCTTCCCATGCAATGATGAAGTTATTGATGCTAATGAGGACATGGCAATTGAGATGTGGGCCGCAGTTCATGAGAAAGTTAATGAGAACATGACCTCTATTAGTTCGCCTCCATTCTCTGAGGTGGATTTTACCAGGGGCACGGAAAACAACTTTGGACGCCCAAGCATCCAGGAGGAAGTTCACACAATTGTTTCTCCTAGAAGTAAGCATACAATGAAAACCTTACCATCATATCTAGGAGAATATGAGAACTGTTCCCAAACCTTGAGGATACCTCCCCTCCATGCATAAAAGGTTCACAAAGGAGAAGGATATGAGTATCGTGCAAGCTATTTTGTCAGCACCAGTGGCTTGTACCTTACCATTGCTTGATTTGATAAAAATTCGACCTGAGTTGTGGAATGATATTGCCACATGTTTGTCAGAGCAGGTATTGCTACAAAAGGGTCACCATGAGTGTACTATACACCCTGAGACAAAGCATGTTATGCCAGTTCCTATCAACAAAGTAGGAAAATTTTGTGAGGACGATCAGGGAAATGCTACCCTCCCATTAGAAGTGCAAAAAGTAGTTTCAACTACAATACTTGATAGTGGTGCAGGAGTGGGCATTGTGACAAGGTCCATTTGGGAAAAGTGGGGCAAACCAGCTATTAGGAGTACCAGGATGCGCTTGCAGCTAGCAGATGGAAGCTTAGAACATCCCCTTGGGCTACTTGAGAACATATTGGTCACCACATGTGGGATTGAATATGAGCACACCTTTGCAGTAGTGGATTTTGGAAAGCATCCAAACTATGAAGTGATATTGGGTAGACCATTCATGCGACAATTTCAAATGATTCAAGATTGGGGATACAATTATTTGTACCTCCGACATGATTCTGTCATCACAAGGGTCAACCTTAGGAATCACTCATATCGTGATGTAACAAGGTCTCCAATAGATGAGTTTGATTCTGCTTCATCTGAGGGCTCAAGAGTTTGATTCTGCTTCATCTGAGGGCTCAAGAGTTACATTGTCAGATGGGCGAGAAGATCTGTGGATGTGTGGAGCCTCATGTAGGGATTTCAACACTGAGAGACTTAAGGATAATCAAAGTGTATCAGACGAGGCATACATTCCACAACCCTTCCCTGAGCATTTAATTGATCCAAGTAGAATGGAGTCATGTCCTTGCAACATTATCGACATGTGCTTTACCTAAGCCAATTCAATTCTGTGACTCAGATGGATATGACATTATACCTATATGAATGGTACAACCACGTGCCCTTCTAGATGATTTGTACTATAGGGATACATCCACAACAGCTATGCATGTCGAGGAAGTCTCAGTGGAGGATTTAACACTCGAATCTGCTAATGATACTGATAAGGAAGATGGATGGGACTCTGATTTTGATAATGATGTGACAATCACTGAGGATGAGTTAGGAAAGGCACGCTTACTCTTGAGAGGAAGGGAGGTTCAAGTAGAGATCCCTCTAAGCTGACCTAAACGTAAATGCTGTAAGAGCCATAAAAGAATCCGTAAACAAGATGAGCGGGAACAACGTGAGAGACTACAAAAAGAAAAGGAGGAGTCTAAGAGTGAACACTCTCGACCACCACCTCACTTCTCAGGAAAGAACGGATATCTATACTATGTCCAAGCACAAGATAGTATCAAAGACCAAGTAAAACGATCAGATGGATTCCAAGCAGGGGAAAAGCTAACAACTGTTAGCAAAAATCGTAAAAAAACGAAGAAACAAAAACCAAAACTCAAGTCTAAAACCGATTCAAAAGAGAGTGTCGGAAGTGCAAAGACAATGGTTGAACAAAAAAATCTGATGCAAGATGGCAAAGGAGAGCTCAAAACCGCATGGTCTTCAATGAGTGAAGACTCAAGTGGACAAGAACAAGGTCTCAATGTTCCTCCCAATTTCACACAGTACACTCTTCAAGATCGGAAGATTGTTCTTCAACAGCCCATGCGACAAAAACCAAGCATGCCAGGGGTTTCATATGATGGTCCAGAAGATGCTAAAAAGATTGATATTGCTAAGCCAGGAGAAGAGCCTCGCTGTGTGGATTGCCACAGACTTGTCCTTAGATGAAGAGAAGTTATTAATACAAACAATAAAGGAGTATCGCGATGTTTTTGCTTGGAGTTATAAAGACCTCAAAGGAGTTGATCCAAGCATATGTCAGCATACAATTCCATTGCGAGAGCATGCAAAGCCCTCCAAGCAACGTCCTTATACTTACAATGAAAATTTCGCACGGAAGATAAAGGAAGAAATAGACAAGCTCTTAGAGGCAGAATTTATCTATGAGATTGAACACACTAAATGGGTCTCCCCTATTGTAGTGGTGCCCAAGAAAAATGGAAAACTTCGAGTATGTGTAAACCTCAAGAAGGTAAATGCAGCAACTGTACGTGATCATTACCCACTTCCAATCACGGATCATGTTCTGGAACGAGTTGCAGGGAAAAAAGCATATAGTTTCTTGGATGGATTCTCCGGTTACAATCAAGTGTCAATTGATCCAAAGGATCAACACAAGACAGCCTTTGCTACTGAAGATGGCATCTTTGCCTATCGTGTTATGCCATTTGGTCTAACAAATGCACCAGCAACCTTTCAGCGGTTAATGAGTCATGTATTCAAGGAGTACCTTAGGCAATTTCTTGAGATCTTCATGGATGATTTATGTGTTCACTCACAAGAGCGTAATGATCATATAGAACACCTCAGACTTGTGTTTCAAAAGTGTCAACTTTATCGTATATGCTTGAATCCTGACAAGTGCAAATTCATGGTAAGACAAGGGAAAATTTTGGGCCATATTGTTTCTCGCAATGGGATTTCAACAGATATGGATAAAATTGATGTCATTGTCTCATTACCTCGGCCTATCAACCCTAAAGGGGTACAAACATTCATGGGCCATTGTGGCTATTACCGTAGATTCATCTACATGTACGCTGTCCTAGCCAGACCATTATATGCTCTTCTTGTAAAGTTTAATTGGACTGATGAGTGTGAGGAATCCTTTGAAAAGTTGAAGCAAGCATTAGTGATTGCACCCATCTTACGGGCACCAGATTGGAACCAAATCTTTCATGTCCATATTGATGCTTCAAACTTTGCAATTGGATGTATTTTGGCTCAATCGGGAGAACATAATAAGGATTTCCCAATCTCATATGCTAGTCGACAGTTGAACAATGCTGAGAAGAATTACACCACAACAGAAAGAGAAGGTTTGTCCATGATATATGCAGTGAAAAAGTTTCGCCATTACCTTTTGGCAAACAAATTCATATTTTTTGTGGACCATCAAGCATTGCTATATTTGGTGAATAAGCCTTGTGCAACTGGAAGGATTGTGAGGTGGTTTATCATCCTTCTTGAGTTTGATTTTGAAGTGGCAGTTCGAAAAGGAACAACTCATCTTAGGGCAGATCATTTGTCTCGAATCACCTCTGGCGAAGCTCCTGTGGGTGTGGATGATGATATGTTAGATTCAACACTTTTCCTTGTAGAGACAGCTCCTAGATGGTCTGAATCCATTTTAGAAATTTTGACAAGTGGGCAGATACAACTAGCGGGTCCTAATGTGGACCTATGGCGACCATTCAAGCTAATCTCAGGAAGATTATATCGTCAGGGTAATGATGGAGTGTTGCGGCTTATACCTAACCCCAACCAATATGAGGAGATCTTGGAATGGACACATGCAGGTATCGATGGAATCCATGCATCAGCTACTACTTGTGTGCGACGTATATCTCAGGATGGGCAATGGTGGCCTACCATGCATGCGGATGCTGAAAAATTTGTTCGTAAATGTGCTTCATGTCAAATTCAACAGCCAATTCATAATGTCACATTATTCCAAATTTCAACTATACCAAGTTGGAGTAAGTATCTTGTGGACTATCTTCAGCATGGTCATATGGATCAAAAAATTCCTAAACATCGAAAGCATGCTATTAAAGTTGAAGCGGCAAACTATATGCTGATAGAGGGCCAACTCTACAAGAGGGGCAAGGATGGCAACTTACACATGTGTGTATATGAAGCTGACTACTTGAAAATCTTAACTCATGCACATGCAGGTGTTGGGGGTGGACACTTTTCGGGCAATACCACAGCTAAGTTGATTAGGTGGTTTGGGCTTTGGTGGCCAACCTTACAAATGGATGCCGAAGAATATGTGAAACGTTGTGACGTTTGTCAAAGGACCAAACCTCCCATCACAAAGGACAATATGCCATTGCGGCCTATGTTGAGCACACGTGCTTTTGCAAAATGGGGTATTGATTTTGTCGGTCCCATTAAACCTCCAGCTCGTCACACGCATGCAGAATATATTATAGTCGCAATCGACTATTTGACCAAATGGGTAGAGGCAAAGGCTACAGTCAAAAATGATGCCAGAACCACAGCCAAGTTCTTGTATGAGTACGTGTTTACACGCTATGGCTTACCCATTGAAATCGTGAGTGATCAAGGTGTACACTTTGTGAATGAGGTCATAGAGTTTTTGCTTCAAGAATTTATGGTAATTCACAAGCGTTCTGCACCCTATCATCCCCAGACCAATGGACAAGCTGAGAGTACTAACAAGATTCTCTGCACAGCACTCACAAAGATTGTTGAGGGACATAGGACTGATTGGGAGCAAAAGTTGCACTCAGTTCTTTGGGCATATAAGACAGCCTATAAAACATCTGTGGGCACAACCCCATTTGAGCTTGCTTTTGGGCTAGATGCAATTCTTCCCATTGAATTTCTTGTACCTACTCTACTAAACAATTGGATTGGACTGGTCATGAGCTTTCACAACGAGTTGACGAATTGGAAAAGCTTGATGAGACCCGCTTATTGGCGGTAATGGGGATGTATGCTGAGAAGAGGAGACAGAAGCAATGGTATGATAGAAATGTAACAACTGGCCGATTCAAAAAAGGAGACCTTGTGCTCTTGTACACACTTAAGAAGCATAAGAGAAAGCTCAAGAAACGTGGCCTAGGACCGTTTGTGATTAATGAGCTTACTCCAAGTGGTGCAGTGCGTTTAGAGACACTAGAAGGTGAGCAAATGCCTAGCAAATGCCTAAACTTCATTCATGGAAGTCGTCTCAAGAAATACAATGAACCATTAACTGAAGCCATGCTTCAACAGATGCATGCTGCACAAACACGGAAGGAAGCACTTGACCTACTTAAACGTCAGGCTCAAGAGGAGGCTAAAGCTAGAGTTGCAAAAGCCAAGGAGCGTCGCAAAGCTTCTATGTTGGCCATACAGTTGAACTCTGATGAACCATATGTCGATCCATTCAATATTCAAGTGTGCCTTCATCTTCATGAGACTACCTACTTTGTCTCTGCCTTAATTGACTCTGGGGTGCAGATTATAATGTTCTCTCGTTTGACACATGGAAAGCCTTGGGTCAACCCACACTTGTACACATTCCTGTTGACTTACGAAGCTTCTCAGGGGAAGATAACCCTATAGAGGGAAAATGTGCTATTATGATGTCCATTCAGGATCACCAGATGTCAGTGCCCTTTTATGTGGCACGTAAGTCCAAGGGAGTAGTTGAAAAGATGCAGGGGGGAAGAGAGCTTGAGCTCTTGCAAGCACACACACACACTCACAAAACCCTAATAGAGAACACACAAGGTGAGAGGCTGAAATTCTTCTTCTTCTCTACTCAACACTCAACACACCATATACAAGAATAAGAGTACACACAATATGAAAGGTACTCAACCAAATACATACACGGGTTCTCTATAGTGTGAACCCGACTAAATGAGCTGGCGCTATAACTATGCCAGTCTCTAGAGTGGCTGTCACACAGCCTGTCATCCCACTGGCCGCATATCACCCAAGATCTCACCAACCATGCCAGTGGTGTAAGTGCGGGGCCTATCCCCCAGGCGGGTCATCAGTGTCCACCGCCTCACTAGAGCTCGATATCTCAACACTCCCCCTCGAGCTCAACTCCATCTCATGTACACCAAGCGAAGCCCTGAATCTACGGAGCTTCTCTGTACCCAATGCTTTGGTGAAGATGTCAGCTACCTGATCCTCTGTGCTGACATAAACAAGGTCAAGGTCTCCTGCCAAGACTTTCTCTCTGACGAAGTGGTAGTGGACCTCTATGTGCTTCGTACGAGCATGAAAGACTGGGTTCCTGGCCAACTGTATACTGCTAAGGTTGTCACAGAAAATGACAACTTGTCTATCCACTGATAGACCCAAATCTGCAAGTAGCTTTCTCAACCAAGCTACCTCACATGCTGCCATAGCAGCTCCTCTGTACGCGGCCTCCGTACTCGATAGAGCAACCGTAGGCTGCTTCTTGCTGCTCCAAGTCACAGCAGCACTCCCCAAAGAAAACATGAATCCACTGGTAGATCTTCTGTCTGAGATACTACCAGCCCAATCAGCATCTGTGTACCCATGTACACATATCTCTGTCCCAGTCTCATAGAATAGTCCACAATGTAAAGTAGACTTCACATACCTCAGTATGCGTCTCACTGCATCCAAATGCGGTTTCCGTGGAACCTGCATAAACTGACTCACCAACCCAACAGCATAGCTCAAATCTGGTCTAGTGATCGTCATGTAGATCAAACTTCCTACTATGCTCCTGTACATAGTAGGATCCTCCAAGATCTCTCTTGAATCTGTACTCAACTTGCCATTCTGATCCAATGGCACAGAAATAGGCTTACAGCCTGTCATACCATACTTGGACAACATGTCCAAGCCATACTGTCTCTGCAGTAATCCAATACCATGTGGTGACCTAATCACCTCAATGCCCAAGAAATATCTGAGCTCCCCCAGATCCTTCATCTCAAACTTCTGTCTAAGCAAGATCTTTACATCAAAGATCTCTGCATCATGGTCCCCCGTAATGATCAAGTCATCTACATAGATGACAACAAGCACAACCCCTCTATCACCATGTCTCACATACAATGAGAAATCTGCATTGGCTACATGAAAGCCAATAGTGACAAGATATTCAGAAATCTTGTCAGACCATGCTCTTGGTGCTTGCTTTAAGCCATACAAGGCTTTCTTCAACCTGCAAACATGCTCGGGGTGACCCTCATCCTCATAACCAGGTGGCTGCAACATATACACCTCTTCTTGCAAATCCCCATGCAAGAATGCATTCTTTACATCCATTTGATGTAAAGACCATTGCTTTGACGCAGCCACTGCTATCACAACTCTCACCGTTGCCATCTTGGCAACTGGGCTGAAAGTTTCCTCATAATCAATCCCATATGTCTGCGCATATCCTTTGGCTACCAATCTAGCCTTGTACCTGTTTATGCTTCCATCACTGTTATGTTTAACTTTGTACACCCACTTGCAGCCAATGGCTTTCTTGCCTTCAGGCAATTGCACTAAATCCCAAGTTTCATTTCCATATAGTGCATCCATCTCCTCATCCATAGCTTTCTCCCAATGCACATTTCCAACAGCCTCATCAATGCATGTGGGCTCAACAACCTGCACAACCTTTGCCATATATGCATAGTGATGTGCCACATAACCGTCATATGTAAATCTCTGCACAGGGTTCTTCACTCTCCCTGATCTTCGCAGCTTTTCATTCATGGCTTCCATAGCCTTCTTTACACCAGGTGTTCTCATAGCTGGGATCCCAAGCTCCTCATCAAGGCTCATATCTGAGCCACTAGACTCTCCATCAACATGAGAGTGCCCTGCAGAAATGTCAGGCATACCAAGGGGCTCAACCATTTTCTCTTTTCCTTTACGTGATGTACTAATCACATT
The DNA here is from genome assembly GCF_041138505.1 of Cibotium barometz. NCBI lineage: Eukaryota > Viridiplantae > Streptophyta > Polypodiopsida > Cyatheales > Cibotiaceae > Cibotium > Cibotium barometz. The sequence goes on from NC_141094.1 coordinate 38,380,590, forward strand.
TGCAGGGCTAGTATTATGACGTAGCCTGCCACTCCATGGTCTATCAACAGACCCACTAGATGAGGACTCTCCTGGTCCACTCAAAGACTGTGATTGCTGACCTGCATTCTGTGCAACCACACTTCCACTCACATCAGCCCCAACAGCTTCTTTTTCAGCAGCATACCAGCTGCTCATCTCATCAAAGACAACATCCCTGCTTACCCTCAACTCACGTGTAGCAGGGTTATAACACCTGTACCCCTTTTGCTCAAGGGAGTATCCAATAAACACACATTTTTCAGCTTTCGGATCTAGCTTAGTTCTCAGCTCATCTGGCACATGCACATATGCAATGCATCCAAAAACTTTCAGATGAGACAAATCTGGTTTTCTTCCAGTAAACCTCTCCTCTGGAGTTACATCATGTATGGCTGCAGTTGGAGTCCTGTTCATGATGTATACTGCTGTAGAAACAGCCTCAGCCCAATAGCAATGCGGCATATTCTTCTCTTCCATCAATGCTCGCGCAATCTCAGCAATGTGCCTGTTTTTCCGCTCAGCAACTCCATTTTGCTGCGGAGTGTATCTACATGTATACTGTCTCCGAATACCATTCTTCTTCAAATATTCAGAGAACTCATTGGAGAAGTACTCTCCCCCTCCATCTGACCTTAGGCACTTTACATATTTTCCTGTTTGCTTTTCAACCAAAAATCTGAAATTCTGAAAGTGAGTGAACACCTCACTCTTCTCCTTCATGAAATATACCCACACTTTTCTTGTGTGGTCATCAATGAAAGTGACATAGTACCTGCAGCCTCCCATAGACACGGTCTTCGTAGGACCCCATACATCTGAATGCACAACATCTAGTGCATTTCTGCTCACATATCTGTTACGTGGAAACACATGCTTTGTTTGCTTCCCAAATTGGCATGCTTCACATATTTTCTGCATACCTTCCACTTTAAATTTTGGCAGCCCTGTCACAATTCCTTTTGTCTGCATAGACTTCAATCTCTGCACATTCACATGACCAATCCTTTTATGCCATATGTCTATGTCTGCAACAACTCCTGAACCATTTGCAAACATCGCAGCACTCATTTCAGGCATGTCTATATTCAACGTAAACATTCTGCCCACTCTGTTGCCTTTTGCAACCAACCTGCACTTGTCTTTGAAATCTTCAACATAACACCCATCAGGGTTAAACCGAACCTGCAAACCCTGCTCAATCATCTGGCCAACTGAAACCAGATTCTTTGTTATGTTCGGTACATGAAGTACATCTGCAAGGTACTTCACTTTGCCATCCTGCATAGACAATGGCACATCTCCAACGTGGGCAATTGGATGAGCAGTGTCATCCCCTGTTTCCACAAAACCTGGTCTTTCCGGGTTTTTCATCTCCTTGAACCACTCCCCATGACTCGTCATGTGGTTCGAAGCGCCTGAATCCACATACCATACATTATCTTTTTGTGCTGCATCAACATTTTCAGACATGGCATTTACAACATGCTGCATAACAAACAACCTTTCATTATCCTCATTATTTCTGCTTGAGGATGCATAGTTGTTTTGCTGCACTTTCCCATTTTGCATGTCAGCCTGCTTCTTGTAACATTCTGCCTGCACATGTCCAGGCTTACCACAATAATAGCATTCACGTGCATCATTATATTGTCTTTGCCAATTTCCACGGCCTCTTTGACTCCCCCTGCCTCTGAATTTGCCTCTTCCACCTGCGTGTTGTTGTTGTTGTTGATTCTGGGACTGTTGTTGTTGTTGCTGCTGCTGCTGGCCATAATTCTGATTACCTGTTCGGCCACCTCCTTGACCGCGTCCACGGCCTCCTCTACCTCGTCCTCTTCCTGAACTCGTGTAGAAGGCCTGTTGCTCTGAACTGTTTTTGCTTTGTGAAGATTGTTGGTCTTCACCCAAGCTCTTCTCTTCGATAATCAGCATAGACACCAAGTCTGTAAAGTTGGGAATGTTTTCCCGAGTCTGAATGGACGTCTTGAACGCCTTGTATTGTGGCCCGAGACCACGTAGACAGACTTCCACCTTGTCATCATCATCTACTGACACACCAATAGATGCAAGGGATTCCACAATGCCCTTTATCTTCAACGCATAGTCATTCACAGACATGCTCTTTTTCTCCACAGTATGAAGTTCATTCTTCAACTGTATCTTACGTGCCTTAGTATTTGTTTCATAAAGCTTTACCAAGGTGTCCCACGCCTCCTTGGGGGACTTGGCATCCTGAATATGCCCAATCATGGTGTCCTGTATACTAATGGAAAGCCAATACATAACCTTCCTGGCTCCTTGGTTCCAGTCTTTAAACTCTTTCACATCTGCAGCAGTCGGATTTATATCCGGTATCTCCGGTGCCTCTTCATGTTCACCTTCTATGTAGTCCCAATAGCCTTTTCCCATCAGGAAATTTGTCAACCTGAACCTCCAAGCATGGAAGTTATTCTTATCCAGCTTCTCAGCCACAATCTGAGTTATCCCATCATTTGACATCTTGCCAAACACACAACTTTACCAGAAACTGCACTCTGGTTTTTCTGCACAAATGCTGTATTTTCTGCACAGCGGTACTGCTATCCACTCAAATGTCACAACCAGTGACCTCAATGCACATACATACACCCAATGGCAACTGTAGACCTCTTTGCAGCACCCACAGTGTCTGCACAATCAATCTGTCTTCCTGCAGTTCTTAAAACAGAGTTCTGCAGAGAATCGATGACTTACCCGCAGTGCTCGAAATCGCCTGCTTTCTGAAAAACGGAGGTCCAGACGCGTCCGAAACGCGTTTTCGGCCCGAAATTCAGTCCGTAGGACTGTATAGTTGCCCTATAGCTTCACTCCCGCGAAGAAAGCTCCTCAATCAGAGATCGTTTGCCGGTGCCTCCCGTAGAGCTCCCGACAAGGGTGTAGTCACCAACACAATAGGGAAGAGTAGTTGAAGCTCTTACCCTCGTACCGCTTCCTGTGGTTCTCTTGCTTGCAGCTCAGCCCTTAGCACGAACCAGGCTCTGATACCATGAAAAGATGCAGGGGGGAAGACAGCTTGAGCTCTTGCAAGCACACACACACACTCACAAAACCCTAATAGAGAACACACAAGGTGAGAGGCTGAAATTCTTCTTCTTCTCTACTCAACACTCAACACACCATATACAAGAATAAGAGTACACACAATATGAAAGGTACTCAACCAAATACATACACGGGTTCTCTATAGTGTGAACCCGACTAAATGAGCTGGCGCTATAACTATGCCAGTCTCTAGAGTGGCTGTCACACAGCCTGTCATCCCACTGGCCGCATATCACCCAAGATCTCACCAACCATGCCAGTGGTGTAAGTGCGGGGCCTATCCCCCAGGCGGGTCATCAGTGTCCACCGCCTCACTAGAGCTCGATATCTCAACAGTAGTAGAGGCTGTTCTCGGTAGATCGTGGTTAAGTGCTACCAATTGCTCATTAGATTGGAAGAATAGACAATACAAGTTGCAAATTGATTCTGATTGCATCTTGGGATCTGCTACTCCACGAGCTTTATCATGTCAAAAGGGTAATGTTTCTACCTTACACAACCCACTCTCAAAATCTGCTCTTGAAGCTCCAAAACAAATGATGTGGATAATTGATGAGTACTCAAGTGAGGGCCATGGCTGGCATGTTCCAACTACTCTAGTTGCTGCTCAAAGAAGGCCAGGCAAGAAGGAATTATCAATTTGGCTACCCAAAGATGTGTACAAACTTGTACCATCTAGTCCAGTTGCTAAGCCTCCTAAAAAGCATATCATTTCCAAGCCTAAACCTCGGATTGTTACTCGATGGGTCCCAAAACATGTTCTTAAAGCACAAGGCTATTATGAGGGGGCAACAGCAATTTGGCTTCCAAAATGCCATGGTTTGCTAGGGGTAAAAGAGTGTTTCAGAAAGATTCCAAAAGCCACCCTTGATTTTCCATATCAGTGGGTGCAAAAGAAATCAACACAAACTCTTCAAGATAGGATAGGTGGCTGTGATAGCACCTACAAATCTACTTGTGTTGATCTTCCTAAAACATGTATTGAAACACCGGTTGTCCCAATTTCTCCTCATTACCCAATTCCACCACATCAACTTGTGTACCTGAGACAAGTCCAAATGAGTCTCATTTGAGCATAGATTCTAGCATTTCAATGCCTAAATCCTCTTATCTTGCTCAAATTCCAAGACAATTGCTAAAATTTCCACCTCTTAAAAAGGATATACCTAAAACCAAAGATAAGGCATTAACACTACAATTGAAGCTCTTTGGTAGATCAATGTTTGAATAATGTAGTTCCTTATGCCTTTAGAAGATGTGTTCTTTTTGAGATAATCTTGTTTTTGATTGGAATTGTAATGATGGATATGAGTGTTCTAAATTTCATTGTTCTACGTCCAGATAACTCCTGATGGATATTTGGCGAGATACATGTCCACCATGCATTGACCCTGATAGGACTCGACCTGATCATCGCGAGGGTTATAGTGCTCCTCCGTTTCAAACTCATTCTAGGTACTTCTATGCTCCCTTAGGTGAAAATTGCTGTGGGCATCACTTTGTCACGTTATTCTATCAACAGCATCACCCATTTCCACATTGTCAAGAGTGTGCACGACTCGTATTAGGAGAAGCTTCACATATTTGTTGGATATGCCGCTCTTACTTTAGACGGTATGGCACGGGCTTAATGAAGCAAATTGTGGGAATTACACCCCAACGCCACAATCTTCTTAATGTGAGAATACCAGAGAGAGGACCAAATCAACGTAGATTACCTGAGGAGGTTCAAGCACAACAATGGAGGGATACAAGCTTAAATGACTTGCAACCACCGATCTTGCAAGCCCTCCTTCCCCAAGCCTCAACATGTCAATATTGGATCAATATGAGTACCTATATTGTGCAGTTCCAAAATCAAAATTGTCTGCTTAACCTTCCCATAGAACCAATGCCATATTTTAGTGAGGAAGCACTCCTTCCTCTACCACCTTCTCCAGAGGCCGGTTTTTGTGAGGGGTTGTCCCTGCATCCTGAGGAAATTGATACCATCTTTCCAGCAGACGTGGACACGGATCCACCACCAGCGCAAGGGTAAGCACATCGACTCCACAATAAGATCGACAAGCCAGGGCACTTTTCTCCCACTGGGTTTTTCCCCTCGGTTATATTCGGTGATTGGCACCAATAACAAATTTTATTCCTTTATTTTCTTTTCTTGCTTGTTAATAAAAATTTTGCAGAGATCTCCGCTAAACAAGAGCATCAAACACGCCCCAATAGTCCACCTATCGTGCACACAAATTAGGAAGGGGGGAGACATGCTACGCCTACAAAGACCGAGGAGGAGCAATCTGCACAAAATCAGCAATTCATCAATGCAAACGAACAACATCAACGGGCACTACAACAGGTGTATTCAAATCTTAATCTTTTGTTCTTATTGTGCTTTTATCTTTTGGATATATGGTTTGCATGTTCACCCAATGTTGGCTGGTTTAAGTTTTTGATTAATTGTTAAAATATGGTGAGTGAATTCTTAGTGAACTTAGTAGAAGATGGTTAAAATATGGTGAGTGAATTCTAGATTCTTAGTGAACTTAGTAGAAGATATTTCTATTTAAAGACAGTGTAGGATATATACCAATGGAGTATGCCAAGTTCTTATGCTTTCAAGGTATATTAGTTATCCCTAGTGGTAGCTACCTCTTAGGTATGAGCTAGGTGCTAGGAGTAATAAAAATTTATGAAAATATACCCTAAAAAAATATATACAAAGTGAATTGAGACATGACGTGTCTACAGCCATGAGGAATGCTTGGTAGGACCTGGGGTTGTCTTAGCACCTTGGGGCCGATGCCTTGGTTTCCATGGGGTGAACACTGACGTCTAAAAGCTTCAGAAAAAGACCTTCAAGGAATCTATCGCCTTGATAGATGTTGGTAGGACTCTGGGGTACATTATGGGCCCTCGAGACCGATGCCCTCATCTTGATGGGGTACTCCTTATGTCATAAAAGAAAGAAAAAGGGTCTGTCACCCTTGAGATACTTAGCGGTTTTTAGATTCTCTTGGCGGAGATCTCTTGGCCATTGCTTGGGTCTCATTGGGATGGAACCTTAATCTTTATCACCTTCTACACACACATCAAAAAAAAAAAAGGAGTTCCAATCACCTTTGCTCATATTTAGGAGTAGGTTTGCCACTTAGGAATAACTTAAATACTTGTAGGACATTGAGACTGCGGTCATAACCTGTGGTGTGCAAGCACACTTGCCTTTGCATAGCACTATCTACCACTTGGTCTCACTTTGACTAGTCTTTACTCACCTATTTTAGTACTCTTTAAAACTTTAATCAGCCTTGCACTTGTATGCTCACGTGTGAAATTATCATTGCTGGTTTCTTTTCTTTTCTTTTCTTTTCTTTTTCTCAATAAAAGGCATTACTTGTATCCATTGTTTTTTGCAGCTCGTGCTCCTACCGCGCTCGAGGACGTGCGCAAAATAGGAAGGGGGGAGTGTTGCATGACGAATGAAGATCAATGCAAGGATGCAACAAAAAAGACACTTAGGGCTCTTGTAAAGAATTCCAAGTTGTAGATGAATGTGGGAGAGGGCTTGATAATAATCCCACATGGGAACTTTTGGGAGTTCTAGAGTTTTTGTATAAAAGGTGGCCCATTTGAGAGCTAAGGAGGACTCTTTGGTCATTTGTTTGAGAGGCTCATAGAGAGAGCTTGCTCCATAGCTCCTTCTCATGTGCTCTCCCAAGGCTCTCCATCTCCATTCTTGCTTTAATCTTGTACTCTCTATTCTCTACATTTTCAATGATATGAGGTTATGGTCTACACACTTGCTAATCTAGATTTCTTAATGATGTTTTGATGCTAAAATCTGATTTGTGAATTGTAGAGTGCATGTGATGAAGCTTGTGCATGAAATGATGTGTAGTTGAGGCTTGTGTGATAGCTCTTTGCATGTTAGATTCTTTGCATAAGTTGCATCTTTATGCTTAAGTGTAGCCTAATCTTGATGCTTTGATTATGTTAGATTGATTGCTTGAGTGTTGAAGAAGGATTGAGTAGGACTAGAAGTCATTAGGGTGTGGTTAACTAATCTTCTCCCATTCGGGATAGCCTCTATGCGCTAATCGGGTTGCATTCACGGATTGACAAAGTGTGTGGGTTTGGAGTGTAGCCTCCGCTATGCTATGATGTCCCAAACAGAGGTTAATATATGCATTAAGCACTATGCATAGAGCTTAATCTATTCATAGAGCTTAATCTATTCATAGAGCTTAATCTATACATTAAGCTTAAGCTAGATGCATGCATGCATGCATGCTTAAGCCTAAGCTAATCCTAAACCCCGGCACACAAGGGTGCAATCAATAATAGGTAGATGAAAAGCATAAAATATTAGAGGGCTTACCTCTTTTTGGTAAAGTTGAAGGAGAGGATTAGAGGACCTAAAAAATAAAAGATTAAACAAAGTAATTAGTAATACAAAGCCCCAAAAGCTTAATGCATAGATACAAACCCTAAAGAATATAAGCAAAAGAGAGCTTACCTCTATATTGTCTAGCTAAAAGAGATGATTAGTGCAAGACCTACACAACCTAAAAAGGTAAAAGAGTGCTTAGCAACACATTTAATGAACTCTACCTACCAAACATAAGAAACATATAAAAGACCAATACGCATTAAGCATAGACATAAAAAGGAGAAGGAGAAAAAGCAAAAGGATTATAAGGTTAGTACTCTATGCATTAATCTTAATCTCATTATGTTTCTTATTAATCATCATTAGGTTAAGCATAATAGAAACACAAACCCCAATCATTAGGTCACACCATCACTTCTAGTAGAGCGATGGATATGAAAAGAAAGAGAAATAGCAAGGGGAAGGGGAAGGGGAAGGGGAAGGGAAGAAGAAGAAGAACCCTAAACAAATGCATTTTGAATAAAACATAAGAGAAAAATACCTTCAAGAGCTTACACCATAGCCATTTGGTGATGAAGAGAAAGAGTCTCATCTCATGAAGAGGAAGGGGAAGGGAAAGAGGAAGGGGAATATAAAGAGTACAAATGCATATGACGGGATCTAGATTGATGGAAGGGAGGCATCAGGGCAGGAACTCAAGGAAAGGAGTGGAGGAAATTTTTTGGGGGAGAGAAAGATCGGCATCGATAGCGTCGCAGGTTTGAAAAGTTAATTTTCTCAGTGTCGATATAAGTGCCGCTAAAAACGACACCTAGTGGTGCTTTAACGGCACTTATAGCGACGTTAGTAGCGATGCTTATAGCAACGTTTATAGAAACACTGGGTAAATTCAAGAGAGCAAACCTATCAATATACCATTGACACTATTAGACTTAGTGCATGTATTCATATTCAATTTTTTAATTTCACACTTTTTGTGCCCGGTATAGATGTCTTCTACTAGTTTGGATAGTGATGCGTAACCATTAATTGGAGGCCAGAGTGGTTACGAAGAAGAATCCCTTGTTCATGTGCAAGATGCAAGAATGTTTGTGTACGTGAACGTCAAGTGACATTAGAGCATATTAGAAAATGGGGATCGTTTGAACCGATGCCAGCCAACTTAATGATGTAAGCCAATTCCTCAGTTAGCATATAAACTTATGAGATGAAATGTAAACTCATGGTTTGCCATATGTAATATTAAGTGTCATTTTTAAATATAGTTCATTAGGATGAGGAGAGCATGGACATTTGTGCATAAGTACTACACAATATGCCTCATTGTTCTATCATTGGGGGAAACTTGAGGAAGGAGTACAAGCATCATAAGGAGCACTTGGAAAATGGGGCATGTATAGTACATTTGGAAGACCCAGGATTTCCTCCACATGAGATAGAGGAAGAGGATGCCATGGAGGAGATTATCACTCACTTTTTTCAAAGTGAGAGTGAGGAAGAGACACCTAACTTTGAAACACATGAAAGAGAGGATGTATTACACCATTGTACGAGGGTGCAAAGTACTCAATTTTTCGAGGGTATGCTTGGAAATCCTCAACTTGCAAACAACATATGGATGGAGCGATAATATTGTGAATAGTCTATTCCGGTTACTAAAGAAAATGGTCCCAACAAACAATTTGATGCCCACAAGAAGAAGTGATGCTTGAAAAATAATTTCCAAGTTTGGTATGGATTACACTCAAATTCATGCATGTCGTAATGATTGTGTACTATTCAAGGGTGCCTTTACCAATGTCATGCAATGTCCAATTTATGAAGAAGATCGTTACAGGAAGGATTTAGAGGGTGCAAAAATTCCACAAAAGGTATTGAGGTACTTTCCTATTATACCTCGCATTCAACATATGTTTCGGTGTCAATCCATTGCTGAGTTAATGACATGGCATGTGAACCATCGTTTAACTGATGGCATGATGAGGATTCCTGTTGACTCACCGGCTTGGGCTCACATTGAGGGTGGATGGCCAGAGTTCAAAGATGAGCCCCATAATTTATGGCTTGGATTGGGTATGGATGGGATGAACCCATTTGAATTGAGGTCCACATCATGGTCCACATGGCCCATTGTTGTTGTGAATTACAATATTCCTCCATGGATGTCCATCAAGAAGGGTCATGTAATGCTTATGCTTCTTATGCCCGGGAAGCACAAGGTAAAGAACATGGATGTATACCTTGAGCCCTTGATTGATGAGCTCGAGAAATTATGGAGAGGCATAAGGGTGCATGATGTTTCTCGTCCAATTTCATAGCACAATGTAATGGTAAAGGGTATCTTGATGTGGACTATATGCATGATTTTTCGAGCTATACAGAGTGCTCAGGTACGCCATACTCATAGATTGATTCTTATCTAATCGTGCACAAATGATTCATTTATAAATCTAATTTATTGTAATGTCTATTAACTTTCAATTCTTACATGCCAATTTCATAGGTCTCACAAGTGCATGATATAATGCATGTCCAATTTGTGGTCCATCACTTGTATCCAAACAAGCACATGCACTAAAAAAGTGGTGTATGATAAACATCATCGATTTCTTCCTTCAAAAAACCCTAACTATGCTCCATCAAAGGTTTCTCCAATTGTGATATTGAGAGGTGCAGAGTGGGAAGCCATGTGACATTCGCGTCCTACAATGCCATTGGAGGGAAGGTGGAGAGATGGAGGGTGACTCCCATCACAACACCTGCGGGCATGAAAAGGTACTCAATCTTCTATCGTCTACCATATTGGACAGAGTTAAGAATAAATCATCTTTTAGATCCAATGCACATTTTTAAGAATGTGGCATCAATGATTTGGGACCATCTAATTGGTAAAAAAAGACACCCATGCGATACGGGATGACCTAAAGGATATCGAACGCATGAAAAATGCATGGCCAAGGATAGTCACAATGACAAGGTGATTTTACCAAAGGCGCCATGGAGGTTGACAAGGCAAGAGGAAAAGAATATTAAGAATCAAATTTCATCTTTTTGTACACCAACCGGTGTAATGCGCTCAAAAAAGAAGGGTGAACATCAATTGTATGGTCTCAAATCACATGATTGGCACAAGATGATATAGGTACGTACATAATTATATCTATTTTTTGGGCACTCCTTGGTTTATGTTGTGTGGACTCTATATTGAACTTTTATTGTTTTCAAAAATTGATTTCACTAGTTCATACTTCCAATATCAATTGGTGGGTGCGGAGAAGAGAAATCTCGGAATGCCATCTATAAATTAGGTGGACTGGCAAGGTGAGTTCCAATCAAAACTATAGATTTGTGCATTTGGTATAACATATAGCTTTGAAATTTTCTATTCTTCTTTAATTGATCATTTCTTCCTTTGTTGAATAGGTAGATAGTGTCAAAGGAGATTCATCCAGATTCCATTGAGAAGACTCGAGTTGAGTCAATTGAGGTGATGTGTATGATTGAGGAGATTGGATTTAGAGCTTTCAAAGTGTTCATCTTTGATGTTAAGTGGTTCAAAGTGGTATATAGAGGTACTCAAGCAACCATCAAGAAGCATCCAAGCGATTTTTTTGCAATTGACTCAACTAAATTATGGAAAGATTTAAGAGACACATATGTTCTACCACAACATTATGAACACGTTTACACTTGATTTTCAATTTTGATGAATCTATAGATACTAAGGAAGTCATTGTATATATTTTCTTATAAATATTTTGTGGTTCTTTCTTTTAGGTTGTGTTTCATCTGGACCAAAGAGATCCTAATTGGTGGTATGTAATATTGCCCACCTTTTCCAGTTATGAAGCAAAGTCCTAGTGTTTTTGAGACTCCATGTCTTGTGAGCTTATTCTGGAGGCCTTTCTAATACTGTCGAGAAGCTCGCCCACTTGCAGATGGTCCTGTTACTACTGAGTGGACTGCAACAAGAGCAGCTCCTCAGAATGGCACCAATCTAGATGGTGTCTTGAAAATGTTGAGTAAGGTGGTACCTCACCTTATAGCTCCTCTTGTGTTATTCACATACTAAACCATATCTTAAAGCAAGGCATTGAGGATTTAATAAAAGCAGTGGGTCTTATAGGTTTGGTACCTTTGGTTTGGTCATACCTTACCTCTCTCTGTACCCTCATAAAAATGACGATAAGCAATGGCATTGAGTTGGCATTGTTGACTACTCCAACCACTCCAAAATGGGTGTGTAGTAAATATGGGTATGTAGTAGTAAAACCTTAGGGAGTAGGTTAAATAGAAATGAAATCCTTAGGACTTAAGGCTTACGTGTGATGTGATTCTTAAAAAAATAATAGAATTTTAAAGATGTGTTTAGATGCTTCTTCATAATCGTTTCAGGATGTATATAAAAGGTGGACTGCAAGCTGAAGCGATTCGAGGCAGTGGCCTCGAAAGTTTGAGAGAGAGAGAGAGAGAGAGAGAGAGAGAGAGAGAGAGAGAGAGAGAGAGAGAGAGAGAGAGAGAAATTTTAAAGATGTGTTTAGATGCTTCTTCATAATCGTTTTAAAGAGAGAGAGAGAGAGAGAGAGAGAGAGAGAGAGAGAAATTTTAAAATAATAGAATTTTAAAGATGTGTTTAGATGCTTCTTCATAATCGTTTCAGGATGTATATAAAAGGTGGACTGCAAGCTGAAGCGATTTGAGGCAGTGGCCTCCAAAGTTTGAGAGAGAGAGAGAGAGAGAGAGAGAGAGAGAGAGAGAGAGAGAGAGAGAGAGAGAGAGAAATTTGAGAGAGGCACAGTTTTGTGATCTATGCATGAGAGGGAAGAGAGATGCGCTGAGAGAGATACGCGCTAAGACGTGATGTGTTTTTTTTATAAAGGTAACCTTAGCTTAGACCAAGGTTACTCTATTAATATATTAGCTCCCACTAGGCACTAATATATTAATAGAGCAAATGTATCAAATTTCACAAGCAACTCAAGGGTTTGCTTACTTGGATGAAGAAGTCCAAGAGCTACTAATATGGTGTCTTGAGAAGCCTGCGTTGATGCTTGTTCCGAAGGATATGTGTTCTACATCAACAACTTCTTCATCGATGTGAGAAGTGCATCACCAATCAAACGCATCTACCTCGAGGAACAATGCTTGGACCTCAGATCTCATTCACATGAAGAGACGATGTAAGAAGATCTTCATCAGCATCTTGTCCCATTGAAGGGTGGATTCTTCCAATCTATTTAGTTTATGCTATGAGTCTTGGGTTCTTTACTTGGGAAGTCCCCCGAAATCTGAATAATTTGGATATTTTGGATTTTGTATTGCCTTGATGCTATAAAAGGAAAAGGTGGCTTCTTAGACTAGGTAGGGCGAGCCCACCTATGGTCACTCCTCTATCCTAAGTGAAATGTAATCATAACTAGATGTCTAGCATCTGTCATCATAACTAGCATTGTACTACCCAGCATGAGTAAGACCTACATGCACTTGGATGGTCATCATAGCCAGCATTGTAAACATAACTAGAGCTAGCATTGGCATTATAATAGCCACATATATTTTGTTAAGGGAGGGTCACTGTTGAAATAATATACCAAAATACCGTGTGACACTAGGGATATGGGCTTATGGTTCATATGGTATATAGCCAGCTTGGTTTGAGTCTTTTTGGTGTGAACAGTTTAGATGTGAACCACCCCTTAATAAGAGTCAAAAGATAGGATATTGTACTTGGTGGTTTCATGAACTCATTCATAATATAATCATTCTTGTGTTGTGCCCATTTTGCTCTCTCTTGTATGCTTAAGCTTCTTTCTCTCTTTCTCCATCTCTAGGCACTATGTAAATTCCAACACCCATATTTACCAATGCATCAACAAAACTAGGAAAACAAAGGTGGGTTTAACCAGCACCTACCACCCAAATATAGGATCTCAGGGGGGGTGACTACTAAGAAACCCTATGTATCACATGCATTCAAGGGGGTGGGGGGTGAACTATTAAGAAACCCTATGTATCACGTGCATTCATCAAGGGGTATTTAAAAAACCCCTTACCTATGAATTTTTATGAATAAAATGACCCCTTTTCTTTATAGACTTACGGGTTTTTTTTCCTCGAATCGATTAAAAAATCCCTTCTGTAAATGTATTTATGTAAATTTACCTTAAATTTTAAGTTTAAAAACCCCTTCATTTGAACTCACGTGCTATACCTACATGTTTTTAGATGAACCCCCACCTGAGTATAGGCTGCTCCAAACCAAATACAATGAAAAGCAACCTCCCCAAGATAGAGATTAATGCAACTCTAGTATATAGCTAGCACCCTTGAGAGATGTGTACCATATGCAACAGTGCCTAGACTGCTTCGAAGAGTAGTCATGGAAACATAACTTACACGTTTATAAAGCGTATTTTCCTTTGTAGTGGTTGTAAGTCCCATCATACTACTTTTAAAGTAGTGAAGGGATTGCTTTATAATTATTTTCCTTTGTAGTGGTTGTAAGTCCCATCATACTACTTTTAAAGTAGTGAAGGGATTGCTTTATAATTATTAAAAGCAAATTGTGCAATCAGTACAGGGACATTTCTTATTGTGCTTAAAGCAATGTAATTTGAAATTTCTTGCATTAATCTATAAAAAATCTATTTTATGTATTTGCTTCATGGTCGGTTGAGCTCTTCTGTAGATTTCCATGAATTGTTTCAAGGTCTAGAGATCTCACAATGCTGTTTTGAAAGCTTGAAGCTATTTTTTGTACACAAATTAAAGGACCGACTCGTTGCTATATTACACATGTTTAAATGATATTTCTCAAGGATGCAATCAATCAAATGCACCATCACTATTTTGAGATCCATTGGGCATTGTGTTCATGTACTTGTGGTGTATGTATTGATGAGATAGGGATATGTGGTTAAAAATCTTCACAAAATGCACATAAGAGTGTTACAGCTATTTTGGAATCTATACTTTGTCCCCAAACCCAATGGATCTACTTTTCATGCACACAAATGTGTTATGGAAAACTGTGATGCATGTGGCATAAAAAGAAATTTAGTGTTGTGTCCACAAGAGCAAGCTGAGAATAGTTTGCAGGTGTCTAGTAAGATCTTTTAGGACATAGAAATAGGAATCACTCACAAAGGGAAAAAGAAGAAATGTAAGGATCTAGTATGCAAGAAGATGATTTGTAGGGATCTTGTACTTCTTTTTCAAACACACCTCATAGATTTCATTAGGCATAACTTCATACAAGTGGTAGGCAGAACAATTTAATGTGTAGCCATATTTGATAATGATGTGTGATGGGGCCCTTTTTTCCCTCTTTAGAAGATTTTTCCCCGTGCTAGTATACACCCATCTTGGGGTATACTTATAATTTTCATACATCACACATTCATGATCTATCTATCATCTCATAGTGTGCTCCCTTGAGCTTCTCCACTATGTGTGTGTGCATTCCTACAATCCTATTTCCAACATTTAGTATTAGAGCATACGCTCCTCGCCCCTGTACTTCTGCCTATCCTTCACCCTGAGAAACTTATCTTCTTGACACTCGGATCAAGGATCCCTTCTGGGAGAAGATAGAGGACCTATAATGTGCAATACTTCATACTTCGTTTACTAGGTTTTTTCGATCAGCTTTTCATTTCGGGCGCATTTTGGGGGTCGTTCGCATGGTTTTGGGGGTCGTTCGCACAGTTTTCGGTTTTCTGCTAACATCTTCGGGGATCGGATTTGCATTGTTCTTCATCAGATTCTAGACTCGGGGGGTACACTACTAGAAAACCCTAGGTATCACGTGCGTTCCAAGAGGTATTGAAAAAACCCCTTAACTAAAATCCCCCCCCCCAATAAAACTGTGGGGTCCCTGCCGCCTCCGCGGTGCCCTGCCGGCGGCGGCGGAAGCGGCGTCAGCCTCCCGCACGGGGCGGGATCCACACTCGGGGCCTCACCCGCGGATGTCCAGGATGAGAGGCTAGCCCGGGCGGTCCCTCTGAGATCGGGCCCGGAAGACTCCTCTCACCCAGAAGGCACGGGCGATTTCGCCATAGGAAAAATCTTCTATAACGGTGGAATTACTCTAACAAGTCAAAGTCTTAACTAGTTAAACTGATCTGACCGAACCTGAAGTCACATAGTCAAATCAAGAAGAGACTTGCACTTGGTCCATGGAATCATCGCTTTTTTTCTCATTCACGAAGCACAGTCGTTGATCCCCTCCCACAGAACAAGGTCTTCTCAGGATTCAAACTATTTAACGTAACTAATCGTATCTAGTTGTTTCTTTAGAATCCTCCGATGATCCAACCGCAGCCTATGGGTTAGCCAACCACCTGACCACTGTATTGGTGGGATTCCTTTATAAAGATTTGGTTGTGTTTTTGCCCAAGTACCGAGGAAAAGAGTTCCCATGCCCCCTAGCCGGTGATTCATGCAAAAATTAAGGTAGGCATACCACGTACACACCCAATATGAAATTACCATTTATAACACATTCGACTAGCTTTAAAACAATCCTTCAATAGAAATCATGATATTTTTTATCATCATTTTTTAAAATTCTAAGTCCATTGTATTACAATAATATCCTCTGGACTCTCCGTTGACCAGCTGGCCAACCAACGAGATCCAGTATCAAAATTTGGTTCCCAAAAATCTTTCCTTTTAGTCCATCTGAAATCTTCCTCGATGTACGCATGGGTGTCCTAGCAAACCGCGAGCCCGTGCATCGCCTGGTTAGAACCCTCTAGGATCCTCCTTAGGTGTCCTAGCACTTCTTTCAGGGATCGCTTCATCGGTCCTCGCCCATCGTACCAAAAGCGCACCATTTTAACCGTACTGAGGCTGGTCAAGACCTCGGCAAGCTTTGCCGCGCGAGTGACGTCCCTTGATAACTCCCCGCCCAGCTGTTCCAACGAACCTCCTCTTAGAAAAACATAAGCCAAATGGTTCCTCCAGTATTCTGGCGTAAAATAGTCCTTTGAATTAAAAAAACAAAAGTTCTAATGGAAGTAAAATTCCAATTTGAGATTGGTTCCAAAAACCCTTTTTCCATAATTCCCAGTTTCATAATGAGGATCCTTGATCTCTCATCAGGGTAATCTACCCATTATTCACTCTGATTGTCTAACTAGATTCTTGGTGAGTTTGGTCAGGAAAAACTAGTTTAGTTCCGGTAGTCTATTCTTTGTGATTAGAACTGGAATTGGTCTTATGAAGTTTTTACTTGATTCAAATCGAGAGATGGACAAGTAGGTTTACTGTCCGTCCCTCTCGTAGTCTAACCAAATTCATTCGGTCTAGTTCTACAAAGATTCCCTTCACATAAACATCTAGTTTTGGGTAAATATCCATTTAGTGATTTTACCAATTAAAATATCCAAAGATATTCCTTCTATCACATAATTTCTCAACCTTAATTCATTAAGTAGAATTATGGTGGAAATTCATCTTTTGACACTAAAATTTAATTCAAATCCCTCTTTTCTTAATTATCATAAAAATTCTTCTTCTTAACTAAATATCATACCTATTTTTTTTGAATAAACTTGAAATCCCTCTTCTTCTCATTTTAATGAGTGCAATCCAATTATCATGGGAATTTCTCTTTTACTATAAATTAAATATATTTTAAATTCTTGTTAAAAATTACATAAAAATATCCATTAATTTCATTAAGCTAAAAATTTCACTTTTCTCATTTAAATATTTGACTTCCAATATGGTGGGAATTCCTCTTTCATCATTAAAACTTATCTATGCAAAAAGATAAATTTAACTAAATTTTCTCTTAAAATTTAAATAAAAATCTCCATTAATTCCTTTACACTAGGAAGTACACTTTCCTCATTTAAATATTTGAATTCCAATATGGTGGAAATTCCTCTTTCATCATTTAAATTTATCTATGCAAAAAGATAAATTTAACTAAAATCCTTCTTTAATTTTTAAATAAAATATATATTATTTTAGCATCCCAATTTTTCTCTTACTTCATTGGAATACATGGATTTCCATTGTCATGGGGATTACTCTTTTAACATAAAAATGAATTACTAGAAATTTTTCTTTTTCCTAATTACCTATTTATGCATAAACATAAAAATTAATTTTTCCATGATTATAATGAGAATCATTCAATTAATCTAGGATGATTAATCCTAGAATATGGTAGGAAGTCCTCTTTTCATATTATGAATGAAAATGATTTATGTGTTAATTTTTTAAAAATTTTGCCATAGCTCCGCTGCAATTACTGATAATTCTTAATAATTTTGAAAACATAAAGTTTAGTAATATCATATGATAGAATAACCATTAATTGGATCAATATCCAATTATGGACTTGTTTCCTAATTTTTCCATGAATTAAATAGCATAAAAGCATTAAAAAGCCACTTATTTGGCCTCAATTTGACAAGCATAGAAATTACTTTTAGATTATAGAATTGCTTCATGAGAAGCTTCATTTGAATATAGAATAGGTCATAGGAATGACCATTCTTTGGGGGAGAGAGAGAAATGCTTTAAAAAAATATTATAATTTAAGCATAAATGAAAATTTATGTTTTATCACTACAATTCATTAAAGAACTTCAATTGTATTAAAAATCCATTCAATTGAATGCTTCTCAAGCTTGAGAGGGGTTGAGACGAGAGAAACATTTGGAGATTTAAACAAAAAGACCATAAACCACACTTTACCGCCTAGATTGCTTGATTCTTTAATCAAAGTAGAGGCCCCCAACCAATCAATTGGTTTGGCATAAGGAAGATTAAAGAGAGAGAAAAGTTCCAATCTCTTCAATTTGTAGAGGATTTTTAGAAGATAATAGAAAATAAGCTTATCTTAGAGCAATACTGGCATAGTTTAGTTCACATATGAGAATACAAAAGAATGAGGGTCTATTTATAGGTGAGAGAGGCCACTAACTGAGTCCAACTGAGTTCTAGAATTTTCCAGCTTCAGTTTGGCTGAATTTGGACAAGATTTGGACCAGTTTGGCTCCCTTTTTTATTTGGTTTGATCGAGGAGAGAGGAGAGATAAAAATATCCTATTATTTTTTAGTTTAAAACTCATCCACACATGTGAAATAGGTGCCTCCTTGAAGGGCCCCCTTCTCCTTACCAATGTGTCAAAAATGAATGATTACTCCAAAATATCTTATTTTTTTATTTATACTTCATAATTTGTAACTAATAAATCTAGTACTTAGTCAACTCTTCATCTTATGTGGGCATTTACTCATTTTTGGGTATTTTCTTTTATTCTTTGGATTTATCTTATCCCAACACTTGGATTAATCTTATTAGTCCATAGGAACCTTAATCCAAAATTTTTAGAAAATCTTGACCTTTAGGCTAAGGTCTTCTAAATCATTTTTAATTAATTTCAATTGCACCTTGGAAAATCTATTTTGTTTTTTTTGTTTCAGGGAAACATTTTTTTGATATTTGTAGAATTTATTTATCCAAAAATATCCCAATATTGATTTACCACTCTCTAGAAATTTTTATCTCACTAGGCCAAACAAGGAAAAATAATATTTTCTTGTATTCAAAAACATAGAATGATTACAAGGAATTGAAGTAGAGGCTTATTTGTAATTCAGGCTGAGGAGGAATCTTATATCCTCTCCCACTTGAAAAACGCAAGATGTCCTCATCTCGCAAAGTGGGGGGAGGAGGAATCTTATATCCTCTCCCACTTGAAAAACGCAAGATGTCCTCATCTCGCAAAGTGGGGGTACTCTTTCACCACCAACTCTTCTTCTTTCTCCCATGTGGCGTATTCTAGAGGGAAGAACTTCCACTTTACTAAGAATTCTCTGAGGACTCTGCTCCTAAGAATCTTCTCCCGAACGTCAAGGATTTCCTCAGGTTAGAGTACCATATGGCCTTGAGTCGGAGAGATCAATTGTTCATCATCAAGCATGTGACTCGGGCTAGGTACATACTTCTTAAGCAAACTGACATGGAATACATCATGTACCTTGAGATAGGGAGGCAGAAGAAGTTTGTAGGCTAGATCGCCCACTTTCTTTATGACAGCATACGGCCCACAGTATCTGGGAGAGAGCTTCTTGTACTTCCCTAAGGATAAGGAACTTCTTTTTGGTCGTACTCGAATGAAGACCATATCTGACTCTTCAAACTCTCTCTCTGACCTCTTTTTATCTGCATAATGCTTTTGTCTATCTTGGGCTGCCTTTATATCTTTACGGATTGATTGCATTTGCTTGTCCATGTCATCAAGCATTTGTCTGCACATTTCGACTCTGATCAATGGGTCAGACCAAGTCAATGGTGTAAGGCAATCTTGTCCATACAAAGCTTTGAAAGGACTCATCCCAATGCTCCGATGACAAGAAGCATTGTAAGCAAATTCAACCAAATGCAGATGACTTAACCACTTCTTGGGTTCCCTGTCGCACAGCGTGACTAAAGGATATCTTCTATTATCTGATTCACCCTTTTCGTCTAGCCATCTGTTTTGGGGTGATAGGCTGTGCTGAGATCCAAGAAAGTTCCTACTGCTTCAAAGAACGTAGTCCAGAATTTTGATGTGAATTTGGGATCTTTGTCACTTACTATCCTCTTGGGTAAACCATGCAATCTGAAGATATCTTTAAGGAAAACTCTGGCAACATCCACTGTAGAGTATGTTTCTTTCACTGGAATCAGATGGGCAACTTTGGTTAGCCTGTCAACTACCACAAAAATGGAGTTGTAACCTAATTGCACTGAAGGTAATCCAGTGACAAAGTCCATACTGATGCATTTCCACTTCATTTCTGGAATGTTTAGAGGCTGCAGTTTCCCTCGCATCTTGACTCTCTCTGCCTTGACTCTTTGGCATATCAAGTATTTCCACACATGATCAAGTACATCCTTTTTGAGTCCTGGCTAGAAGAAGCTTTTCTTCACAGACATATAGGTTTTTATAAACCTTGGATGTCCAGCTATCAGGCTATCATGGGCTTCTCTCAGAATTCTTCCCTTTATTCCCTCATCATTGGGGATACATAGCCGATTATTATAATACATGCATCCTTCATCCAGTTTGTATCCAAGAACTCGACTCATTTCCTAAGGAGTCTTGCTTTCCTGTATCAGAAGGGTAGCAATTGGGGCAAAGAATTTGTCCTGCAAGATTTTCTCCTTTGCTTCATTGATCAATGGATTTGACACCATTGTCAAGCAAGGAGGCTTTTCTGCTGAGCGCATCTGCAACCACATTTTCTTTCCCCATCCAATACTTTATTTCAAAATCAAATTCCTGCAAGGTTTGCATCCATCTCCTTTGACACATGTTGAGATCCCTTTTCAGACTTTGATGATATGTCATCAAGGTGAACCTTTGTCCCAAAATAATGTCTCCACAACTTCAGAGCATACACTACTGAGAGTAACTCCAAGTCATGGACGGCATAATTCCTCTCATGTGTTTTGAGTTTTCTGGATTCATAGGCCACTGCATGACCTTCCTGCATTAGAGCATCACCTAAGGCAAACCCATTGGCACCAGTAACTACCTCCTCAAAGGGTTTGGTAAAATCAAGCAATTTAAGGACAGGGTTGGTTACTAAGGCTGTCTTTAGCTTGTCAAAGGCACTCTGACACATTGCAGTCCACTGAAAAAGTATACTCTTCTTGAGAAGGTTAGTTAAGGGGGACGCTATCTGAGCATACCTAGGTATAAAGATCCTATACCATCCGGGGAATCCTTTGACTTCCTTTACTGACTTGGGTTCTGGCCATTCTATGACTGCTTGGATCCTTGCAGGGTCAGGAGAAATCCCATCCTTTGACACTATGAATCCCAAGTATTCCACTTGGTCAACAAAGAAAGAACATTTACTCTTCTTTGCAAAGAGTTGGTGTTTCCTTAGGATTTCCAGGACCTTGCGTACATGATCTTCATGGTCTGCAGCATTCTTTGAGTATACCAAGATATCATCAAAGAAGACAAGAACAAAATCATCCAAGTATTCTCTGAGAATATCTTGCATACGACGATTGAATGTCGCCGGGGCATTAGTCAATCAAAACGGCATGACTGTGAACTCATAATGCCCATAGCGAGTATTGAATGCTGTCTTTGGGATGTCCTGCTCCTTGATTATTTGGTAGTACCCGAATTTGAGATCTATCTTTGTGAACATTTGGGTCCCACTTAACCGATCCAGAAGTTCATCAATCCCAGGAATAGGATACTTATTCTTAATTGTTAATTGATTCAGTTCTCTGTAGTCAATACAGAGTCTTAACATTCCATCACCCCAAGGTGAGACACTGGGTCTGACGAATCCCTATTCTAACATTTGTCTTAACTGTTCCTTAAGTTCTATGGCTTCAGGGACTGGCATTTTGTATGCACGCTGGGCTACTGGCTGAGCTCCAGGGGTTAATTCGATCTCATGATCTACTTCACGAGATGGAGGCATCTGAATCAGCTCTTCAGGAAACACATCTGCATACTGACTTAACCACTCTGAGATGGAGGCATCTTAATCAGCTCTTCAGGAAACACATCTGCATACTCACTTAACCACTCTGGTTCTTTAGCCTTGCATTTTATGTATAATGGATTCATTTTAACGACATACACAGCTTACTTCTTTCTAAGCCCTTTTAATAATTTGGAAGCCTTGACTAATTGTAGCACTGGGGATCTGGTAATTCCAATTTCTTGAACTTTATTCCCATGAAGGTCAAGGAAAGAGATGGCTCCTTTGTGACAATGAATGTCAGCCTGATTCTTTTGGAGCCAATCCATTCCAAGGATTCCATCATATATTCCCAGGGGTAGGACTCTGAAGTGGCACTCTGTTACGTTCCCATCTAGGCTAAACTGAATAAGGTCAGTCTCAAGGTGAGTGAAAAGACTCTTCCCATTGGCTAATTCCACTTGCATAGGTTTCCCTGATTTTTGATTTAGGACTAATTTACGCAAACATCCTGGGGAAATAAAAGAATGAGTACTGCCTGAATCAATCAAAAGCTTGAATTGCTTACCCTCGTACTCTGTTGGAGTTTGGAGGACTGAGAATTGATGGTTATTCCCCTGATGCTCTATTCTACATAGATCTGTCCTTTCTCTTCCTCTACTTCCTCAGCTATGGTGACTGCTCTGGCTGCTGCAGTCTGAGGTGGAACTTTGGGAGGGAGTTCGGAGACTGCTTTGCATGGAGGCTGCAGGCTGAGCTGGCACTCTTCTTGGGTTACCCTAATTTTGGCATAGGGGACTGATATGAAGGAGTCGGTCTCTGAACTTTGGGACCCTGGCTTCCTTGGCCCACTGAAGGAGATGGGCAATCCTTCTCTCTTCGAAGCTCTTCCCTTTGCATTTTGGAGAGAGCCGGAGTTCCTAAGAATGTACTTCGGGGGAAAGGTCTTGTTTCATTTCTGAAGCTTCCCGTCTCCACATTCTGGTTAGGACCTTGGTGTCTCTTTGGAGGCGAAAAGTTAGAAGAACTTCCCGGTGTCTGAAATCTTTTAAAGGATGAGGGAGCTGGCTTTGGCGGGACTTTCACGATGAAAGCTTTGGCAAAGTCCTTCGCCATTCTGATAACTTCTGCCATGGACACTGGCTTGGCATTCTTGACCAGTGTGTCCAAGGGTTCGTTCATTCCCCGAATGAACCTGGCCACAAGTTGCTCTTCATCTAGAGGTGGTGAATATTTGAGTAGAAGAGTGAAGGCCTGGTCATATTCCTCGATGGTTTTGCTTCCCTGCTTTAGCTCTAAGAATTCATTCATTTTGGTTTCCAAAAACCCAAGGGGACAAAATCTCTTCCTCAAATAGGTTTTAAGGTCGCTGAGTATTCCTATCCAGACGGTTGGTGTCACAATGGTTCCTCCATGCTACCCTGGCTATTTCCACTATTTTTAGCCCGATAAGAGCCATTTTGCTTCGCTCAGTGTAGCCTATGACGTCAAAATATTCTTCCATGCTACCTTGGCTGTTTCCAATATTTTTAACCCGGTAAGAGCCATTTTGCTTCGCTCATTGTAGCCTGTGACGTCAAAATATTCTTCCATAGCTTCCACCCATTTCTCCACAGCCTCGCCCAGGTTCTCCCCTTCTCCTTTGAAGGGTCCTGGCTGAATTCTATAAAGAGCCTTGCGAACGTCAGGGGATCAAGCTCATCATCTTCAGAGAGAGGGTCTGTGAACCGTGGCTGACAGCCCACGGTTTCCTTGTCTCATGATTCTGCCAAAAATGATATATTATTAAATTTTTATTTTGATATCATCCGTGAGATCCTAAGACTTAAGGAATTCGAAAAACAATTTCTTAAACAAGATAGATGATCTTATTGGAGATCTATGACATATGTCTGGTAACAGATTTTTCTTTATTAGTTTGTCCATAAACAATCACTTATACAACAGGAAATTTTTCTCCAGAAAATATTTCTTTATTTATATAAAAGTTGTAATATGTACATAGAGCAGCTCGACTCTAGAAATCAAAATCTCCTCGGGAGACGCATAAGACGGGTGGTACTGGGCCATAGCCATGCCTTGATACAAAGTTCTCTTACTGCCAAGGGAGCTATTATCTTCTCCTTAGGAATAAAGCGACTAAGGAGTCTGTAGATTTGGGCATGAAAGTCTGAAATTCCAAGGTGTTGAATGATATAGAATGACACCATGTACCACTTTTAGCTTCATCAGAATCATGGCCAATGAGAGGTTTTGCCTCAGCATTGCACGCTGGTTGCAAGAGGTGTGGACATATTGCCCTGCAAACCACTTATGCTATCGTCTCTCCGCTGGGTCAGGAAAATATAAATCCTCGAAATGGCGAGCGAGTCTGACTCAGCTCTTGTTGGAGTTGCAGCGGAAGAGATGAGATGCTCGAAGGCGAACGTAGTCATGTCTTATGATTGGATGAGGTCAGGAACACCAGAAAAGTATGGAACTTCCATCCAAGAATAATAATTTCTTTGATTAAAAATTCTTTATTAATGAGACTTGTGAAATGAAAATACATTATGAAAAATGCTTTTTCTAAGTTTTTTATTATCAATTTCTGATAAGAATTCATTTATCCTTATTAGCTTTCAACAAAGCTCTGATACCAGCTGTGGGGTCCCTGTCCCCTCCGCAGTGCCCTGTCGGCGGGCGGAAGCGACGTCGGCCTCCCGCGCGGGGCGTGGATCCACACTCGGGGCCTCGCCCGCGGATGTCTGGGATGAGAGGCTAGCCCAGGCGATCCCTCCGAGACCGGGCCTGGAAGACTCCCCTCGCCCGGAAGCCACGGGAGATTCCACCATGGGAAAAATCTTCTAACGGGAAAATTACTCTAACGAGTCAAAGTCTTAACTAGTTAAACTGATCATCTGACCGAACCTGAAGTCACATAGTCAGATCAAGAAGAGACTTGCACTTGGTCCATGGAATCACCGCTTTCTTCCTCATTTACGAGGCACAGCCACCACTGATCTCCTCCACAGAACAAGGTCTTCTCAGGATTTAAACTAATTAACGTAACTAATCGTATCTAGTTGTTTCTCAGGAATCCTCCAATCCAACCTAACCCCATCCGGCCCATGGGTTAGCCAACCACCCGACCACTGTATTGGTGGGATTCCTTTATAAAGATTTGGTTGTGTTTTTGCCCAGGTACCAAGAGGAAAAGAGTTCCCAGGCCCCCTAGCCGGTGATTCATGCAAAAATTAAGGTAGGCATACCACGTACACACCCAATATGAAATTACCATTTATAACAGATTTGACTGGCTTTAAAGTAATCCTTCAAAAGAAATCATAATATTTTTTATCATCATTTTCTGAAATTTTGAGTCCATTGTATTACAATAATATCCTCTGGACTCTCGATTGAAGACCAATTGGCCAACAATATCAAAATTTGGTTCCCAAAAATCTTTCCTTTTAGTCCATCCAAAATCTTCCTCGACGTACGCATGGGTGTCCTAGCAACCGCCAGTCCGTGCTGCATCGCCTGGTTAGAACCCTCTAGGATCCTCCTTAGGTGTCCTAGCACTTCACTCAGAGACCGCTTCATCTCGGTCCTCGCCCATTGTACCGGAAGCGCACCATTTTAACCGTACTGAGACTAGTCAAGACCTTCTCAGGCTTTGCCCAAGCGACGTCCCTTAATGACTCCCCGCCAGCTGTTCCAACGAACCTCCTCTTAGAAAAACATAAGCCAAATGCTTCCTCCAGCATTCTGGCATAAAACAGTCCTTTGAATTTAAAAAAAATAGAGGTTCCAATGCAAGTAAAATTCCAATTTGAGATTGGTTCCAAAAACCCTTTTTCCATAATTCCCAGTATCATAATGAGGATCCTTGATCTCTCATCAGGGTAATCTACCCATCATTCAGTCTGATTGTCCAACTAGATTATTGGTGAGTTTGGTTAGGAAAAACTAGTTTAGTTCCGGTAGTCTATTCTTTGTGATTAGAACTGGAATTTGTCACACGAAGGATGCACTTGCGTCATTGTATCAACAGGTACGTAAAAAAGCACATGTTGCTTATACATGCAAGCAGAGCATATGGATGAGGAAGACTCCATGGACAGTTTCCTTACAAAAATCAAGGATTTTAAGGAGCAATTAGCTAGTGTTGATAAAATATATCTTGACAACTCATTGGTGCCTACTGTCTTGAATGTGTTGTTGGACTCGTTCAAGTTTTTGCTTCTACCATCAAACTCATGGATGAAAGGCAATCCAAATGCCTTAAAGTTTGAGGAGTGAGTTTTTGTGTTTTTGTAAGAAGAGCAATCAAGGAAAAATAGATCTGTCATACTACATGAGATTAGGCTTTTGTTGCCATTCAACAAAGAGGCAAAGGTAAATCCTTTCCTCTCAGGATAGTTACAAGCTGAAATCAGATTCATCGGGCAAGCCTTAAGAAAATCGGCAAACACAACTATTGTAGGAAACCTAGTCACTACATTAATGAGTGTAGGAAACGGCTTGAGAAGGAGAAAAGAAAGACTCAGGCGCATGGCTATAGGAGCTAATGCATCAGCATCCAATGCAAAAAATAAATAATTTGCAAACTATGCACAAAATGATTAGGCTTTCATTGTGCAATACAGTTATGATCCTTCGCATAAGGATGCATGCATGGCTATTTATAGATGTACATGTTTGGTATTTTGACAGTGGTGCTAGTAAGCACATTACTTCTCATCGCGGTTTATTCTCATCATTTGAATCTGCTCCACAGGGAAACACTGTAACATGTGCAAATAACTCCTCATATCTTGGAGTTGGTAAAATTATTCTCACTACTGCAAATGGTAAAATAATCACGCTTTCAGATGTATTATATGTACCAGGGATCAAGAAGAACTTATTATCTGTATTTGCCATTACTAAAGCTGGCTTAGTGGTTCAGTTTGAGGATGACAGATGTTTTGTTCATGATCGTATATTGATGGCAAGATAATTATTACCTCTGGTACTTTTTCGCATGGCCTTTACAAGCTAGATGCATATGAAAGACAAAGGCATGTTGCATATACGCTTTCTGCCACAAAGACAATGGTGGGTGATGCTAAGTTGTGGCATGCACACTTTGGTCACTTGAACTTTGGTAGTTTGCTACGTTTGCATACACACGACATGGTGTCTAAGCTGCCACATCTTAAAGCACATATCAAACATGTTTCTAAGGGCTTTATTCTTGGAAAAATGCAGCAGGGGCATCATTTCCCAAAGATGGGTCAGTTAGAGCTGTCCAAAAATTACAGCTTATACATAGTGATGTATATGCTCCTATGAGGACATCATCTATTGGGGGCTACCTCTATTTTAACACATTCATTGATGATTATTCCAGGCATACCTGGATATGTCCATTGAAACAAAAATCAGAGGTTTTTATGTGCTTTAGGCACTTTGCTACTATGGTTCAAAATGCTTCTACATGTAAGATTGGTACCCTGTGTACTAATCGAGGGGGGGATTATATGTCTAAGGAGTTTTATACATACATGGTTGATCATGAGATAAAACACCAATGTATTATGTCCTATACACCTCAACAAAATGGTGTAGTTGAATGTAAAAACAGGTCTCTCATGGGGATGGCACATTGTATGGTCAAAAGTAAGGAGTTACCTCATGGTTTCTAGCTAGAAGCAGTCATGTATGCAACATATGTTTTGAATAGGTATCTTACAAAGGTTTTGCATACAATTATGTCTTTTGAAGCTTGGAATGGAAAAAATCCCTCTGTGGCTCACTTACGCATTTTTGGTTGTCTTGCTTATGCACTTGTTCTTGAGCAACGTCGCAGAGCAAGCTTGATGATAAGGTTGTTAAATGTATTTTTATGGGATACAAATCGGAAAGTAAGGGTTACCGTCTCTATCATCCTGCTACCAAGCAAATTCTTGTGAGTAGAGATGTATTTGTGGAAGATGCAATTCAGCCCTTGCTTTTATGTAAAAAATAGCAAAATGTATGTTTACGGGACATATTCGACACTCTCCTTCCATTGTTCAATGTAGGACACATTGATATAGAGCATTTGGGTAATTTAAGGAATGTTGAAAAATTAGCCCACACAGGTTACAATCAACATGTTTTTTAGTCCACAGATCAGTCTATTGATGAGGCAAATGTGGATGATGTAGTTGATGAGGAAAGAAGGGAAATTGTGGAGTTAAAAAGTATGCCAAAATGGTTGGTGAAAACACTATGTGACATCAAATTGGCCACTACTTTTCCTAGCAGAATACGCGCAAGTTCTCATCATGCATCTCATGTCGATGCATGTTATGTTGTTATTGCCAGTTTATGTGATGAAGAGAAACTTGACTCCTTTGATGAAGCAAAGAAATCTAGAAATTGGATGAGTGGTATGCAATCTGAGTATGATTTGATACTAAAAAATGATGGTAGACTTGACTCTTAGTAAGAAGGCCATTAGTACGAAATGGATTTACAAGCTCAAACATAGAGCAGATGGCATTGTTGAGTGATACAAATCTAGGCTTGTTGCACAGGGTTATCATTAGGAATTTTTTAGACCCAAAAAGGGCCTCCTAAGGATTCCTAATTTTAAGGGATTAGAGCTTTAAAAGCTGGGCTGCTTAAGGGAGACAAAGGCAGGTTGTGAATTCCTCCTCTAGAACTAGGGCTTGCTCCGCGGTCTCAACCACAGTTTCCTTGATCAAAGCAATTGTCTCTGCGATAGATTCTCCAAGGGGTAATATAGCACTATCTAGGTGAGGACCGAGGTTGGACGTATCAAGGCCCACCTCACATCGCGTGCATATAATGCCCAAGTATTCATCCATTCTCAAGCCAGCTGCCTTTTCAAGGTCATGGAAGAAATAAGTATTCTTCACCTTCCACCACAATGGTGCTCAAGAGATTGATCTCAAGCTCTGGCAGCACCTTGCTCTCCTCATGTGGGAAAGATGGCCCCGCATCTTCTACTACAATGGGCTGTTCAGCTGCAGATTGTGCACCCTCTGGAAAGTGCTCTGATGCAAGCTAATCTTCTACACCAGCACTCGTCTACTGCCTTCACTTCCTTGCCTACACCAGCACTCGTCTACTGCCTTCACTTCCTTGTCATCCCTCAAATACCCTGCCAACTACAATGCAAGCATCTCTACCTCCTCATCCGAATCCTCATCGCTCGCTGATGAGGAACGCAAAAGTGGTGAGCCACGAGAGGAACCTAGTTCCGAAATCGCCCTTCCCCAACCTCTTCACCTCCTCCTTATTGAAGGTACAGTAAGCTCCTACGGGGATGCAGATGTCGATGAAGCGTTCAAGGCGCTGGGTGTAGGGGCGGGCATATTGTTGAATGTACTTAAGCAGCTCAACAGGCACCCATCGACCATTGGGGCAATGGGAAAATGAGATGGAGTGGGGAGCCAAGTATTGCTCCATGTTGGGACGCAAGGGCGAGCGACTTTCAAAGTCGACTTCACGAGAGAACATGACAAAGAGCTCGCTCTTGCCCTCCCACGGGGTGGTGGAGAGGAACTCACAGAAGTTGTCAAAGTGGGTAGCCATGTGAATGCAAAGAGATAGTGTGAGCTCGTGCTTGGTATCGCGTGAAAATGAGAAAGAAGGCACCTTTGGCTATTTATAGTTAAAATTTAAAGTTTGGTCTTTTCACACTAGACCGCTAGACAAAAAAATTACAGTTTGCAAAAATATTAAGATTTCAATTAAATAAAGATTGGTTAAAAAAGAGCCTGCTACAAAATTACAAGCATGTCATCTAATCTAAAATTATTATAATGTCTTCATTTTTTGCCCCTCTTGTGACATTTACTTCATGTTGATCTCCATCTCCTTGTTGACTTGAAAGCTTGTCATTGCCTTCACCTCGATCCCGAAACTCTTGCCCCTCACGTGCATCAAAACAGAGGCTATTTTTCCATATACTCAGTTTATCTTCAAGCTCTTCCACATGCCTACTAGTAGGTGTTGGTAGGCTGAAAATTCAAGGTCCCCCATTTTCCATGATTCTGAGACCACGGCTGTCCCCTCCTTATGCTTCCCAATCTGTAAAAATATAGAAAGTGGCACAATAACCAGAAAGTGTAAGGGTTAATTCTAGACATGTAGTGGAATCAGATATACCTTTCTTCTCATCAACTTGAAACTTGACTCTTCCACATTGTCAAAGCCCATGATGCTAAAGTGTTGATGCAGGTCTGCTAGGCTCCAATGCTTGCTTGCTGTTGCCACTCGCTCAATCCATCAATTCTGCATCATCACAGCTACCTCAATAGGCGTAATTTCTTCTTCTGAGGCTTGAAGTGGGATCCATGTCGTGCTTTTGCATCCATCTTTGGTAGTGCAGACACATGTACAAAATAGAGCATGCCTTCAAGAACCTGAAAGACACTGTAGACTCTACTACATTGCACTTGTACACATCACCTTGATGTGACCCCTCATTAACCTCCAACCCTCTCCTAGTAATTCTTGAATGAGGTCAGACTGTACCTCCTTACAAATATACATTGTTTTTGTTTGGTGCATTGGCATGGAATTGAACATGTGCACAAAAACATGTAAAGGACAAAACCGATTTAGCCCTACTGACCTAGATGCCTTTGAAAACTTGAGTGATGTCTTGATATCACTTACCATCTTAAACTTTAAGCATAAGATGGTCCAAGCATCAGGTTTAGGCCATTCAGGATTGTTAAGAGGGGGTTGGGGATCTCTTCTAGCTTGCCAAATAAACCTGGTTTTTTATCTACAAAATATGAGTGAGAAAAGAAAAAGATATTGTTCTGTAGTACAAGGTCACTTGGGCTTTGAGATACAAACATTGCCTCTCCAATGGATGCATGCATAGCATAGAAAACTCCAGTGAGGCTTTGGAGTGGTTGTTCCTCAACATAATTAGAGGGAAAAATATCTGCAGAAGAGACATAAGAAAATGGAGAATCATAAGAAAATTTGAAACAAAAAATCTAATATTAGCATGTTGTTAAAGCTGTGTTTATGTTACACTGACAATTTGAAGGAAACCTTGGTCGTTGGCCTTGAATGTACAGGTCTCCAAGGGTATACACATGTTACACTATGGCAACCAATCCTTCCTTCTTAGTATGCTTGAAGCCTTGTAGCCGCCCCTTCCAATGATGTAGCATATTCCCCAGTTGACGCACTCGATGTGGTCCCTTAGAGCTTGGCTGCATGTAGACCTAAGCCCCAACCCTGACTCTTGTTGGAGCCCAAACTCCATTCTCATCTCTTGTGTTATGCAGCACAAGCTCTTCCACCTTCTCCCTAGGTCTTCTCACATTACTGGGGAAGAGGCCATGGTGGTAAGAAAAGAGAAGAAGGGAAAAGAAAAGCTTGTTTTACAACAGAGGAGTGGAGAGGAGAGAAAGTTCAGGGTTTTCAGTGCAGCAATGGAAAGCTTAAAGAGGGTTAGAGTTTGAGATAAGGCTTCGTGAACCTAGAGTAGACTAAAGAGGGATAGAGTTTATGCAGCAATGGAGAGGGAGGGAGCTTGAGAGAGAGCAAGAGAGAGAGCGAGAGAGGGAGATTGAGAGGGAAGGAGCTTGAGAAGAGGGAGAGCTTGAGAGGGATGGAGTTTCTACAGCAATGGAGAGCTTAGAAAAGAAAGAAAGAGGGAGAGGGAGCTTGAGACTAAGGGAGCTTGACAAGGAGGGAGAGCTTGAGAGGTATGGAGTTTCTACAGCAATGGAGAGCTTAGAAGAGGAAGAAAGAGGTTCAAAATGAGCTTTCCAAACCTAGAGTATGTTGGGGGGAAGTTTGAGAGGGAACACACTTTTGGGAAAAAATTAAAAATTTTCAATTTTTAGGGTTTTTAATCTGCGCAATTCTAGGTGGGGGGACCTCTAACCAACAGGTACGGGGACAAGAGTAGTAATTAGGCCCCATTAGCAAACCAAAGCCTAGGCCCCCTAGGGTCAAAGAAGTCAAAAATGTGCACCCAGCCCTCTTCCTATTGGTCCATTCTTCCTAATCAAAAGTTAATCCAAAAGGCCCTCTTTGGCTCCAAAAAATTCCTAATGTGCACAAGAGAAATGCATTGACTATGGTGAATCCTTTACACCCGCGTGTCATATGACTTACCATGTGGACTATCATTGCATTTGCAACACATAAAGGTTGGAATGTACATCAGTTGGATATCAAAACTTCTTTCTTGAATGGAGATTTACATGAGGAGGTCTATGTATCTCAGCCTCATGGTTTTGTTTAGAAAAGTCAGGAATCAAAAGTATGCGAGTTGAAGGCATATCGGCTCTATGATACAGAGGCAAAGAAGATTGTGGCCACTCAAGATGTGGTATTTGCAGAACAGCCACACTCAGTGGAGGAAGGAGGTCCATCCACTCTATCATCAGTTGGAGAAGTAGTCCAACCCACCAGTCAGAGGATGAAGACTCTCACACATCATAACAGCTTGCTACTACACCAAAAGGAAAGCCACTTCCAAAGTGGGCACAACAGCTCTAATGAGTGTAATCCAGTACCTGAGAAGCCAAAATCTATAGCAGATGGACCATGCAGATCAAGGAGAATAGAGGAGCAGAGAAGAGCATCTGATCTCATTGTCAATATGGCCTTAATGGTGGGCTGAGATAATGGGAACAGTTATGGAGCCAGCCACCTTCGATGAAGCCTTAGAAAATCCAAAGTGGAAAGCCACAATGTAGTCTGAGTATGACAGCATCATAAAGAACAACACGTGGGAGCTAGCTGGGAGCTAGTTGACCGACCACCAAACAGAAAGGTAATTGGTACCAAATGGGTTTGGAAACCTAAGATAAGGCTGATGGCTCACTTGAAAAATACAAAGCTAGGTTGGTTGCACAGGGATTTGCACAGGTAGAGGGTTTCGACTTTGATGAAACCTTTTCTTCCCCCACAGCTCGTATTAAAACTATCAAGGTTGTACTTGCCTTAGCTGCTTATACAAAAAGTGGCCAGTCTTTCACATGGATGTCAAATCAAAATTTTTGAATGGCCATCTCAAGGAGGAGGTATATGTAGCTCAACCACCAGTTTTTTCGATGCCCAGATCAGAAAACAAAGTTTGCAAGCTACTGAAGAAGGCATTGTATGGGCTGAAACAGGCCCCAAGGGCATCACAAGATAGACCAGTTTTTCAAAAATATTAGGTTTATGAAGTGCTTCTAATGCTAACTTGTATATTTTAAAAAGGCATGGCAAGATTGTTTTGGTTGTCTCATATGTAGATGACTTAAACATTTCAGGTGTGGCAATGAAGAGATGATCCAGAAGACAATGGATATGCTGAGCCATGAGTTTGAGATGACAGACTTGGGTCTTATGCATTTCTGTTTGGGGATTGAGGTATGGCAAGAGTTAGGTAAAATCTTTAAGAAGTACAGGAAGTTGGTGGGGAGTTTGATTTTTCTCACTAACACTAGACCTGATATCAGCTTCACGGTTGGTGTGTTGAGTAGGTTTTCCAACAAGCCACGAGAGATTCATGGAAGGAAGGGATGAGGGTACTTAGGTACATCAGAGGTACTTACAACATGGATGACACTGACAGGTTTTTTATTTCAAATGATAAGTTGCATGACACACTGTGTAGCATTGCTTTTTGCTTCATACAGATGGCTGAAAGAGCAAGGATTTACAATGAAGTAGCATTGGGTGTGGTTGAACAGAGTGGCATCATAATTCAAAGTCATGTTCTTTTTACTTTATTGCTAGATTTTGGCAGCATACATGACTACAATGACATGGAATTTCCTTGGTTTAGGGCATGGCAAGGGGGAGCATGATAGAATAGGAGCTCTCACACATCAGAAATTAAAAATAGATAGTGCCATTTTGAAATGTGCAGCTGCTGCTGATTCGGTGAGTTTTTTGAGAGCCAACCTAAGAAATGGAGCCCATCATACCTACTCTTCTTAGAAAAGGGAGGTAGGTAGGGTTTTTTGGGAGATCGAGGAAGGTGATGTGCCTAGAAGGCCCAAGTGGGATTATAAGCTAGTGCTACCCAATGCATGGTCAATGCATTGCGTCCATAAAGTGATACATGTGCACTAAGATCCAAAAGATTATCGTTCTTTTGTGCTTGGTGTTTGCAAGGTCTTTGGAGGAGATATAGCAATAGGTCAAATGTGGAGATGTGGGAGTAAAATCTACACCTTCTTCATTCTCCTCCTCAACATAATAGCAAACTTATGCCCTATACAAAGAGCATCAATCAATGTATCATGATCACTACATATGTGGGCCCATTAGTACCCTCTTCATCGAGGCTCAAGCTCTCATCTGGCTGATGAGTATTTAGGACCCTCTCCATCATTATTGGTCTCCTTTATCAAGACAAGAGTGTGATACTCTCACATCTCCACATTACCACCTATTTTCTTCTACTCACATTTAGTGAGAGCAATCAAGTTTCCTATGGAACTAGTAGTAGAGGATGTAACCAACTGGTTTATTCTTTCAGTTGAAACACATGAGCCAATCTACAACATCATGCATTTTCCTCTATAAGCCACTTTGTGATTCTAAGTAATACAATGAGTCTTTTATAACACTATAGCATCCCCTCTCTCTTCTATATAGATACATGAGTCTTTTCTAACACTATAGCATCCCCTCTCTCTTCTATATGCATGAGAGTAGTTTTAAGCAATCACAAGCACTACACTCCTAGTTTGTAAATGCATGTTTTAGATCGCCATTAAAGCAGTCTAAATCAATGCTTTGTACTACTTTCACAGAGCTTTGTACTCTTTGGCCTACTTTAAAGTAGTCTAAAGCACTGATTTGGGCTGTGTGAATGCCAATCGATCATCTGAGCACATCCATTGCCACAAATAGCCAACAACCCACATAACAAGAAAAGCTTGTAATCATCATGGACCCAACAATTTAAAGTTTGGCAAAATTTTGCATGTCTCACATTTGTCAACAAATATTTGTACAGGCTATCATCCTAGTAAGATTGTATTGGCCTCGTTATATCCTAGCATAGCTTCCCAAAATGTCTCAAAATTCTTGAAGAAGATTGGCTTGCCATCTAGAAAGTTGAAATATGGAAAGATTAGCTCTAGAAAGCTGAAATCTGTAGCATCACACACACCTTAGCATCATTGTATCCTGGCATAGCCTCCCCAAATCTAGTAAGATTGTATTAACCTTGTTATATCATGGCATATTCTACCAAAATGTCTTCAAATTCTTGAAAAATACTGGTTTGCCTAGAAAGATGAAATCTGGAAAGATTGGCTTTAGAAAGATAAAATCTGCAGCATCACACACATCTTGGCCCCAAAATTCTTTGATGTTCTCCTCAACACCTAGAAAACATTATCAAAACCTTCTAACAACATTTTTAGCTTTGGTATAACTCTATATATATACACCAATCCATCTGCAAGCCCGAGACAAAAAATGCAGGGTATCCAAGTTGTTCACATAGTGAGTTTCATTTCATATATATATATACACCAATCCATCTGCAAGCCCAAGACAAAAAATGCAGGGTATCCAAGTTGTTCACATAGTGAGTTTCATTTCATATTCATGTGATAACATTGAATTCCTCTGTTTATACAAGAAGACTTCCCCTCATTAATCTATCAATGGGTGTGCATAAGTAATCCATTCATAACAATGCCCTATGTTCTTCTATTATGGAAAGTGGATAGTTAAATGCTCTATAACAAAGTAGCATTCTATTGTGAAAAGGGATATTTAATAGCCTTATGGTGGCCATGGGACCAGATGGCTTAATCATCCCACGCTTTGCTTTTCTATATAACCTATAGGGAAACGTGTAGGGATTTTGGGATTTTCTCTTATTAGGCCAAGGCTTGGGGAGGTGATGGCATGGATTTCGAATCCACCATGGTTGTCGATAGACACACAAGGATAGTGGGGATTGGTGTCCCTATCCAAGGAGCCATCTCTAGCATGAAACATTCCTCTACAAAGTAAGTACATTAATTGTCTGTTAGAGAATGACAATAATCACCACATAAAAGAGAATTTCTCACAAACTATACGAAAGAAATGGAGACTAGTGGGGCATAAAATCAACATTTTCCACTATACAAAAGAAATGGGGAACAAACACAAGAGGAAATCAAAATAGCTAGCATTTCATCAAATAAGATTGCAAAATACATTGAAGGTGGGATGGAGTCCTCCTATTTAGTCAAAATGGCTTAAAATGGCTTAAAATAGGCTTACTATGTATAGAAACTACAATAGTCAAATCATGGTATAGATTTACAATTTTTTACAAGCACGTGGCTTAGCAAAGTATGTGTGTGAGGTAAGACTCATGGATGCTATACTGGTTTTTTCCTTAGGTGGGGCATCCTCCTTATCTTCAATGCTCAAGATTCACCTCCTCAACTAAATACCATGGCTCTGCAACAACACCCAAGGCAACAACCCTATACCTTCTTTCTCAATATAGGTCTTCCCTTCAACAATACACTCCCCTTTAGCATGCTTCCCAACATTATCATCAACATCCATGCATTCCCCCCCCTTCTAGAGGGTGATTATCTATATTGTAGGTCTTTCATTTGTCATTGCCACCCACATCCTTTACAAGATCAGCCTTTGAGGCATTGTGAGTAGGACTAAGTTGTGTAATGGGCTTGTGTGAGGAGCCGGCTTGCGAAATCTCTACATAGCCTCTCTATAGCCCGCACATTAAAAATAACATATAATGAAAAAATACAATTGTACTCTGAATATTGATGTATCATATCAAACTAGGATTTGGAGTAGAAGCAATACCAAAATGGTCATTCGATGAAGGGATTTCTACTAGTTTACAACATCATCTTAGTTTCACTTGGGACTTCCACTATAAAACCAACACGTCATGGATTACATACTAAACACAACACACTTATAATAAGACAAACATGTGTTTTTTCACTTTCATGCAGTGCTTCAATTCTTCAAAGTAGCTAAAAAAGATTTGAACTACTTTTAACAATTAGATAGTACATTAATGCTTTTTAAGTAGCTTGTACTTTGTTCTAAAGAGCTTGTACTACCTTGAAAGCGATTTCTACTATTTTTTAAGCTCCGTATACTACATTTGAAGAATTCTACATGTTCTAAGAACTTTGGATTAATTTAAAGCCTCGAGGTGGGGCACCTTTATAGTACTACAAAAGCTAAGAAACCACTTCTTGAAGAATTCTACACGTTCTAAGAACTTTGGATTAATTTAAAGCCTCGAGGTGGGGCACCTTTATAGTACTAACCACCTTTATACTACATTTGAAGAATTCTACACGTTCTAAGAACTTTGGATTAATTTAAAGCCTTGAGGTGGGGCACCTTTATAGTACTAAGCACTACAAAAGCTAAGAAACCACTTCTTGGTCCTAGCAATGCTATCTAGAAAGTAATGCTTCTTGGTATGCACTACTTTGTAAGTAGCCTCTACTGTTTTGAAAGAAGTCTCTACTTTGGTTTCACTAAGGACTTCTTAAAAAAGCAGTACATGTTGCTTATAACGTAGTGCACACCAAGAAGTACTCTTCATCATTACTTTGAATGTAGTCTCCAGTGCTTTGAAAGCAGTCTCCACTACTTTAAAAGTAGTCTCCAACTTCTTTAAAAGCACTCTCCACTGTTTTTAAAGTGGTCTCTATTGCTTAATGAGAATATATATACTTTCTTTTTAGCACTATATAATATTTTTTAAGCAATATGGACTTATTTAATGCATCCAAATGGGACACCTCTACACTTCTTGGACTACCTAGCAAGAACTACTACTGTATTACTTTTTAAGTAGTTTGAAGTGCTTTGTAAGCAATTTCTACTACTTTGTAAGTTCTCTATGCTACCTTTTAAGAACTCTAAACTACTTTGAGATTTTTGTACTAAATGGGGCACCACTACAATACTTAACACTAGAAAAAGCTTCATACCTTTTAATGTTGGCAATGCTACCTAGTTGTTGGAATAAATACACCAAAATACCTTGTATGACATTAGGGGACAAGGGGCTAAGGTTCAAAGTTGTTTTATCCATGTAAAAGCACCAGTAGATGAGTAAAATGTTAAAACCCATGAGTTATGGTGGAGAGGTGGAGATATTTTAGGCTTTATGGAGGTGGTTTAGGAGAAGATGTAGGAGTTACTCCCTCAAATCATGCCCACGAGTTTCCTTGATGAAACAATGTATACATGAAACATATTTAAGAGTCAAATTGCTTAATACAAAGTGTGATTAATTATGCTAATCATCTTTATGATTAGCATAATTAATCATCTTTATAACTTAATCATCTTTATGATTAAGTTAGTCTATGTATTAGTCTCTCTAGCATAAGCTCTCCATTATGCATAATCATGACGCTCCTTTATCACTTTTGTCAAAAATTAAACATGACACCTCAAGCATGCATGGCTATGGTGTGTTTAACTCTCATTACCATGCTTAATGACCACTAATCCTATGGCGGGTGTAGCCTAATTAACAACATAACGATGATCCTAATGACTTAATCAACCTTGACTCAAGAACAATTAGGTTACAAGATGGAAACTTGTACTCATAGAGAGGCTTGAGAGCTAATTGTATTCATTGCTTGAAAATTCCCCTTCTTATATGAGGAGGGTACACTCTTATAAATGTGCTCATGTGCAAATTTTAGCACCCCCCCTTGGTGCAATGATGTATAGGCTAATGCAAGGTGGTTGAATGTGAATTACAAAATATCCATCACTTCCCCTTAGCATGCCACTCAAGGTGGTCAAGTGTGGTATTACAAGATGTCATCACCCCTCTTGGTTGCATAAATTGCTACTCTCAGGTGTGGTATGTATGATAAGAAAACATAATACAGAGGACTAGGACTACTCATCGGTGACCTTGGTCCTTTTACAATCATGGACTAGCATGGTGAGGCTTGTCGATGTAGCTTTGATTTAGAAGATATGCTCATCAAGGATCTTCTATTTTCTTGATGAAGCCTCCACATAGTTGGCCTCTTGGTTCTTTAGTCTTCTGCATTCTTCTTCCTTATGCCCGAGTGGTTTGCAGTGTCCACATTTGGGCTTGTGTTTGAGCCTACATTAAGTTTTGAAGTGACATTTCCTTCTAGAGTGGTAGCATTATTTTATGCCCTTATTGGTGTAGAATGCTTATTCCCTTGATGTACTTTGTGTTCTATTCTTTAACCGCTTCTCTTCTTCAAGTAGTGATGAAATACAACTCTCAAATGTTGGTTCAAGTATAGTGCACCATATTCCTCTAGCATGCTTTTTATAAGTATGGTAAGTGCATCCTTTTCACCTATCTTTGCATCAATGCCATCCAATTGGGTCATGATACTTTTCATTTTGCTTATGAATTATGCTAGTGACTCATGAAATTCCATCTTTAAGCCATAAAATTCTATTTTCAGATGGATTTCCTGATTTTTGGCCGTGGAACCAAATTTTTAAATTTAACTCATCCCATGATTGTTTTGTCATGGTTTTGGAATCAAATGTGATGATAAGGTTAGTGCCCAAGTGCAATCCAATTAATGAGAGTGCCTATTTATCTTTTCAATCCAATCCAAGCCTACTTCATTTAGTATTTAATTCGAGAAGAAAATATGGTGGGTTGAAGCCTTTAAAGTACTGCAGGAAACATATGAGGTCTTAGCTTAGATGTTCGAGAGAATTTCATGCATCACAAAGGTAATAAATGATCAACTAAACTCTGCTACATGTAGAAGAAGTGGGTACATTCAATGTGCATTGACATTTCATTTAGAATGCCAACAGAGGAACGAAAGAAAGTTGCAATCACCAAAGTGGAGGAGTTACTTAATAGATTGGTATGCCATGGAGGAAACATTAAGATATAGCGATTAACAAGTAAGCAGTTGGAATGACCCATCATGTGGCCCGGAGGAAACATTAAGATATAGCGATAAACAAGTAAGCATTTGGAATGACCCACGATGTGGCCTAACAAGTTCCCATGACGAGCAAAAGCAAGGCAAATTCTCAAGAAGCCCACAAACAAGGAGAATTCCACTTTGTCTTGGGAGCTATGGAAGGACCTCTGTAAATGCACAACTGATGATTGAAACATTCCAAGCCTTCATCTATAGCGCTCTAAACTTTGGGTTTGCTTCAACAACATTGTCACGCTAATAAACGAAAGTAACACAGCGGAGCAACACCAAAGTTCCTTTAAAACAAAGCTCGAGTCGTTCACACAAGCTATGGTGGATAATTAGGGAGAGATAAACATCACTCATTACATGGTAGGTTTATGCAAGATTTACTTTTGCAGCAATATATATGATTGTTATTTCTCATGATAATTGTTTTTTTCTAGCATATACTATGTGTGCATGGTGTATATTTTATGGACAAATATGGCTCCTTAGACATGTGGAGCACTCGAGGAATGGAGAAGTCCCACTATGGAGCAAGAGATGTCTACTTCAAAAACACTCATCATGGGGAGGAAAGAATCGCACAAATTATTTGGAGGAGATGGTTAATTTGTTTTTTTGATATTATACCTTTGGAAGGTTACTGAAACATGGAGATTGAACAAGCATCCACGCTTGCCAAATATGTCAAATTCTAAGAAGTGGAAGCAAATATGTGCCCATTTTTCCCATGTAACTTGGTGATTGTTGACAATGAGAAGACATGTAAAAGCATTGGGCGAAAGTTATCATGTAGCTTGTACAATTGTTGTATGTGTACTTGTGTTGGAATAAAAGAAGAAGTTTTACTATGTGCCTATCATTTTTTAAAGTACGATTGAGAATTTTAGTTTTTTAAGAATCAGGGTTTTTTTCTAGTGTCATAATGCCATTTTGGCCCTATAAATGCCTATAACAACTCATTCTCACTTTCTCGTCTCTCTCTCTCTCTCTCTCTCTCTCTCTCTCTCTCTCTCTCTCTCTCTCTCTCTCTCTCTCTCTCTAAGAGCAAGTATGCATTAATTAATCCATCCATCACCATGGCACGAACCAAACAAACCATAAGGAAAGAGCCAAAACCAATTAGACAAAAGAAGATGGCGACACAAGAGGCTAGGGTAGCAGTTTTGTGAAGGCAAAGCACATGCACACACAAGGCTCAAAAGCGATGTCAAAGCAGCCTACACTAGCTACTACTAGTGGAAAAGGCTCCAAGAGTCCAAGGAAAGGGGTAGTCCATATTGAGACAAGGACGTAGA
The DNA here is from genome assembly GCF_041138505.1 of Cibotium barometz. NCBI lineage: Eukaryota > Viridiplantae > Streptophyta > Polypodiopsida > Cyatheales > Cibotiaceae > Cibotium > Cibotium barometz. The sequence goes on from NC_141094.1 coordinate 38,421,764, forward strand.
ACAAGAGAGATGCCCACAGGACACCGAGATGGATGACAAAATCGAAAGATGGAGGACCCCTAGCAAAGTGAGAAGCCAAGCACCACATGAGGGGGACGAAGAGGATCCTCTTTGGCTTGGACAAAGTATCCCATGAATGCCTAATCACTGTGGTGGTAAGACATTGTTAAGAAACGCTGGCACGAGCATCGCGTAAGCGAAAAAGGACTAAGAAGTTCTACCAACAAACGAGGTCGAGCACGCAAGGACCCCAATGTGCACCCCGTCATCTATGGCACAAGCAATTAATCGCAAACTTGTATGAGAAGACAAGAACAACATGAGGGGGATGAAGAGGATCCTCTTTGGCTTGGCCAAAGTATCCCATGAATGCCCAATCATTGTGGCGGTAAAACATTGTCAAGAAACGCTGGCACAAGCATCGTCACAAGCGAAAAAGGACTAAGAAGTTCTACCAACCAACTAGGTCAAGCACGCATGGACCCCAATGTGCACCCCGTCAAATTGGCACACGCGGACTTGTATGAGATCTAGCACTACAATAAGAGCACCGATCTCCTCATTCAAAATGCCCCCTTCACGCTTGCATAGTGCGTAAGATCCTTCAAAGCTACAAGATTGATTTTCGCATGTAAGCTTGAAGCCAAGAAGTTGTAGTCTAAGCTTACCTCGTCAGCTTGTTTGAAGACACTAATTTGTGTGTAATCCATGCGAAGCGAGTAACCATCATGTATGTGCAAGAGCAATATATCTCTATGTGAATGTGAGTTTGTGCACAACAAGAAGAACCTTGGAAACTTACTTAAACACCATGGGGAGGCATGTGGAGTCCCCCTTTGCAACATTTATTTCTTTGGAAAATCTCCACCCTTAAAAAAAGACACCAAAAAAATTCTTCCATTAAAAGCTTTGAGAAATAGTTTATAAAAACTATGAGCAATAGTTTTTCATTATAGATAAAATCCTATTATAAAATAATTCTAATAACTCCTAGTCAAGACGACCATATATTAATCTATTGATGTTACTTGAGACATATGCTTTTATTTCTAGTGAGACTATGTTACTATGGATCACTTCATGCACGTATTCATTCATCCACACCGATTCCAAGTTTTGAAGTTTTTTGCATAGCGTTTTGATCTTCTCCTTTCTTTAGGATCAAGTAGTTCCATTGAATTATTCATATTTCTTTAGGAGTGTCAAAAGTTTTCTCTATTTGTTCCTCGAAACTATATAAGAATTGTCAAGTTTTAGTAAATTTACAATTAGTGTAGACAGGAAGCTAGGTCCTCCACACTCTACCAAGAGCAACTCCTCCTTCTATCACCTCTGACCATCGTCACCGCTGGTGCCCTCCAACATCTTTGGGTCCTCCGACTACTAGTGGCACTTACGATGTGCATGGCCAACTCCGAGGGTACTTATGGAGGCAACACCCCTCTCCCTTTCCCAAGGTATTGCGAGATCCTCTTTGAGCATCATCTCCTTTTTTTCCCGATGGAAGATCTTTCCTCTACACAACATGATGAGGGGTTGGGACTTCAAGGAGGAGGACACCCAAGGAGGAGTTAAGGGGAGCACTCTCTCCACAGTGGAACACAATATCTCTTGGATCACATTCTCTCTAGTAGCACATTCTTTGGTGTATTACATTCTCTCTTGGAGGACGGTCTCTCTTGTATCATTCTTTTCGGCATGTTGGTATATATTGTTACACTCTTGTGGTATTTTGTCTATCTCTGTGTGTGTGTGAGGTGAGTGAGTGGTCAGTGGGATGGGTGTGGTGCAAGTGAGTAACTTGTGGGGAAATTGCAATGCTGGGAGGTGGTCAGAGCGCACGGTAGATGGTGTGGAGCATAGGTCTTGCATGTCTAGCCAGTGAGTTTGACCCATCCTTAAATGGTATACTTCCTTGAGAGGATCTGCACTCCCTATTGAGATGTCAAGCTCAACATGAGCTGACACTCTCAAGGCGCTTGCATGACTGTTCGACATTTACATCACTGGAAGGTTTGGTAACTGGCACTGACATATCTTCACCACAGATTCTACAGCTGGACTACACCGACTAGTCCACAACTACTCACTCCACTTAGTGTGTTCACATTATGGACCGCTTGTATATACTCTATTATGTATGTTAGTCTCTTTGTAGACCTCTTTTTTGTGTGAAGAAGAAGAAGAATTTTCAACCTCTCACCTCGTGTGTTCTCTTCTAGGGTTTGTGTGAGTGTGTGTGTGCTGCAAGAGCTCAAGCTCTCTTCTCCCTTGCATCTTTTCACTCCCTTTCCCCCAACCATAGTGTTTGTGTAAGTATTCCCAAGTTCCCTAGTGAGTGTAAGATTCCTCCCCAGCATGTCAGGATGTCCAGTATCTTCCCCTGTAATCAATCCCCTCTTCAGAAATATAAAAGATCTTGTTTCTACTTGTTTTGGCCTAGAGAGAGAAAATATTCTAGAGAGAGATTATTTAGATTTTGAATATTTCTGGATGGGAAAATATCTCTTCTTATTAAAATAAGTTTCCCCAAAACAGAAGTTCAAAAAGATTTTCAGAAGGTGCATTAGAAATCAAGTATAATCTATTCAAGAGGCCTTATCCTAAGGGTCTAGATTTTTAAAATTTTAAATTAAGGTTTTGAGGGGCCAATCAGATTCATCCAAATGTGTGGAGAAGATAAATAGAAGAAATAAAGAAAATCCCCTCAAAAATGAGTAAATACTCACATAAGATAAAGAGTGGAACCAAAGAAATTACTTAAAAAATGGATTTTTGACACCTCACAATGGGAATTCCCCCCTCATAAAGGAGGCACCTACTTCACATGTGTGGTGGAGTTTAAAATTATCAAAAATTGAGATATTTCATCTCTCCTCTCTCCTAATTCAAGTCTAGTTCCAAAAAGTAAGCTAAACTGACCTAAAAAAGGTCAAAAATTGACCAAACTGATCTGGAAAATTCTAGAATCAGTTTGCTTGGTTAGAAGCTCACTTTTTCCTTTAAATAGAAGCCTCCCCTTTTGTTGAAGCTTAATAGTGTTTTATACATTGTTACTCTGCTCCACCCCCCCAGAGCCAAGAACTATGAATTTCTTAATAATTCATTAGTTTTTGACCTTTCCTTCTTCTAAAGAATTGGTGGTGGCCACTCTTGTTGCAAACAAGAGTAAATCCCTCAAACCATCAAGTCAAAGGAATGTTGAAAATACAAGTGAATAGGGTGTGTACGGGAACAAGCTCTTGGTTAGAGGCTGTAAAAGAGAAGATGTAAATGTGAAAGAACCTGTGAAAAGGTGAGAAGAATCTACTGGGAGAGAATAAAGGGTAGCATGAGCAGATTTAGGAAGTGTGGAGATATTCTGGGAAGTGTGGAGATATTCTGGGAGATATTCTGGGAAAAGTGAAGAGGTGGAGAGAATCAGGAAAAAGAGGTGGAGTGAATCATGGAGAAATCAGTGGGATTAAATGCTTGATGTAAACTCTATAAATTGAGGCATAGACCTAATGAGAATTTGCTAGTTTTTGAGTATCCATGCGTGCCTACATTAATCTATTTGCCACTAATTACGTCTTAATCATTTACTAATCACTTTATTAATGATGTTGATTCTAGTGTTTGATCCACCATAGCTCATCATTTTGCTCAAATTTCAACAAAGGAAAGCTCTCTAAAATTTATGTAAGTTAGAAATCTTACTTTTTCTTTATTCTTTTAATGGTTTTCTAGTTTTTGTTATCTTTAAAATGATAATCTGATGCTATGCCTTGCTGGAAAGGCTTTACTCCTCTCTCATTCTTAAATTCAGCCCTTATTTATCCTAGATAAGTAATCTAATTGTTGGAATTAAAATTTTTATATTGTTTCTCTTTTAAAAGTGAAATTTGATTAGTTTAGAGTGCTTAAAAACCAATTGGGGATAATTTTAAGTAATTTTAAGATAGGAAAAATTTAAAAATGGTCAGCCATACAAAGGAGGTTATGGTAAAATTTTCTAAAAATTGGTGAAGTAAGATTTATCTTTTATTATTCAAAAAGAGTAATCCCCACCAATTGTGTATCCTAAAAGTGTTATTTTGATTTTATGCATAGAATGATGCATAAAGAAATTTATTTTTATTTCAAAAGAGTTATTCTCATCAAATTTGATTTTATGCATAGAAAGATGCATAAAGAAATTTATTTTTAATTCAAAAGAGTTAGTCTCATCAATTTTGATTTTATGCATAGAATGATGCATAAAGAAATTTATTTTTATTTCAAAAGAGTTATTCTCATCAATTTTGATTTTATGCATAGAAAGGTGTATAAAGAAATTTATTTTTATTTCAAAAGAGTTATTCTCATCAATTTTGATTTTATGCATAAATAGGTGCATAAAGAATTTATTTTTATTTCAAAAGAGTTATTCTCATCAAATTTGATTTTATGCATAGAAAGATGCATAAAGTAATTTATTTTTAATTCAAAAGAGTTCATCTCATCAAATTTGATTTTATGCATGGAAAGGTGCATAAAGAAATTTATTTTTATTTCAAAAGAGTTATTCTCATCAATTTTGATTTTATGCATACAAAGGTGCATAAAGAAATTTATTTTTATTTCAAAAGAGTTATTCTCAAAAAATTTGATTTTATGCATAGAAAGATGCATAAAGAAATTTATTTTTAATTCAAAAGAGTTAGTCTCATCAATTTTGATTTTATCATAGAATGATGCATAAAGAAATTTATTTTTATTTCAAAAGAGTTATTCTCATCAAATTTGATTTTATGCATAAAAAGGTGCATAAAGAAATTTATTTTTATTTCAAAAGAGTTATTCTCATCAATTTTGATTTTATGCATAGAAAGGTACATAAAGAAATTTATAAAGAAATTTATTTTTAATTCAAAAGAGTTACTCTCATCAAATTTGATTTTATGAATAGAAAGGTGCATAAAGAAATTTATTTTTATTTCAAAAGAGTTATTCTTATCAATTTTGATTTTATGCACAGAAAGGTGCATAAAGAAATTTATTTTTATTTCAAAAGAGTTATTCTCATCAAATTTAATTTTATGCATAGAAAGATGCATAAAGAAATTTATTTTTAATTCAAAAGAGTTAGTCTCATCAATTTTGATTTTATGCATAGAATGATGCATAAAGAAATTTATTTTTATTTCAAAAGAGTTATTCTCATCAAATTTGATTTTATGCATAGAAAGGTGCATAAAGAAATTTATTTTTATTTCAAAAGAGTTATTCTCATCAATTTTGGTTTTATGCATAGAAAGGTGCATAAAGAAATTTATTTTTATTTCAAAAGAGTTATTCATCAATTTTGGTTTTATGCATAGAAAGGTGCATAAAGAAATTTATTTTTATTTCAAAAGAGTTATTCTCATCAATTTTGATTTTATGCATAGAATGGTGCGTAAAGAAAATTATTTTTAATTCAAAAGAGTTATTCTCATTAAAATTGAATTTATGCATAGAAAGATCATAAAAGATTTATTTTTATTTTGAAAGTGTTATTCTCCTTAAAATTGAAATTATGCATAGATAGATGTGTAAAGAATCTTTATATAAAAAAATAAGGATTCTCTTGCATTCTAAGAATGGATGTGATGAGATGGGATGTGAATCAGATAGATGAGAATGAATAGAGAATAGATGTGATGAAAATTAAAGTAATGAGAATGAGAGGTAGATAGATGTGATGATATGTGATATGAATCAAATAGATGAGAATGAATGGATGGATAGATGTGATGATATGTGATATGAATCAAATAGATGAGAATGAATGGATGGATAGATGTGATGAGAATAGGAGTGACGAGAATGTGAGGTGAATAGATGTGATGAGAAGTAATGTGAATCTGATAGATGGGAATGAATGGATGGATGGATGTGGATGTATGTGAAGAATATAAGTGGATGTATGTTAAAGAATATAAGTGGATGTATGTTAAAGAATGGATGTGGATGTATGTGAAGAATAGAAGTGGATGTATGTTAAAGAATGGATGTGGATGTATGTGATAAGTATGGATGTGGATGTATGTGAAAGAATGGATGTGGATGTGTGTATGTGAAAGGATAGATGTGGATGTGTATGTGATAAGTATGGATGTGGATGTATGTGGGAGAATATATGTGGATGTAAATGTGATGGATATGAACGAGAATTAAAGCGATGAGATGTGATGTAAATTGGATAGATATGAATGATAAGGGATGTGAATGAATGATATAGGATGTGAATGAATGATAAGGGATGTGAATGGATGTGATGAGTTGTGAATCGGGATGTGAATTAATGATAAGGGATGTGATGTGATGTGAATCGGGATGTGAATGAATGATATAGGATGTGAATGAATGATAAGGGATGTGAATGGATGTGATGTGGTGTGAATGGAGATGTGAATGAATGATAAGGGATGTGAATGGATGTGATGTGTTGTGAATTGGGATGTGAATGAATGATAAGGGATGTGAATGGATGTGATGTGATGTGAATCGAGATGTGAATGAATGATATAGGATGTGAATGAATGATAAGGGATGTGAATGGATGTGATGTGATGTGAATGAATGATAAGGGATGTGAATAGATGTGATGTGATGTGAATCGGGATGTGAATGAACGATAAGGGACATGAATGAATGTGTTAGCATGTGAATCAGGATGTGAATGAATGAATGAGATGTGATGTGAAATGAATGTGATAAGATGCGATGCAAAACTGGATAGATGTTAATGTATGCGAAGTGATGAGATATATGGGTAGATGTAAGTGGGTGAGATCTGATGAGGATAAATGAGGAAATAAGTGATGAGATAGAAAAAGATGTGATTAGATGAGAATGGGAATGCTTATGAAATGAGGTGGATTGATGTGTGGATAATGTTGATTGATGTGCATGGATGTTTGGATGATGTGGATTGACGTGTGGATTGATGTGGATGGATGTATGGAAGATATGGATGGATGTGTGGATAATGTGGATTGATGTGGATGGATGTATGGAAGATATGGATGGATGTATGGAAGATATGGATGGATGTGTAGATAATGTGGATTGATGTGTGGATAATGTGGATTGATGTGCATGGATGTTTGAATGATGTGTGGATAATGTGGATTGATGTGCATGGATGTTTGAATGATGTGGATTGACGTGTGGATTGATGTGGATGGATGTATGGATGATGTGGATTGATGTGTGGATGATGCGATTGGATGTGATTTGATGTAGGAATGATGTGATGTGATAGGGATCGATGATGCGATTGGATGTGATTTGATGTAGGACTGATGTGATGTGATAGGGATCGATGATGCGATTGGATGCGATTGGATGTGATTGGATGTAGGAATGATGTGATGTGATAGGGATCGATGATGCGATTGGATGTGATTTGATGTAGGAATGATGTGATGTGATAGGGATCGATGATGAAAATAAAATTGTGGTAAGATGAAAAAAAAGATGGGGTCTAATGTGAAAGGATGCAGAGTAATGAGAAAAGATGGAAATATTGTTGCAACTGTAATTGTTTATGAAATCTGTTTTTAAATGACTGTTTTATGTCAAGAATGCTGGGGAAGCATTTTGACCATCTTGTGAATGAGGTCGTGGAGACCTATCTGTTAGAGTTGCAACTGCTGGATGAAGAGTCGAAGGATGTCTCGCGTAGCAAGGTCGGCCGACCAGCCTCGGTTTGATTAAATGGTGAGCTTCCGCCGGTACAGTGGGATGAGAGACCAAGGAAGCGGCCTATGAATGAAGCGTAGGTGACCTGCGAAGGATCCTAGAGGGTGCTGACCATACGGTGCTCGGGCTCTGGGTCACCGAAGATACCCACGAGTATGTCGGGGAAGATATTAGAACAAGGAGTAAGAGTTGTTTTTTGAATTCGAGCATGGATCTAGTTGATTGACCTTGCTGGTCCTCAACGGATGAGTCCATGGCTCTTTTATATGGATCTGTTGGTTGATCTTGCTGATCTTCAACGGAGATTCCATCTGGATATTTTATGTGATTATATTGCCGGGTACTATGAGCTAGGAACTGTTGAAAAGGCCCCTGAGTAAATAGGTGGTGAGCGTTCTGGTTGCCAATGATGCCATAGGTACACCAATGAAGGAAGGAATTGGAAATTTAGGATTCAACTGGATAATTAGAGGATTATGATCAGTAACACTATGGTTTCATTAAATGATTGTTTTAAAGATTGTTAAATCTGTGAAAATGGCAAGTTCATATTGGGTGTGTAAGTGGTGTGACTAGTTTTATGTTTGCATGAATATCCGGCTAGGGGGCCTGGGAACTCTTTTTCCTGGTACCCGGGACAAAACCTAACAAAATTCCTAATTGGATCCCATCACTACAGTGGTTGGGTGGTTGGCTTGGGCGGTTGGCTAACCCATGGGACTGGCTGGACTGATGGATCCCTAAATTGAGACTCAATTCTGTTATGGTATGATAGATGAAGTAAATCCCGGACAAAAATTATTCTATGGAAAAGAATCAACGGCTGTGCCTCTCAAAAATGAGGAAAAAAGCATTGGTCTCTATGATCCAAGTGCAATCTTTTTCTTGATCTGACTATGGGACTTACGGGTTCGGTCAGATCAGTTCAGTTAGTTAAGGTTTTGACTACGCTAGAGAAAAATTTGTCCTGGAGGAATCGCCCGTGCTTTTCGGGCAAGGGAAGTTTTTTCGGGTTTGGTTTTGGAAGAATCGATGGATTAGTCTCTTGTCCGGATATCCGTGGGTGAGGCCCCGAGTGTGGGACCCTGCCTTGTGCAAGAAGTGCTACTTTCGCTGCTAGCACCCCAAAATTCGTTACCCAGTGGGGATAGGGATCTTACAGCAGTTAGGACCGGCAGAGTCATCTACAACTAAGACAAAATTTGGCGATCATGATGGGACTTTCCTAGAGGTCAAGGATAATGTCAGAAAAATCCTTTTTCTTTTTTGGTGAGTTGTGATCGTGTGGTGAGAGGAGTGTTGTGTATGCCCCCCGAAGACTGGAGCTTTTGGAGGTTATTCACCCCTTAGTTCTCCTCTTCAAACTAGTTGTTGTAGGGTTCTTCCTCGTTCCCTTACACTTTCCTTAGCATTTTCCTCTTCTAACCCTATGGTAGCTCCACCAGTGTTGCCGGAGCCATTGTCTACTCTCCTTAACCACGTGCAAGTTAAACTATCAACTTCAAAGGTACCATCACTGAAGATGCAAAAGACCATGTGGCAAGGGAGTCAGTGGCCCAACTCATCACAAGAGCTAAAGTTTTGGTTGCTCGGCTACCCTAAGAGCCTGGAAACTAGATGCTACAACAATGGGTGCTTCGCGCACTCCCTACTCAAATGATGATGAAGATGAGAGAGACCTTTCCACCCCAAGGCACCCTCCAAGATTTTCAAGACAAAGCTACACAACTAGAGAATGCTTGCCTCATGGGGCGGAGCGTAGTATCTCTTGGTCCCCATTTATCCCTGGCATGTCTTTGGCTCCTCCAACGGTTCCTCTAGCCCTGGTGATAGCTTCTACATCTACTTCCATGAAACGAGCTTGCCAAGCTCAAGAAGGAGGTTGAATATTTCAAAAGGTCATAGCAAGAGGACGCAACCGTGGCAGCATTGAGGAAGGACATCAAGCAGCTCAAGGCCAAAGATCCCAAGACGAGTCCATGGTGCCCGGTATGTAGTTCCCAAGGCCGTCGTCCAAGTGATTGCCCCACCAAGAAATATTGCTCATTTTGCTCAAAGGTGAGCCATGAGGACAAGCAGTGTTACTACCTCAATGTACTTTGACTTATGCAACAACAACGAGTCCATGGTGCCCGGTATGTAGTTCCCAAGGCCATCTTTCAAGTGATTGTTCCACCAAGAAATATTACTCATTTTGCTCAAAGGTGGGCCATGAAGACAAGGAGTGTTACTACCTCAAGGGAATTTGACTTATGCAACAACAACTTAAGAAATGTGCCACCCCACTTAATCCCTTCACCGAAGACTACATGGTGACCCCAACCAGTAGTGCTTCAACTTGCGCCAAGGTCCTTAACCACCAACAAACCCAATACCCTTCTTGCACCATCAATCGATACGAATAGCCACCCCCAATCCCAAGATTATATTAACCATGTCACCATTAGCCCCTCCTACTTATCTTCCCCACATACCCTTCCCTCCCCCATGGCTACTTATGTACCAACCCCTCAATCGCCTCAAGCCACATCCCTTCAACAGGGAGCTCGAGTAGCCATGGTAGCATACACCAATACCCCTCATCCCGGAGTAACACTAACATACAACCCCCTACCTATGCAAATTCCATATCAAGCAGGCACTCTCCCAACCTATCAACCATACCTCCCACCCATGCCTGTCCCACAAACACCCCAAGCTTATCAAAACCCACCCCCGGTGTGCGGAAGCTCCTCCAGTACCTCCGCTGGCCACTAACAACACATATGGGGCCCGGCCGGCCTAACCAAAGGTTCCCCACTTTCTGTACTCCCCCAGCAACCCCACCCGGCCTCTTATATGCTACCATTGTAGGGGGAGCAACCACATGCAAGCTCAATGCACCGTACCAGAGGGCTCGCCCCCATGCCTACATTTTTCGGAGAGCCGAGGCCACTACACCCAAGATTTTCCTAAAACCCCACTGGTTAACATGGTGGAAGCAGTGGTGGAAGCAGTGGTGCCATCTCCCAAGTCTAACACTCCAATATTGGCAGTGGTGCCATCTCCCAAGGCTACACTTCATTAGTAGTAGTCGTCACCCAGTCCCAAGGAGCCCCAAAGACACCAACTCCTCCTCCTGATGGTGCAGTCTACCCATCCATTGTGGAACAAGCTTATAAGAAGGCCGTGGAGGAATTCACTCATACACCACCTGTCTAACATCTTCTTCTCTTGTAGGTGCCACAAAAGAGATGGTTCTAGACTCTTTGTCTAGACATTTAGCATTATTCCCAAACAACAACATTGATGGGTTCCTATAGAGGCTTCTGTAAACTATACCAACCCTTTTTACTCGTCATGTGTCGGAATGCTCCACTATCCAAATGCTCCAGTATCCAAAATCCGTGAATCATAACAATTGGATCCTGCGTAGATGAGCATACCTCTTCAATGGGGTGGTGACCCATGTTGAGATATCAAGCTCATCTAGTGAGGCGGTGGACACTGATGACCCGCCTGGGGGATAGGCCCCACACTTACACCACTGGCATGGTTGGTGAGATCATGGGTGATATGCGGCCAGTGGGATGACAGGTTGTGTGACAGCCATTCTAGAGACTGGCATAGTTATAGCACCAGCTCATTTAGTTAGGTTCACACTATAGAGAAACCTAGTATGTATTTGGTTGAGTACCTTTTCATATTGTGTGTACTCTTATCTTTGTATATGGTGTGTTGAGTGTTGTGTGAAGAAGAAGATTTTCAGCCTCTCACCTTGTGTGTTCTTTTTTAGGGTTTTGTGAGTGTGTGTGTGCTTGCAAGAGCTCAAGCTCTCTTCTCCCCTGCATCTCTTCATGGTATCAGACCCTGGTTCATGCTAAGGGCTGAGCTACAGGCAAGAGAAGCACAGGAAGCGGTACGAGGGTAAGAGCTTCATCTACTCTTCCCTATTTATGTTGGCGACTACACCCTTGTCGAGAGCTCTACGGGAGGCACCGGCAAATGATCTCTAATTGAGGAGCTTTCTTCACGGGAGTAAAGGAATAGGGCAACTATTTTGTCCTGTTGGATGAAATTTTTCGGGCCAAAAATGCGTTTCGGGCGCATTAGGACCTTCGTTTTTCGGAAAGCAAGCGATTTCGAGCACTGCGGGTAAGTCATCGATTCTATGCAGAAATCTATTTAAGAACTGCAGGAAGACAGATTGGTTGGCAGACATTGTGTGCATTTTGCAAGGAGGTCAAACAGTTGCCATTGGGTATATGTATGCACATTAAGGTCACTTGTTGTTGTGACATTTGAGTGTAGTACAGTACCACTGCAGAAAATACAGTAGTTTGTGCAGCACAAACCAAAGTACTGTTTTTGGTAAATTTGTGTGTTTGGCAAGATGTCAAATGATGGCATAAACCAGATTGTTGCTGAGAAGCTTGACAAGAACAACTTCCATGCTTGGAGGTTCAAGTTGACAAATTTCATGATGGGAAAGGGTTACTAGGACTACATAGAAGGTGAAGAGGCACCGAAGATACCGGAGATCAATCTGACTGCTCTGCAGATGTGAAAGAGTTCAAGGATTGAAACCAAGGAGCCAGAAAAGTTATGTATTGGCTCTCTATCAGTATACAGGACACCATGATTGGGCACATACAGGATGCCAAGTCCCCCAAGGAGGCATGGGACACCTTGGTAAAACTCTATGAAACGAATACCAAGCAACAGTCTTCACAAAACAAAAATAGTTCAGAGCAACAGGCCTTCTACACAAGTTCAGGAAGAGGACGAGGTAGAGGAGGCCATGGACGTGGTCAAGGAAGTGACCGAACAGGTAATCAGCATTATGGCCAGCAGCAGCAACAACAACAACAGTCCTAGAATTAACAACAACAACAACACGTAGGTGGAAGAGGCCAATTCAGAGGCAGGGGGAGTCAAAGAGGTTGTGGAAATTGGCAAAGGCAGTATAATGATACACATGGATGCTTTTATTATGTGGTAAGCCTGGACATGTGCAGGCTGATTGTTATAAGAAGCAGGCTGACATACAAAATGGGAAATCGCAGCAAAACAACTATGCATCCTCAAGCAGAAACAATGAGGATAATGAAAGGTTGTTTGTTATGCAGCGTCATTAATGCCATGTCTGAAAATGTTGAAGCAGCACATAAAGATGATGTATGGTACATTGATTCAGGTGCTTCAAACCACACGACAAGTCATGGGGAGTGGTTCAAGGAGATGAAAAACCTTGAAAGACTAGGTTTTGTGGAAACAGGGGATGACACTGCTCATCCAATTGCCCATGTTGGAGATGTGCCATTGTCTATGCAAGATGGCAAAGTGAAGTACCTTGCAAATGTACTTCATGTTCCGAACATAACAAAGAATCTGGTTTCAGTTGGCCAGATGATTGAGCAGGGTTTGCAGGTTCGGTTTAACCCTGATGGTTGTTATGTTGAAGACTTTAAAGACAAGTGCAGGTTGGATGCAAAAGGCAACAGAGTGGGCAGAATGTTTACATTGAATGTAAACATGCATGAAGTGAGTACTGCGATGTTTGCAAATGGTTCAGGAATTGCTGCACATTTGGCATAAAAGAATTGGACATGTGAATGTGCAGAGAATGAAGTCTATATGCAGACTAAAGGAATTGTGACAGGGCTGCCAAAGTTTAAAGTTGAAGGTATGCAAAAAATATGTGAAGCATGCCAATTTGGAAAGCAAACAAAGCATGTATTTCCATGTGATAGAAATGTGAGCAGAAATGCACTAGATGTTGTGCATTCATATGTATGGGGTCCTACGAAGACCATGTCTATGGGAGGCTATAGGTATTATGTGACATTTATTGATGACCACACAAGGAAAGTGTGGGTATACTTCATGAAGGAGAAGAGTGAGGTGTTCACTCATTTTCAGAATTTCAGAGTTATGGTTGAAAAGCAAACATGGAAACATGTAAAGTGCCTAAGGTCAGATGGAGGGGGATGTTGAGATATCGAGCTCTAGTGAGGCGGTGGACACTGATGACCCGCCTGGGGGATAGGCCCCGCACTTACACCACTGGCATGGTTGGTGAGATCTTGGGTGATATGCGGCCAGTGGGATGACAGGCTGTGTGACAGCCACTCTAGAGACTGGCATAGTTATAGCGCCAGCTCATTTAGTCGGGTTCACACTATAGAGAACCCGTGTATGTATTTGGTTGAGTACCTTTCATATTGTGTGTACTCTTATTCTTGTATATGGTGTGTTGAGTGTTGAGTAGAGAAGAAGAAGAATTTCAGCCTCTCACCTTGTGTGTTCTCTATTAGGGTTTTGTGAGTGTGTGTGTGTGCTTGCAAGAGCTCAAGCTCTCTTCCCCCCTGCATCTTTTCATGGTATCAGAGCCTGGTTCGTGCTAAGGGCTGAGCTGCAAGCAAGAGAACCACAGGAAGCGGTACGAGGGTAAGAGCTTCAACTACTCTTCCCTATTGTGTTGGTGACTACACCCTTGTCGGGAGCTCTACGGGAGGCACCGGCAAACGATCTCTGATTGAGGAGCTTTCTTCACGGGAGTGAAGCTATAGGGCAACTATACAATCCTACGGACTACAATTTTCGGGCCGAAAACGCGTTTCGGACGCGTCTGGACCTCCGTTTTTCAGAAAGCAGGCGATTTCGAGCACTGCGGGTAAGTCATCGATTCTCTGCAGAACTCTGTTTTAAGAACTGCAGGAAGACAGATTGATTGTGCAGACACTGTGGGTGCTGCAAAGAGGTCTACAGTTGCCATTGGGTGTATGTATGTGCATTGAGGTCACTGGTTGTGACATTTGAGTGGATAGCAGTACCGCTGTGCAGAAAATACAGCATTTGTGCAGAAAAACCAGAGTGCAGTTTCTGGTAAAGTTGTGTGTTTGGCAAGATGTCAAATGATGGGATAACTCAGATTGTGGCTGAGAAGCTGGATAAGAATAACTTCCATGCTTGGAGGTTCAGGTTGACAAATTTCCTGATGGGAAAAGGCTATTGGGACTACATAGAAGGTGAACATGAAGAGGCACCGGAGATACCGGATATAAATCCGACTGCTGCAGATGTGAAAGAGTTCAAAGACTGGAACCAAGGAGCCAGGAAAGTAATGTATTGGCTATCCATTAGTATACAAGACACCATGATTGGGCATATTCAGGATGCCAAGTCCCCCAAGGAGGCGTGGGACACCTTGGTAAAGCTGTATGAAACAAATACCAAGGCACGTAAGATACAGTTGAAGAATGAGCTTCATACTGTGGAGAAAAAGAGCATGTCTGTGAATGACTATGCATTGAAGATAAAGGGTATTGTGGAATCCCTTGCATCTATTGGTGTGTCAGTAGATGATGATGACAAGGTGGAAGTCTGTCTACGTGGTCTCGGGCCACAATACAAGGCGTTCAAGACGTCTATTCAGACTCGGGAAAACATTCCCAACTTTACAGACTTGGTGTCTATGCTGATTATCGAAGAGAAGAGCTTGGGTGAAGACCAACAATCTTCACAAAGCAAAAACAGTTCAGAGCAACAGGCCTTCTACACGAGTTCAGGAAGAGGACGAGGTAGAGGAGGCCGTGGACGCGGTCAAGGAGGTGGCCGAACAGGTAATCAGAATTATGGCCAGCAGCAGCAGCAACAACAACAACAGTCCCAGAATCAACAACAACAACAACACGCAGGTGGAAGAGGCAGATTCAGAGGCAGGGGGAGCCAAAGAGGTCGTGGAAATTGGCAAAGACAATATAATGATGCACGTGAATGCTATTATTGTGGTAAGCCTGGACATGTGCAGTCTGAATGTTATAAGAAGCAGGCTGACATGCAAAATGGGAAAGTGCAGCAAAACAACTATGCATCCTCAAGCAGAAATAATGAGGATAATGAAAGGTTGTTTGTTATGCAGCATGTTGTGAATGCCATGTCTGAAAATGTTGATGCAGCACAAAAGGATAATGTATGGTATGTGGATTCAGGCGCTTCGAACCACATGACGAGTCATGGGGAGTGGTTCAAGGAAATGAAAAACCCGGAAAGACTAGGTTTTGTGGAAACAGGGGATGACACTGCTCATCCAATCGCCCACGTTGGAGATGTGCCATTATCTATGCAGGATGGCAAAGTGAAGTACCTTGCAGATGTACTTCATGTACCGAACATAACAAAGAATCTGGTTTCAGTTGGCCAGATGATTGAGCAGGGTTTGCAGGTTAGGTTTAACCCTGATGGGTGTTATGTCGAAGACTTTAAAGACAAGTGCAGGTTGGTTGCAAAAGGCAACAGAGTGGGCAGAATGTTTACGTTGGATGTAGACATGCCTGAAATGAGTGCTGCGATGTTTGCAAATGGTTCAGGAGTTGTTGCAGACACAGACATATGGCATAAAAGAATTGGACATGTAAATGTGCAGAGATTGAAGTCTATGCAAACGAAAGGAATTGTGACAGGGCTGCCAAAATTTAAAGTGGAAGGTATGCAGAAAATATGTGAAGCATGCCAATTTGGGAAGCAAACAAAGCATGTGTTTCCACGTAACAGATATGTGAGCAGAAATGCACTAGATGTTGTGCATTCAGATGTATGGGGTCCTACGAAGACCGTGTCTATGGGAGGCTGCAGGTACTATGTCACTTTCATTGATGACCACACAAGAAAAGTGTGGGTATATTTCATGAAGGAGAAGAGTGAGGTGTTCACTCACTTTCAAAATTTCAGAGTTTTGGTTGAAAAGCAAACAGGGAAATATGTAAAGTGCTTAAGGTCAGATGGAGGGGGAGAGTACTTCTCCAATGAGTTCTCTGAATTTTTGAAGAAGAATGGTATTCGGAGACAGTTCACATGCAGATATACTCCGCAGCAAAATGGAGTTGCTGAGCGGAAAAACAGGCACATTGCTGAGATTGCGCGGGCATTGATGGAAGAGAAGAATATGCCGCATTGCTATTGGGCTGAGGCTGTTTCTACAGCAGTATACATCATGAACAGGACTCCAACTGCAGCCAT
This sequence comes from Cibotium barometz, assembly GCF_041138505.1. Classification (NCBI taxonomy): domain Eukaryota; kingdom Viridiplantae; phylum Streptophyta; class Polypodiopsida; order Cyatheales; family Cibotiaceae; genus Cibotium; species Cibotium barometz. Next base: position 38,438,474 of record NC_141094.1, read on the forward strand.
ACATGATGTAACTCCAGAGGAGAAGTTTACAGGCAGAAAACCAGATTTGTCTCATCTGAAAGTTTTTGGATGCATTGCATATGTGCATGTGCCAGATGAGCTGAGAACTAAGCTGGATCCGAAAGCTGAAAAATGTGTATTTATTGGATATTCCCTTGAGCAAAAGGGATACAGGTGTTATAACCCTGCTACACGTGAGTTGAGGGTAAGCAGGGATGTTGTTTTTGATGAGATGAGCAGCTGGTATGCTGCTGAAAAAGAAGCTGTTGGGGCTGATGTGAGTGGAAGTGTGGTTGCACAGAATGCAGGTCAGCAATCACAATCTTTGAGTGGACCAGGAGAGTCCTCATCTAGTGGGTCTGTTGATAGATCATGGAGTGGCAGGCTGCGTCATAATACCAGCCCTGCAAATGTGATTAGTACATCACGTAAAGGAAAAGAGAAAGTGGTTGAGCCCCTTGGTATGCCTGACATTTCTGCAGGGCATTCTCATGTTGATGGAGAGTCTAGTGGCTCAGATATGAGCCTTGATGAGGAGCTTGGGATCCCAGCTATGAGAACACCTGGTGTAAAGAAGGCTATGGAAGCCATGAATGAAAAGCTGCGAAGATCAGGGAGAGTGAAGAACCCTGTGCAGAGATTTACATATGATGGTTATGTGGCACATCACTATGCATATATGGCAAAGGTTGTGCAGGTTGTTGAGCCCACATGCATTGATGAGGCTGTTGGAAATGTGCATTGGGAGAAAGCTATGGATGAGGAGATGGATGCACTATATGGAAATGAAACTTGGGATTTAGTGCAATTGCCAGAAGGCAAGAAAGCCATTGGATGCAAGTGGGTGTACAAAGTTAAACATAACAGTGATGGAAGCATAAACAGGTACAAGGCTAGATTGGTAGCCAAAGGATATGCGCAGACATATGGGATTGATTATGAGGAAACTTTCAGCCCAGTTGCCAAGATGGCAACGGTGAGAGTTGTGATAGCAGTGGCTGCGTCAAAGCAATGGTCTTTACATCAAATGGATGTAAAGAATGCATTCTTGCATGGGGATTTGCAAGAAGAGGTGTATATGTTGCAGCCACCTGGTTATGAGGATGAGGGTCACCCCGAGCATGTTTGCAGGTTGAAGAAAGCCTTGTATGGCTTAAAGCAAGCACCAAGAGCATGGTCTGACAAGATTTCTGAATATCTTGTCACTATTGGCTTTCATGTAGCTAATGCAGATTTCTCATTGTATGTGAGACATGGTGATAGAGGAGTTGTGCTTGTTGTCATCTATGTAGATGACTTGATCATTACGGGGGACCATGATGCAGAGATCTTTGATGTAAAGATATTGCTTAGACAGAAGTTTGAGATGAAGGATCTGGGGGAGCTCAGATATTTCTTGGGCATTGAGGTGATTAGGTCACCACATGGTATTGCATTACTGCAGAGACAGTATGGCTTGGACACGTTGTCCAAGTATGGTATGACAGGCTGTAAGCCTATTTCTGTGCCATTGGATCAGAATGGCAAGTTGAGTGCAGATTCAGGAGAGATCTTGGAGGATCCTACTATGTACAGGAGCATAGTAGGAAGTTTGATCTACATGACGATCACCAGACCAGATTTGAGCTATGCTGTTGGGTTGGTGAGTCAGTTTATGCAGGTTCCACGAAAACCGCATTTAGATGCAGTGAGACGCATACTGAGGTATGTGAGGTCTACTTTGCATTGTGGACTATTCTATGAGACTGGGACAGAGATATGTGTACATGGGTACACAGATGCTGATTGGGCTGGTAGTATCTCAGATAGAAGATCTACCAGTGGATTCATGTTTTCTTTGGGGAGTGCTGCTGTGACTTGGAGCAGCAAGAAGCAGCCTACGGTTGCTCTATCGAGTACAGAGGCCGAGTACAGAGGAGCTGCTATGGCAGCATGTGAGGTAGCTTGGTTGAGGAAGCTACTTGCAGATTTGGGTCTATCGGTGGATAGACAAGTTGTCATTTTCTGTGACAACCTTAGCAGTATACAGTTGGCCAGGAACCCAGTCTTTCATGCTCGTACGAAGCACATAGAGGTCCACTACCACTTCGTCAGAGAGAAAGTCTTGGCAGGAGACCTTGACCTTGTTTATGTCAGCACAGAGGATCAGGTAGCTGACATCTTCACCAAAGCATTGGGTACAGAGAAGCTCCGTAGATTCAGGGCTTCGCTTGGTGTACATGAGATGGAGTTGAGCTCAAGGGGGAGTGTTGAGATATCGAGCTCTAGTGAGGCGGTGGACACTGATGACCCGCCTGGGGGATAGGCCCCGCACTTACACCACTGGCATGGTTGGTGAGATCTTGGGTGATATGCGGCCAGTGGGATGACAGGCTGTGTGACAGCCACTCTAGAGACTGGCATAGTTATAGCGCCAGCTCATTTAGTCGGGTTCACACTATAGAGAACCCGTGTATGTATTTGGTTGAGTACCTTTCATATTGTGTGTACTCTTATTCTTGTATATGGTGTGTTGAGTGTTGAGTAGAGAAGAAGAAGACTTTCAGCCTCTCACCTTGTGTGTTCTCTATTAGGGTTTTGTGAGTGTGTGTGTGTGCTTGCAAGAGCTCAAGCTCTCTTCCCCCCTGCATCTTTTCAGGGGAGAGTACTTCTCCAATGAGTTCTTTGAATTTTTGCAGAAAAATGGTATTCAGAGACAGTTTACATGCAGATACACTCCGCAGCAAAATGGAGTTGCTAAGCGGAAAAACAGGCACATTGTTGAGATTGCACGAGCATTGATGGGAGAGAAGAATATGCCGTATAGCTATTGGGTTGAGGCTGTTTCTATAGCAGTTTACATCATGAACATGACTCCAACTGCAGCCATACATGATGTAACTCCAAAGGAAAGGTTTACTGGCAAAAAACCTGATTTGTCTCATCTGAAAGTCTTTGGATGCATTGCATATGTGCATGTGCCAGATGAGCTGAGCTAAGCTGGATCCAAAAGCTGAAAATGTGTGTTTATCGGTATTCCTTTGAGCAAAAGGAATACAGGTGTTATAACCCTGCTACACGTGAGTTGAGGGTAAGCAGGGATGTTATGTTTGATGAGATGAGCAGCTGGTATGCTACTGATGAAAAAGAAGCTGTTGGGACTGATGTGAGTGGAAATGTGGTTGCACAGAATGCAAGTCAACAATCACAGTCTTTGAGTGGACTAGGAGAGTCCTCATCTAGTGGTTGATAGACCATGGAGTGGCAGGGTGCGTCATAATACCAGTCCTGCAAATGTGATTAGTACATCACATAAAGGCAAAGAGAAAGTGGTTGAGCCCCTTAGTATGCCTAACATTTCTGCAGGGCATTCTCATGTTGATGGAGAGTCTAGTGGCTCAAAGATGAGCCTTGATGAGGATCTTGGGATACCAGCTATGAGAACACTTGGTGTAAAGAAGGCTATGGAAGCCATGAATGCAAAGCTGCGAAGATCTGGGAGAGTGAAGAACCCTGTGCAGAGGTTTACCTATGATGGTTATGTGGCACATCACTATGCATACATGGCAAAAGTTGTGCAGGTTGTAGAGCCCACATGCATTGATGAGGCTGTTGGAAATGTGTGTTGGGAGAAAGCTATGGATGAGGAGATGGATGCACCATATGGAAATGAGACTTGGGATTTAGTGCAATTGCCTGAAGGCAGGAAAGCCATTGGATGCAAGTGGGTGTACAAAGTAAAACATAACAATGATGGAAGCATAAACAGGTACAAGGCTAGATTGGTAGCTAAAGGATATGCGCAGACATATGGCATTGATTATGAGGAAACTTTCAGCCCAATTGCCAAGATGGCAACAGTGAGAGTTGTGACAGCAGTGGCTGCGTCAAAGCAATGGTCTTTACATCAGATGGATGTAAAGAATGCATTCTTGCATGGGGATTTACAGGAAGAGGTGTATATGTTGCAGCCACCTGGTTATGAGGATGTGAGTCACCCCGAGCATATTTGCAAGTTGAAGAAAGCCTTGTATGGCTTAAAACAAGCACCAAGAGCATGGTCTGACAAGATTTTTGAATATCTTGTCACTATTAGCTTTCATGCAGCTAATGCAAATTTCTCATTGTATGTGAGACACAGTGATAGAGGGGTTGTGCTTGTTGTCATCTATGTAGATGACCTGATCATTACGGGGGACCATGATGCAGAGATCTTTGATGTAAAGATCTTACTTAGACAGAAGTTTGAGATGAAGGATCTGGGGGAGCTCAGATATTTCTTGGGCATTGAGGTGATTAGGTTACCACATGGTATTGGATTACTGCAGAGAGTATGGCTTGGACATGTTGTCCAAGTATGGTATGACAGGCTGTAAGCGTATCTCAGTGCCATTGGATCGGAATGGCAAGTTGAGTGCAGATTTTGGAGAGATTTTGGAGGATCCTACTATGTATAGGCGCATAGTAGGAAGCATGATCTACATGATGATCACCACGCCAGATTTGAGCTACGCTGTTGGGTTGGTGAGTCAGTTTATGTAGGTTACTCGGAAGTCACATTTGGATGCATTGAGACGCATACTGAGTCAGTTTATGTAGGTTCCTCGGAAGCCGCATTTGGATGCATTGAGATGCATACTGAGGTATGTGAGGTCTACTTTGCATTGTGGACTATTTGATGAAACTGGGACAGAGATATGTGTACATGGGTACACAGATGCTAATTGGGCTGGTAGTATCTCAGATAGAAGATCTACTAGTGGCTTCATGTTTTCTTTAGGGAGTGCTCTATGACTTGGAGCAGCAAGAAGCAGCCTACGGTTGCTCTATCCAGTACAAAGGCCGAGTACAGAGGTGCTGCTATGGCAGCATGTGAGGTAGCTTGGTTGAGAAAGCTACTTGCATATTTGGGTCTATCAATGGATAGACAAGTTGTCATTTTCTATGACAACATTAACAGTATACAGTTGGTCAAGAACCCAGTTTTTCATGCTCACATGAAGCATATAGAGGTCCACTACCATTTTGTCAAAGAGAAGGTTTTGGCAGGAGATATTAACCTTGTTTATGTCAGCACATAGGATCAGGTCGCTGACATCTTCACCAAAGCATTGGGTACAGAGAAGCTCCGCAGATTCAGGGCTTCGCTTGGTGTACATGAGATGGAGTTGAGCTCGAGGGGGAGTGTTGAGATATCGAGCTCATCTAGTGAGGCGGTGGACACTGATGACCCGCCTGGGGGATAGGCCCCACACTTACACCACTGGCATGGTTGGTGAGATCATGGGTGATATGCGGCCAGTGGGATGACAGGCTGTGTGATAGCCATTCTAGAGACTGGCATAGTTATAGCACCAACTCATTTAGTTGGGTTCACACTATAGAGAACCCTAGTATGTATTTGGTTGAGTACCTTTTCATATTGTGTGTACCCTTATCTTTGTATATGGTGTGTTGAGTGTTGTGTGAAGAAGAAGAAGATTTTCAGCCTCTCACCTTGTGTGTTCTCTTTTAGGGTTTTGTGAGTGTGTGTGTGCTTGCAAGAGCTCAAGCTCTCTTCTCCCCTGCATCTTTTCAACCCAAAGTTTAAGCTCGGTCTTGGCATTGTTAGCTGACTCCTTTCCCTTCCATGAAGACTTCAAGGTTTTCGTTCTTCTGGTTGACTTGCTTCTTTCTACAATCTTTGATAGCATGAATCACCCTTCCTCAATTATGTGGTTTAAGCCAAGAAATAGGAGAGCAACGACTAGCCTTAGTGGTGGATTCAAATGCAATGGGGGGTGAAGCCACATCTAGTAGAAGTGCATGGGCGATGGCCCATGCAGCAAGCAAGAGTATGCCTCACCACTGAAGCCCAAGGGTGACAGTCTCCATGGGAGGAACTCAAATTATAGGGGCCATTGTGGATGGTGGTTCTAGTGTTAACATCATGTGTGAAGCTAATAGGAAAGCCTTGGGTCTCCGAGTTACCTAGCCAGCTCCCTTTGCCATCAGAGTAGCAGACAAGAGGGAAGTGATGCCCTTGGGACTAGCCAGGCGCAAGTTCTGATCACTTTTGAGGGATTAGTATTTGAAATGAATTTTGTGGTGTTAGACCTCCCACCTAATAGAGGGGCCTACAACTTGCTCATTAAAAGGCCTTGGTTGAGCGAAGCTTGGGCAATCCATGATTGGGGCCTTGACAACTTGCATATCCCTAACCCAGAGGGGACGGTGACCTTGCCCTTGGAAAAAGGCCCCGATGAGAGTGCAAGGGGCACTGCCATACATGACATGATTCCCATTTGGGAGGGAGGAACTACTGATGAGGAAGAGCGAGAGGAATGGAAAGTATTACCATTGGAGGAAGCCTGGGATCCATTTGGCTCAGAAGGAGAAGCGGTAGAACCTCTATGGAATTGGTTACATTCCTATGAGGGATTCCAGTACAATATGGTGGACATAGTGGAGGTGGACCCAGATCCCATTCAAGAGGTATCCCAAGAAGAAGAGCTCTTAGAAGAATCAGTAGTACGGGATTGGACAGAATCCTTACTCAATCTGGACTCCTCCTCTGCACCAATGTCTTAGCAGGAAGCGATAGAGGTCATAGGTCTAGGGAAACCAGAGTTTTCTAGACAACCTAGAAAGAAGGTCTCTCTAGAGAATTCATCAGAGGCACCGACAACCCCTCCTAGACGCACTTGCAAGGAGAGGCAGGTAGAGCACCTCAAGCCTAGGGAGGAAACCTTGCCAGTAGAAGAGATACCCACTGGCAAGACAAAGGAATGGATTGGTGAACTGGCAGAGCACCTCAAGACGACTAGGGAGGAATCCTTTATAATAAAAGAGATACCCCCACTGCCTGGACGGAGGAACGCATTGGTGACTTCCCTCTGGACATCACCCTAGCCCATGACCCCTTATCTATCCATCAAGCAGCACTAGGCACCGCTCCTCTTCCACCCACCACTTACCATGAGGAGGTGAGAGAGCTGAACTTGGACATAACAGAGGAGCCATGCCCCATCTTAGTGGTAGCTTAGGTCTAGGAGGACCCTTCCACTCTTTAGAGAATCACCAACTTTTTTAGAGAACACCAAGTTGTGTGGAGAGATGAAAAACTCTCTCACTTGTAGCATGAGTAGTATGATCCGTGTGTAGCTCAATCCAATGGGATTTGCATCCCTTTCGGAGCTAGGGATTCAACCCGTACTGGTGCACAAAAGCTTATCCACAAATGGAGAGAATGCTTATGGCTACCATCACATGACACTAGACTAAGCACACACACAAGCTCAACTTGTCCTCATTCTTACACACCCATTCATTCACAAATACAAGCAAGAGGAGCACAATCACTATGCACACAAGCAAAGAGAAAGACCTCACTCCACTCCTATCTTCCTACAAGCATGCACACACTCAAGCATCAAGCTTCCATGAAAGCTTCAAATCAGCCCACATACATAAAAACGAAATACTAAAAGCATGCATAAGAGTAAAATGATTAGAGAAGAGGATGAGAAAGACTCATGACATTGCTATTGATTCAATGAAGAGATTTATCTCATACAAAGATGTAGATAGGGTGAGAGAAGAGTCTTCACCTCTATGGAGAAGAGGGAGAGTAGCTCTCTCAAAGGAGCTCTTGCATGAACTTAGCCCAAAGTGTACCTAAGCTCTCAAATGAGCCACTTTTTATACTAAAACTCCTAAAACTCCCAAAACTTCCCATGTCGGATTATTCTTAAGCCCACTCCCACACTCATCTACAACTTGGAACTCTTTACAAGAGCCCTAAATAAGAATGTCACTTGTTTTCCTGCTTGCATCTTTGTGTTGCATCCTTGCATTGATCACACTCGTCACACAACACTCCCCCCTTCCTATTTTACGCACGTCCTCGAGCGCGGTAGAAGCAAAAGCTGCAAAAAACAATGGATACAAGTAAAGCCTTCTATTGAAAAAAAACCAGCAATGACAATCTCACACGTGAGCATACAAGTGAAAGGCTGATTAGAGTTTTAAAGAGTGCTAAAAGAGGTGAGTAAAGACTAGTCAAAGTGAGACTAAGTGGTAGATAGTGCTATGCAAAGGCAAGTGTGCTTGCACACCACAGGTTATGACCGTAGTCTCAATGTCCTACAAGTATTTAAGTTATTCCTAATAAGTGGCAAACCTACTCCTAAATATGAGCAATGGTGATTGGACCTCTTCTTCTTTTCTCTTTTTTTTTTTTTTTGGGTGTGTGTGTAAAAGATGATAAAGAGGAAGGTTCCATCCCAATGAGACCCAAGCAATGGCCAAGAGACCTCCGCTAAGAGAATCTAAAGGCCGCTAAGTATCTCAAGGGTGACAGACCCTTTTCTTTCTTTTTGACATAAGGAGTATCCCATGAAGATGAGGGCATCGATCTCGAGGGCCCATAATGTACCCCAGAGTCCTACCAGCATCTATCAAGGCGATAGAGTCCTTGAAGGTTTTTTCTTAATCTTTTAGACGTCAGTGTTCACCCCATGGAAACCAAGGCATCGACCCCAAGGTGCTAAGACAACCCCGGGTCCTACCAAGCATTCCACATGGCTGTAGACACATCATGTCTCGATTCACTTGTATATGTTTTTTAGGACATGATTTTTGTAAATTTTTTATTAATCCTAGCACCTAGCCCATACCTAAGAGGTAGCTACCACTAGGGATAACTAATATACTTCGAGAGCATAAGAACTTGGCATACTCCATTGGTATATATCCTACACCGTCTTCAAATAGAAATACCTTCTACTAAGTCCTCTAAGAATCTAGAAATCACTCACCACATTTTAACAACTAATTTAAAACTTAAACCAGCCAACTGTGTGTGAATATGCAAACAATATATCCAAAAGTTAAAAGCACATAAAGAACAAAAGATTATGATTTGAATACACCTGTTGTAGTGCTCGTTGATGTTGTGCGTTTGCATTGATACATTGCTGATGTTGTGCAGATTGCTTCTCTTTGCTCTTTCTAGGCATTGCATGTCTCCCCCTTTCCTAATTTGTGTGCACGGTAGGTGGACTATTGGGGCGTGTTTGTATGCTCTTGTTTAGCTGAGATCTCTGCAAAATGTTTATTAACAAACAAGAAAAGAAAAGAAAGGAATAAAATTTGTTATTGGTGCCAATCACCGAATATAGCCGAGGGGAAAAACCCAGTGGGAGAAAAGTGCCCTGGCTTGTTGATCTTATTGTGGAGTCAATGAGCTTACCCTTGTACTTGTGGTGAAGATCATCTCAAAAAGAACACAATCCTCTAAAGGCATAAGGAACCACATTAGTAAATGTGAGACTATTCAAACACTGATCTACCAAAGAGCTTCAATTGTAGTGTTAATGCCTTACCTTTGGTTTTGGGTATGTCCTTCTTAAGAGGTGGGAAGGTTAGCAATTGTCGAGGAATTTGAGCAAGATAAGAGGATTTAAGCATTGAAGTGCTAGAATCTATGCTGCTCAAAGGAGACTCATGTAAAGTTGGATTTGTCTTAGGTACACAAGTTGATGGTGGAATTGTGTAACAAGGAGAAATTGGGACCACTGGTGATTCAATACATGTTTTGGAAAGGTCAACACAAGGAGATTTGTAGGTGCTATCACAACCACCTATCCTATCTTGAAGAGGTTGTGTTGATTTCCTTTGCACCCACTGATATGGAAAACCAAGGGTGGCTTTTGGAATCTTATTGATACACTCTTTTACCTCTAGTAAACCATGGCATTTGGGAAGCCAAAGTGCTGTTGTACCCTCATAATAGCCTTGTGCTTTAAGAACATGCTTTGGGACCCAATGAGTACAAATCTGAGGTTTAGGCTTGGAAAAGATGTGCTTTGTAGGAGGCTTAGCAACTAAGCTAGATGGTACAAGTTTGTATGCATCTTTGGGTAGCCAAATTGATAATTCCTTCTTGCCTGGCCTTCTTTGAGCAGTGACTAGAGTAGTTGGAACATGCCAGCCATGGCCCTCACTTGAGGACTCATCAATTATCCACATCATTTGTGTTAGAGCTTCAAGAGCAAATTTTGAAAGTGGGTTGTGTAAGGTGGAAACACCACCCTTTTGACATGATAAAGCTCGTGGAGTAGCAGATCCCAAGATGCAATCAGAATCAATTTGCAATTTGTATTGTCTATTCTTCCAATCTAATGAACAATTGGTAGCACTTAACCATGATCGACCGAGAACAGCCTCTACCACTGCCTTGGACTTACTTGCTACATAAAAGGGAACTGACATCTGGTGATCCTGAATGGACATCATAATGACACATTTTTCCTCTATAGGGTTATCTTCACCTGAGAAGCTTCGTAAGTCAATAGGAATGTGCACAAGTGTTGGTTGTCCCAAGGCTATCCATGTGTCAAATGAGAGAACATTATAATCTGCACCAGAGTCAATTAAGGCAGAGACAAAGTAGGTAGTCTCATGAAGATGAAGACACACTTGAATATTGAAAGGATCGACATATTGTTATCAGTAGCCAACTGTAAGGCCAACATAGAAGCCTTGCGGCGCTCCTTGGCTTTTGCAACTCTAGCTTTAGCCTCTTCTTGAGCCTGATGTTTAAGTAGGTCATATGCTTCTTTCCGTGTGTGTGCAACATGCATTTGTTGAAGCATGGCTTCAGTTAATGGTTCATTGTATTTCTTGAGACGACTTCCATTAATGAAGTTAGCACCTTCTAGTGTCTCTAAACGCACTGCACCACTTGGAGTAAGCTCATTAATCATAAACGGTCCTAGGCCACGTTTCTTGAGCTTTCTCTTATGCTTCTTAAGTGTGTACAAGAGCACAAGGTCCCCTTTTTTGAATCGGCCAGTTGTTACATTTCTATCATACCATTGCTTTTGTCTCCTCTTCTCGGTATACATCCCCATTACCGCCAATAAGCGGGTCTCATCAAGCTTTTCCAATTCATCAATGCATTGTGAAAGCTCATGACCAGTCCAGTCCAATTGTTTAGCAACTAGTAGAGTAGGTACAAGAAATTCAATGGGAAGAATTGCATCTAGCCCAAAAGCAAGCTCAAATGGGGTTGTGCCCACAGATGTTTTATAGGCTGTCCTATATGCCCAAAGAACTGAGTGCAACTTTTGCTCCCAATCAGTCCTATGTCCCTCAACAATCTTTGTGAGTGCTGTGCAGAGAATCTTGTTAGTACTCTCAGCTTGTCCATTGGTCTGGGGATGATAGGGTGCAGAACGCTTGTGAATTACCATAAATTCTTGAAGCAAAAACTCTATGACCTCATTCACAAAGTGCACACCTTGATCACTAACGATTTCAATAGGTAAGCCATAGCGTGTAAACACGTACTCATATAAGAACTTGGCTGTGGTTCTGGCATCATTTTTAACTGTAGCCTTAGCCTCTACCCATTTGGTCAAATAGTCAGTTGCGACTATAATATATTCGGCATGCGTGTGACGAGCTGGAGGTTTAATGGGACCAACAAAATCAATACCCCATTTTGCAAAAGCACGTGTGCTTAACATAGGCCGCAATGGCATATTGTCCTTTGTGATGGGAGGTTTGGTCCTTTGACAATCGTCACAACGTTTTACATATTCTTCGGCATCCATTTGTAAGGTTGGCCACCAAAGCCCAGACCACCTAATCAACTTAGCTGTGGTATTGCCCGAAAAGTGTCCACCCCCAACACCTGCATGTGCATGAGTCAAGATTTTCAAGTAGTCAGCTTCACATACACACATGCGTAAGTTGCCATCCTTGCCCCTCTTGTAGAGTTGGCCCTCTATCAGCATATAATTTGCCGCTTCAACTTCAATAGCATGCTTTCAATATTTAGGAATTTTTTGATCAGTATGACCATGCTGAAGATAGTCGACAATATACTTACTCCAACTTGGTGTAGTTGAAATTTGGAATAATGTGACATTATGAATTGGCTGTTGAATTTGACATGAAGCATAGTTACGAACAAATTTTTCAGCATCCGCATGCATGGTAGGCCACCATTGCCCATCCTGAGATATACGTCGCACACAAGTAGTAGCTGATGCATGGATTCCACCGATACCCGCATGTGCCCATTCCAAGATCTCCTCATATTGGTCAGGGTTAGGTATAAGCCGCAACACTCCATCATTATCCTGACGATATAATCTCCGTGAGATTAACTTGAATGGTCACCATAGGTCCACATTAGGACCTGCTAGTTGTATCTGCCCACTTGTCAAAATTTCTAAGATGGATTTAGACCATTTAGGAGCTGTCTCTACAAGGAAAAGTGTTGAATCTAACATATCATCATCCACACCCACAGGAGCTTCGCCAGAGGTGATTCGAGACAAATGATCTGCCCTAAGATGAGTTGTTCCTTTTCAGACTGCCACTTCAAAATCAAACTCAAGAAGGATGACAAACCACCTCACAATCCTTCCAGTTGCACAAGGCTTATTCACCAAATATAGCAATGCTTGATGGTCCACAAAAAATATGAATTTGTTTGCCAAAAGGTAATGGCGAAACTTTTTCACTGCATATATCATGGACAAACCTTCTCTTTCTATTGTGGTATAATTCTTCTCAGCATTGTTCAACTGTCGACTAGCATATGAGATTGGGAAATCCTTATTATGTTCTCCCGATTGAGCCAAAATACATCCAATTGCAAAGTTTGAAGCATCAATATGGACATGAAAGATTTGGTTCCAATCTGGTGCCCGTAAGATGGGTGCAGTCACTAATGCTTGCTTCAACTTTTCAAAGGATTCCTCACACTCATCAGTCCAATTACACTTTACAAGAAGAGCATATAATGGTCTGGCTAGGACAGCGTACATGTAGATGAATCGACGATAATAGCCACAATGTCCCATGAATATTTGTACCCCTTTAGGATTGATAGGCCGAGGTAATGAGACAATGACATCAATTTTATCCATATCTGTTGAAATCCCATTGCGAGAAACAATATAGCCCAAAATTTTCCCTTGTCTTACCATGAATTTGCACTTGTCAGGATTCAAGCATATACGATAAACTTGACACTTTTGAAACACAAGTCTGAGGTGTTCTATATGATCATCACGCTCTTGTGAGTGAACACATAAATCATCCATGAAGATCTCAAGAAATTGCCTAAGGTACTCCTTGAATACATGACTCATTAACCGCTGAAAGGTTGCTGGTGCATTTGTTAGACCAAATGGCATAACACGATAGGCAAAGATGCCATCTTCAGTAGCAAAGGCTGTCTTGTGTTAATCCTTTGGATCAATTGACACTTGATTGTAACCGGAGAATCCATCCAAGAAACTATATGCCTTTTTCCCTGCAACTCGTTCCAGAACATGATCCGTGATTGGAAGTGGGTAATGATCACATACAGTAGCTGCATTTACCTTCTTGAGGTTTACACATACTCGAAGTTTTCCATTTTTCTTGGGCACCACTACAATAGGGGAGACCCATTCAGTGTGTTCAATCTCATAGATAAATTCTGCCTCTAAGAGCTTATCTATTTCTTCTTTTATCTTTCGTGCAAAATTCTCATTGTAAGTATAAGGACGTTGCTTGGAAGGCTTTGCATCCTCTCGCAATGGAATTGTATGCTGACATATGCTTGGATCAACTCCTTTGAGGTCTTTATAACTCCAAGCAAAAACATCGCGATACTCCTTTATTGTTTGAATTAATAACTTCTCCTCATCTAAGGACAAGTCTGTGGCAATCCACACATAGCGAGGCTCTTCTCCTGGCTTAGCGATATCAATTTTTTTTGCATCTTCTGGACCATCATATGAAACCCCTGGCATGCTTGGCTTTTGTCGTATGGGCTGTTGAAGAACAATCTTCCGATCTTGAAGAGTGTACTGTGTGAAGTTGGTGGGGGGAACATTGAGACCTTGTTCTTGTCCACTTCAGTCGTCACCCACTCATTGAAGACCATGCGGTTTTGAGCTCTCCTTTGCAATCTTGCATCAAATTTTTTTGTTCAACCGTTATCTTTGCACTTCCGACATTCTCTTTTGAATCGGTTTTAGACTTGAGTTTTGGTTTTTGTTTCTTCATTTTTTTGCGATTTTTGCTAACAGTTTTTAGCTTTTCTCCTGGTTGGAATCCATCTGATCATTTTACTTGGTCTTTGATACTATCTTGTGCTTGGACATAGTATAGATATGAGAAGTGAGGTGGTGGTCGAGAGTGTTCATTCTTAAACTCCTCCTTTTCTTTTTGTAGTCTCTCACGTCGTTCCCTCTCATCTTGTTTACGGATTCTCTTATGGCTCTTACAGCATTTACGTTTAGGTCGACTTTGAGGGATCTCTACTTGAACCTCCCTTCCTCTCAAGAGCAAGCGTGCCTTTCCTAACTCTTCCTGAGGGATTATCACATCATTATCAAAATCAGAGTCCCATCCATCTTCCTTATCAGCATCATTAGCAGATTCGAGTGTTAAATCCTCCACTGAGACTTCCTCTACATGCAATGCTGTTGTGGATGCATCCCCATAGTACAAAACATCTAGGTCACGTGGTTGTACCATTCGTATAGGAATAATGTCATATCCATCTGAGTCACAAAATTGAATTGGCTTAGGTAAAGCACATGTCGATAATGTTGCAAGGACATGACTCCATTCTAGTGGATCAATTAAGTGCTCAGGGAAGGGTTGTGGAATGTATGCCTCATCTGATACACTTCGATTACCCTTAAGTCTCTCAGTGTTGAAATCCCTACATGAGGCTCCACACATCCACAGATCTTCTCGCCCATCTAACAATGTAACTCTTGAGCCCTCAGATGAAGCAGAATCAAACTCATCTATTGGAGACCTTGTTACATCACGATATGAGTGATTCTTTAGGTTGACCCTTGTGATGACAGAATCATGTCGGAGGTACAAATAATTGTATCCCCAATCTTGAATCATTTGAAATTGTCACATGAATGGTCTACCCAATATCACTTCATAGTTTGGATCTTTTTCAAAATCCACTACTGCAAAGGTGTGCTCATATTCAATCCCACATGTGGTGACCAATATGTTCTCAAGCAGCCCAAGGGGATGTTCTAAGCTTCCATCTGCTAGCTGCTGCAAGCGCATCCTGGTACTCCTAATAGCTGGTTTGCCCCACTTTTCCCAAATGGACCTTGTCACAATGCCCACTCCTGCACCACTATCAAGTATTGCAGTTGAAGCTACTTTTCGCACTTCTAATGGGAGGGTAGCATTTCCCTGATCGTCCTCACAAAATTTTCCTACTTTGTTGATAGGAACTGGCATAACATGCTTTGTCTTAGGGTGTATAGTACAATGAGGGTGACCCTTTTGTAGTAATACCTGCTCTGACAAACATGTGGCAATATCATTCCACAACTCAGGTCGAAGCTTTATCAAATCAAGCAAAGGTAAGGTACAAGCCACTGGTGCTGACAAAATAGCTTGCATGATACCCATATCCATCTCCTTTGTCAACCTTCTATGCATGGAGGGTATCCTCAAGGTTTGAGAACAGTTCTCATATTCTCCCAAATATGATGGTAAGGATTTCATTGTATGCTTACTTCTAGGAGAAACAATTGTTTGAACTTCCTCCTGGATGCTTGGGCGTCTAAAGTTGTTTTCTGTGCCCCTGGTAAAATCCACCTCAGAGAATGGAGGTGAGATAATAGAGGACATATTCTCATTAACTCTCTCATGAACTGCTGCCCACATCTCATTTGCCATGTCCTCGTTAGCATCAATAACTTCATCATTGCATGGGAAGGCAAGGCTAGGTGGTGGCAGAATACCTTCTTTCAATGGGGTGGCAATTGGTGCAGACTTCTCGCTATGAGCTTGTGAGATCAGCTCACTTTTCATTTCCCAACTTGATGACACTTCTGGTATGGTTTCTAATGTTGGCTTAAGAGAGGTTGGGCCCCGAGGGATAGGTGGAGGTGGTCCCTCAAGTATTGATTGAGCTTCCCTAATGAGTTGCTGATGTACAGCTAGATTGATCTTCTCCTCACGAGGGTTTGGGTATTCTTGAAGCTTCTTGGGTAGCTCAGATAAAGCTGCAATGCGACTTCTATGAGCATCGATGATGGCATCTAGAGTCTCGTTCACCTTATCCACAAAAACAGTACCCCCAGAACTATCCTCGATCGTACTAGCCTCATCTTGTTTAGCACTAGGCCCAGGTTGAGGTTGATTCTCCTCATGCAATTCTTGGGATGTAAACGCTTGATCCTTCATTTTTTGTTTAGAGACTTTAACCAGCTGACTCCGCCAGCCGCCGCCTTGGCTTCTTCTTTCTGGCCTTCGCTGACGCTCTCTCCTTTATTTGGCGCCTCTTCGCCTTCTGTTTCTCTTGCAGCTGCCGCCTTTCACAGCTGCCCGTCAACCTCCACTATGCTTCGCCTCCTAGCAGCCTTCTCGCCGCCTTCCACAGTCACCCTTCCTTCGCTCTGCTATCGTCACTTGACCCCGCCAGCACAGCTGAAGCTCGCCTGCTCACCCCACGTTACAACGCCTTCGCCTCCTTCAGATGCAGCCTTCAACGGCCACTCTGCTTCGCCTCCCAACAGCCTTCTCGCCGCCTCCACCTTCACTTTTATGCTTTCGGCCTTCAGCGGCCCTTTCACCTCCTTGCACCCACTTCGCCGCCTTAGCTGCAGCCACCGCCGCCACACCCTTCTTGCGGCCAGTCTTGCTTTTATTTTCGGCCACCTTACCAACGCCGCCACACCCTTCTTGCGGCCGCTCTTGCTTTTATTTTCGGCCACCTTCACAGCCAGGCGCCCACTGCTCTGCGGGTAGTGTATTATGCATTATATAATATTGCCTTAAGCACAAGTTTACTACATAATAAATAAGCTCACACATAATGCATTGAGCTTAATGTATTATTCAGATTTTCGTTTCTAATCTATGAACAAAAAATGAACACAACGATGAAAACAACCATGGAAAGCATATACATGAATGAGAAAACATTAGCGGGAGTAGATCTCAACTGCACAAGTAAGTACTAATCTACTTTTTCTCTTCTAATCACTAGCTCCGAGATTCCATACTCATGCTAACCCTAAACCTAAAAACAAAAAGAATTAGTGGTAGTAATGCAATCTTCTCAACCGGTTTTGAGTCTTCTCCCCGGCAGCGGCGCCAATGGAGAGACGGAAAACTCTCTCACTTGTAGCATGAGTAGTATGATCCGTGTGTAGCTCAATCCAATGGGATTTGCATCCCTTTCGGAGCTAGGGATTCAACCCGTACCGGTGCACAAAGGCTTATCCACAAATGGAGAGAATGCTTATGGCTACCATCACATGACACTAGACTAAGCACACACACAAGCTCAACTTGTCCTCATTCTTACACACCCATTCATTCACAAATACAAGCAAGAGGAGCACAATCACTATGCACACAAGCAAAGAGAAAGACCTCACTCCACTCCTATCTTCCTACAAGCATGCACACACTCAAGCATCAAGCTTCCATGAAAGCTTCAAATCAGCCCACATACATAAAAACGAAATACTAAAAGCATGCATAAGAGTAAAATGATTAGAGAAGAGGATGAGAAAGACTCATGACATTGCTATTGATTCAATGAAGAGATTTATCTCATACAAAGATGTAGATGGGGTGAGAGAAGAGTCTTCACCTCTATGGAGAAGAGGGAGAGTAGCTCTCTCAAAGGAGCTCTTGCATGAACTTAGCCCAAAGTGTACCTAAGCTCTCAAATGAGCCACTTTTTATACTAAAACTTCTAAAACCCCAAAACTTCCCATGTGGGATTATTCTTAAGCCCACTCCCACACTCATCTACAACTTGGAACTCTTTACAAGAGCCCTAAATAAGAATGTCACTTGTTTTCTTGCTTGCATCTTTGTGTTGCATCCTTGCATTGATCACCACTCGTCACGCAACATTGTGTCTGCATGGACCCACAAGGATCTCCAAGACCCAGTCATTTGCACTCACAGAATTTCACTAAAAGACGGCAGTCCACCAATCAAGAAGGGCATCTACCACATGAATCCAAAATATTCAGAAGTGGTGAAGAAAGAGTTTCACAAGATGGAAGAGGCTGGTATCATTATTCCCATTGAGCACTCCGGCGGGTGGTTGTCACCTATAGTGGTGATCCCCAAAAACAAGACCAACAAGATTAGGATATGTGTAGACTTCTGACCCCTCAAGTAGTGCACAATGAAAGATGGGTTTCCCTTGCCCTTCATAGAGCAGGTTTTGGAAGATGTGGCTAGCCATGTGCTATATTCCTTCATGGATGGCTTCAGTGGCTACAACTAGGTAGTGGTAGATGAGAAGGATCAGCTCGAGATAGCATTTTGAAGCTTTCCATTGAAGCTTGAGAGACATGTTGGAGGATGTAGTGTTGTATCTAACTTAAGTAGAACATGCATATCGACTTGGGCAAGCAATAGAAATTTGGAGTGAGCAATTGTATCAAATCTAAATTTGCAGGTTGCATATGTAAAAGGGTTCAAGCTCAATACCCAAAATAGTGAGAGGAAGACATTGGAGCCTCATATATTGGTTGTCACTTGCATTGAAGCTTGGCTAAACTTGTGTGGGTCTATTGGAATCTTGCAACAATAATCACAAGTACTATGAGCCAGGAGGCAGTTTACCCTGTAACAAAGTGGATTGTGGTAGAGGTATCAGAGGTAAAACACACTGTGTTGAGTTATATTAATGTCCTTGATGAGTCTTGATCATATACTTGAAGCCAAGAACTATCTACAATGTGGAGCTCTTACAAGTTGGCCAATAGCTCTAGGAGATGTGCAGCAGGTGACAATGTGTAAACTAGTAGGGATATGAGCTACTCAAGCAGCTTAAGTGTGAAGTTAAACAATGAGCATACACTCTATAGCGAAGTAGCCAACATCTAGAACATTGTGTGGTGAGCTCAAGGAGTGAGTAGTTGTAAACAATTGCATAGAGCTGGATAAAAATTGGTGCAGCTCGATAGTAGCTCCATATATGTAGAAACAGAGCACACAGAGTGGCAGTGAACAATGGCAATGCACTAAATTGGAGATGACTTACTAGTAGGTGAGCTAAGTGAAGTAAGTGAAAGACTTGTACACATGATGGGGAGCTCATTGAGTGGACAGCATACAGTTTGAGCTGATTAAAAGCTTCTGCAAAAAATATCAGACAAATAGAGATTTTTGAGGTTTTTCAGCTATGGCATCCGCTCAATGCTATGGGAAAGCAACATAGCATATATGGATGATGTAAACACTATTTGTGTTGGATTTAAAGTAATTAAAAGGATTGGTTTGAAGCATGTATCAAAAGAGAGAGTTGCTTCTTGAGGAATGCAAGCTTGGTCAAGGGTCCGTATTAAAGTGATGTGTATGGCATGTATGGGTGATGTAAACACTATTTGTGTTGGATTTAAAGTAATTAAAAGGATTGGTTTGAAGCATGTATCAAAAGAGAGAGTTGCTTCTTGAGGAATGCAAGCTTGGTTAAGGGTCTGGATTAAAGTGATGTGTATGGCATGTGTATGTGAACTTAGACACTTGAATATGTATATGGTGATAAGAATGAGCTAATGTATGTCACAAATGAGTAAGTTGTGATGTTAGGATGTATTCCAGAATGGTTATGAGGTTGAGCTAGTGAATGTATACTTGGCATTGACATTGGGCAAGTGAATGTTAGGATGTATTCCAAAATGGTTATGAGGTTGAGCTAGTGAATGTATACTTGGCATTGACATTGGGCAAGTGAATGTATACTTGGCATTGACATTGGGCAAGTGTTACATCATGTGCTTGTGGTGGAGAGGTGTGCATTATACTACATCACATTGTATTGATTTGTTGGTGTGCCTATTGAAGCATTATGTTTGGACAAGATGTGTGATGGCCCAAATAAAATTTTTGGTAAAAATCTTGATAAGAACAAATTCAAGATTGGGAAGAATCGAATGAGAAACTTCCTAAAAGGCAAAGGGCTTTGGAATCTGGTGAGAGGCGGAGGATTCCCGTAGCTCATGCAACTCCAACATAACTTACAGCACATAGGAACTGGTCGGAAAGAGAAAAATCAAGGTGTTGCATTAATTTTTGATTTGTATGTCAAATGGGATGCTATGTTATATCCATGATGTAGATAATCCCATGGATGCTTGGGATACATTGGTGAAGATGTATGACATGCACAAAAGGCAAGGAAGATCCAGTTGAAATAAAAGTTGCAAAGTATAACACGGAACATTAGGATTGTGTAGGAAATCAAAGCATGTGCAGATTCTTTGGCATCTATTAATGCACCAACAATGGATGATGTGTTGAAATTACAACAATGTGATGAGCTATGGTGGATCAAATACTAGAATCAACATCATTAACAAAGTGATTAGATAATAATTAAGATGTGATTAGTGAGTAATTAACTAATAGATTAATGTAAGCATGGATAATCAAAAACCGGCAAATTCTCATTAGGCCAATGCCTCAATTTATAGTGTTTACATCCAAGCATTGAATCCCACTGATTTCTCCTTAATTCACTCCACCTCTTTTGCTTGATTCTCTCCACCTCTTCACTTTTCACAGAATATCTCCCAGAATATCTCCACACTTCCCAGAATATCTCCACACTTCCTAAATCTTCTCATGCTACCCTTTATTCTCTCCACCTCTTCACTTTTACATCCAAGCATCGAATCCCACTGATTTCTCCTTAATTCACTCCACCTCTTTTGCTTGATTCTCTCCACCTCTTCACTTTTCACAGAATATCTCCCAGAATATCTCCACACTTCCCAGAATATCTCCACACTTCCTAAATCTTCTCATGCTACCCTTTATTCTCTCCCAGTAGATTCTTCTCACCTTTTCACAGGTTCTCTCACATTTACAGATTCTCTTTTACAGCCTCTAACCAAGGGCTTGTTCCTGCACACACCCTATTCACTTGTATATTTCAACACCTCCCCTCAAGTGAATACTCCTAGCACACCTGGACCCTATACCAAGTATCCCTCTTACTTGATAGTCCGCGAGGACCAGTGCCTAGCACACCTCCCCTCAAGTTAACTTAGCACACCTGGACCCTGTACCAAGTTTCTCTCTTACTTGATAGTCTGCGACCAGTGCCTCAAGTCCCTAAACTCATAGTCCTTGACACTCTCTCTCTATGTGTCCAAGGCTACTACAAGTGCCCGCGACCTTGACTAAAGTGCTCACACATACATCTACCACGTGGCCTACATCATCGGCGGTGGCTCAGAGGTGGTTTTACTTTGTTGGGACAGGTTACATTGGGTTGTGGGGTCTCTCTCTCTCTCTCTCTCTCTCTCTCTCTCTCTCTCTTAGAGATTTTCACATGGCTCCTCACTCTTTGGAGCCTCACATCTTCTCTTGTCTTCAGTCTTCTTCTTGTGGCAGCTTCTCTTCACGCGTCCGTCTCTTCTTTCAGTCTTCTTGTGGTGGCAACTTCTCTTCTTGTGTCCATGTCTTCCTTCAATGCTTCCTTTAGATCTTCTTGGTGTGGATCTTCCTCTTGGAAGGAGATATTCTTCTTCTTTCATGGCTGGGGCCATGAGCTTGTCCGTCAGTTCTTCTTGCTCCATGTGAGAAACATATTTAAATGTTTTGTTGACAGTTCTTTTGGGCTTTTGATGTTTATCTTGTATCATTATGCAATGCAAACCCAAATCTATGTGGGAGGTCTTACCTCTTGCCTTATTTTGGACAAGGGCAGTGTCTGATCCCATTTTTACATTGATGCAATGTGCCCAATACATAATGCGTATAGCATTCATTCTTATGCACATTCCCAAATGAAACTCTGGCTGTGAATAATCTTGAATTTGAGTGAGATTTACAGGCATTAACCAAGGGTTAAATGCAAAATTATGATTACCACAAATTTATCAGCACAATTTTACCAAAAATTACATTAAATAAAGGGTAACCAATTTGTACAGAATGGTTGGAGTATCAAACCAACTCCGAATTGCAATCTGAAGTTATAGGGATCTGTATCAGATACCTAATGGTTAATTTGAACCCTCAATTGTACCAAAATATAGTGATTAGCATTGATTAATCACTGATTAGCAAATTAATCCACTATTTTGTGTGCAAAAAACAGAGTATGCAGGGAGTCCAGATCTGGTGCCTTAGACTTCAAATGAGCTCAAATGCTTTCAAGGCCATCAATAGCAATGAGTCTAGTAAAGGATTAAGCCAAGAAACACAAGATTTGACCAAATATTGAATGCTTAATCTCTATTTTACCAAAGTCACCTGCTGCTGCTGTTTGCAGATTTTATGAAGAGCTTGGATCTCACTGTAGACTTGATCAAATTGAATTCTGACTTCACTAGCTTGTAGAGCATGCTTGAAAACCCCTGGAGCTATGAGGATTTAGAGCAATTTGATTGGATGAAGACAAGATCTGCAAATTTCTCAGAAAAAACTGCGTTGAAGAAAAACGCGATTTCTCCTTCGTCGTCCGGCGCGGCGGTTTGCTACGTTGTTTCGACTGGCTGGAGCACAAGGGTGTTGGCTATCTATGGCTAGAAGCAATGGGCCTAATTTTAAGTGTGCAAGGAGAGGGAGCTCCTTCACTAGCTGGGGGTGTAGAGACTAGTTGAAAAAAGAGGAAATTTTTATAATTTTCTACTAATCCAAATTAGCAAGATAATGGGCTCACAAAATGATGGATTCTAGGCTTGGCTCTGATACCATGTTGAAATTACAATAATGTGATGAGCTATGGTGGATCAAATACTAGAATCAATATCATTAACAAAGTGATTAGATAATAATTAAGACATGATTAGTGAGTAATTAACTAATAGCTTAATGTAGGCATGGATAATCAAAAACCAGCAAATTCTCATTAGGCCAATGCCTCAATTTATAGTGTTTACATCCAAGCATCAAATCCCACTGATTTCTCCTTGATTCACTCCACCTCTTTTGCTTGATTCTCTCCACCTCTTCACTTTTCCCAGAATATCTCCACACTTCCCACAATATCTCCACACTTCCTAAATCTTCTCATGCTACCCTTTATTCTCTCCCAGTAGATTCTTCTCACCTTTTCACAGGTTCTCTCACATTTACAGATTCTCTTTTACAGCCTCTAACCAAGGGCTTGTTCCCGCGCACACCCTATTCACTTGTATATTTCAACATGATGATGATTTGGTTGTTGTTACATTGAAAGGTTTGGGCAAGGAGTGCAAATCATTTGACACTTCAATCATTGTAATAAGTGGTGATTCCCCAAACTTTGAAGAGTTTATTTCATTGCATATTATGGAAGAGTTGAATCTTGGATTAGGTACGTCATCGAGTAGTAGTGGGCATGCGCAGTGGGCATGCGAGGGACTAGGCATTTTATACATAACGAC
The DNA here is from genome assembly GCF_041138505.1 of Cibotium barometz. Taxonomy (NCBI): domain Eukaryota; kingdom Viridiplantae; phylum Streptophyta; class Polypodiopsida; order Cyatheales; family Cibotiaceae; genus Cibotium; species Cibotium barometz. The sequence goes on from NC_141094.1 coordinate 38,461,843, forward strand.
AACATCGCAATAGAGCGGTTGTCATACATTTGTGACACCATGAGAAATATTTAGTTGGCTAGTAATCCGGCTTTTCAAGAGGTCCATTATTTTTCATCATGGAGAAGGTAAGGAGAAGGCATTGTATTAAAGGCAGAGTATAGAGAAACGTAGCTATGGTTGCATGTGAAGTGGTATGGTTGAAAAAGTTACTTGGTGATTTGGGACATCATCATGATGGAGCGGTCATCATACATTGTGATAGCATGAGTAGTATTCAATGGCTAGTAATCTAGTTTATCATGTGAGGACCAAACATATGGAGGTCCATTATCAGTTCATGAAGAAGAAGGTATTGGATGAACAAGTTGAGCTGACATATGTGAAGAAAGAAGAGCAGGTTGCAGACATCTTCACTAAGTCTCTTCAGTAAGTAAGAGCCACTGATGTAAATGTCGAACAAACATGCAAGTGCCTCGTGAGTGTCAGTACATGTTGAGCTTGGCATCTCAACACTCCCCCTCAACCAGCTCATGAACTCCAAGTATATCTCGAAATCTACGGAGCTTCTCAACTCCCATGGCCTTCGTGAAGATGTCAGCGACCTGATCTTGTGTGCTCACGTAGGCCAAGTCGATGTTGCCTGCCAAGCCTCTCTCTCCCTGATAAAGTGGTAATGTACCTCAATGTGTTTCGTCTGTGCATGGAAAATTGGGTTCTTGGCCAACTGTATACTTCTAAGATTGTCACAATATATGACAACCTTTCTCTCCACATGAAACCCCAAATCAACAATTAGCTTTCGTAACCAAGCTACCTCACACACTGCCACCGTAGCTCCTCTGTACTCGACAAGACAACTATGGGCTTCTTCTTGCTGCTCCATGTCACAGCAACACACCCCAATGAAAACATAAATCCACTAGTAGATCTAATGTCTGAGATGCTACTGGCACAATCTGCATCTTTGTACCCATATAACTCCAATGGTACACTTGTTGCATACAACAATGCATAATCCATAGTGTTCCTCATAAACTAAAGTGTGTGTCGCAAATTGTCAAGATGTGGTTTGCAACGGAACTTGCATAAACTGGCTCTCTAAGCCAATAGTGTAACTCAAATTTGGCCTGTTGATCATGACATAGATTAAACTCCCCACAATCTTCATGTACATAGTGGAATCCTCCCCAACACAAAACCTGCATCCACACTAAGCTTGCAATTTTGATCTAATTGCACCGAGATTGACTTACAATCAGCCATCCCATACTTAGACAACATGTCTAATACATACTATCTCTGACAGCCAAATACCATCATGTGTGCGAATGACCTCAATTCCCAAAAAGTAGCGTAATGATCTCCCAAATCCTTCATCTCAAACCTCCTGTTTTTGAGAAGACTTTTCACATTCTCAATCTCATCCAAGTTGTCACCACCAACCAACAATAAGATCATCTACATAAATGGTGATGATAACAATACCCTTACCACTCTTGCGCACATACAAAGAGTGATCTGTATCTACAATATGAAAAGCAATCGTGACAAGATATTCAGCAATCTTGTCATGCCATGCTCGTGGAGCTTGCTTCAACCCATACAAGTCCTTAGGAAGCTTAGATACATACTCTGGGTGACTTGTATCCTCAAAACCTACTGGTTGATCCATATACACCTCTTCTTGCAAGTCACCATGCAAGAACACATTTTTTACATCCATCTAATGTAAAAACCAACCTTTAGTTGCAACCACCTCAATCATAGCTCTCACAGTTGCCATATTTGTAACCGGGGAAAATGTCTCCTCATAATCAATCCCATGTGTCTACGTATATCCTTTGGCTACCAATCTAACCTTGTACTTGCTTATGCTACCATCACTATTATGTTTCACCTTATACACCCACTTACAACCAAAAGCTTTCTTGTCTTTAGGAAATGGCACCAAATCCCAAGTCTCATTTCCATACAATGCATCCATCTCCTCATCCATAGCTTTCTCCCAACACACATTTCCAATAGCCTCATCAAAACACGTGGGTTCTACAACTTGCACAACTTTTGCCATATAAGCATAGTGATGTGCCACATAACCATCATAAGTCAACCTCTGCACAGGGTTTTTGACTCTTTGAGATCTTCGTAACTTTGCATTCATGGCTTCCATAACCTTCTTCACACCAGGTGTCGTCATTACTGGAATCCCAAGCTCCTATCAAGGCTCATCTTCGAGCCACTAGACTCTCCATCAACAAGAGAATGCTCTACATAAATATCACGCATACCAAGGGGCTCAACCACTTTCTCTTTGCCTTTATGTGATGTACCAACTACATTTCCAGGACTGGTATTATGACGTAGCCTGCCACTCCATGGTCTATCAACAGAACCATTGGATGAGGACTCTCCTCGTCCACTCAATGACTGTGATTGCCGACTTGCATTCTGTGCAACCACATTTCCACTTGCCATCAGTTCCAATAGCATCTTTTTCAATAGCATACCAGCTACTCATCTCATCAAACACAATATCCATGCTTACCCATGTAACAGGATTATAGCATCTATATCCCTTTTGCTCAAGGGAATACCCAATAAACACACATTTTTCTACCTTTGGATCCATCTTAGTATGCAACTCATTTGGCACATGCACATATGCAATACATCCAAAAACTTTCAAGTGAGACAAATCATGTTTCTTGCTAGTAAACTTCTTCTTTGGCGTTACATCATGTATGGTTGTAGTAGGAGTCCTGTTAATGATATGAACTGATGTAGACACAGCCTCAACCCAATAGCTATGCGACATATTCTTCTCTTCTATCAATGTTTGTGTTATCTCTACAATGTGCCTGTTTTTTCGCTTAGCAGTCTCTGAATGCCATTCTTTCACAAGAATTCAAAGAACTCATTGGAGAAGTATTCTCCCCCTCCATTTGACCTTAGGCACTTCACATGCTTTCCTGTCTGTTTTTCAGCCATCACTCTGAAATTCTAAAAATGAGTGAACACTTCACTCTTCTCCTTCATAAAATACACCCACACTTTCCTTGTGTGGTCATCAATGAATGTTACATAGTACTACCTGCAGCCACCCATAGACATAGTCTTCGCAAGACCCCATACATATGAATGCACAACGTCTAGTACATTCATGCTCACATTTCTGTCATGTGGAAATACATGCTTTGTTTGCTTTCCAAATTGACATTCTTCACATACTTTCTGCATATCTGCAACTTTAAACTTAGGCAACCCTGTCACAATTTCTTTAGTCTGCATAGAATTCATTCTTTGCACCAATTCTCTTGTGCCAAATGTCTATATCTACAACAACTCCTGAACCATTTGCAAACATTGCAGCACTGACTTTAGGCATATTTACATTCAATGTAAACATTCTACCCACTCTGTTGCCTTTTGCAATCAACCTGCACTTATCTTTAAAGTCTTCTACATAACAGCCATCATGGTTAAATTGGACCTGCAAACCCTGCTCAATCATCTGGCCAACATAAACCAGATTCTTTGTAATGTTCCGAACATGAAGTACATTTGCAAGGTACTTCACCTTACTATCCTGCATAGAGAATGGCACATCTCCAACATGGGCAATCGGATGAGCAGTGCCATCCCCTGTTCCAACAAAACCTGGTCTTTCAAGACTCTTCATTTCCTTGAACCACTCACCACCATGACTTGTCATGTGGTTCGAAGCACCTAAATCAACATACCATACACCATCCTTACATGCTACTACATCATTTCCAGACACAGCATTAACCACATGTTGCATAACAAACAACCTCTCATTATCCTCATTATTTCTGCTAGAGGACGCATAGTTATTTTGCTGCACTTTTCCATTTCGCATGTCACTCTGTTTCTTATAGCAATTGTGCTTGCACATGTCCAAGCTTACCACAGTAAAAACAGCCTCGTGTATCATTATGCTGCCTTTACCAATTACCACGACCTCTTTGACTCCCCCTGTCTCTAAACTGGCCTCTTCCACCTGTGTGTTATTGTTGCGAATCTTGGGACTATTGGTGCTGTTGGCCATAATTCTAATTACCTGTACGGCCACCACCTTGGCCACGTCCACGACCTCCTCTACCTAAACTTGTGTAGAAGGCCTGCTGCTCTGAACTATTTTTGTTTTGTGAAGTCCGTCGATCTTCACCCAAATTCGTCTCTTCAATTATCAGCATTGACACCAAATCTGTGGGAATGTTCTCCCGAGTCTCAATAGACATCTTGAACGCTTTGTATTGTGGCTCGAAACCACATAGACACACTTCCACCTTATCATCATTGTCATTAGAAACACCAATAGATGCAAGGGATTCCACAATGCCCTTGATCTTCAAGGCATAATCATTCAGAGACATATTTTTCTTCTCCACAATATGAAGCTCATTCTTCAACTGAATCTTTTGTGCCTTGGTGTTAGTTTCATACAGCTTCACCAAGGTGTCCCATGCCTCCTTAGGTGACTTGGCATCCTGTATATGCCTAATCATAGTGTCATGTATACTAATAGGAAGCCAGTACATGACTTTCCTTGCTCCTTGATTCCAATCTTTGAATTCTTTTACATCTGCAGCAGTTGGATTAATCTCCGGTATCTCTAGTGTCTCCTCATGTTCACCTTCAATGTAGTCCCAATAACCTTTTCCCATCAGGAAATTTGTCAATCTAAGCCTCTAAGCATGGAAGGCGTTCTTATCAAGCTTTTTTACAACAATTTGGTTTATTCTATCATTCGTCATCTTTTTAACAACACAAATTTACCAAAAATAACACTCTTGTTTGACTTGCACAAACTGCTGTATTCTCTACAGCGGTACTATACTGCACCCAAACTGTCACAACTGTTGTATTCTCTACAGCGGTACTATACTGCACCCAAACTGTCACAACAACTAGTGACCTCAATTTGCAATTTGTATACATACACCCAATGATAACTTTGAGACCTTTTTGCAGTACACGCAGTGTTTACACAACCAATTGCCCTTCTTGCAGTTCCAAAAGCAGAGTTCTGCAGAGAATCGAGGACTTACCCGCCGCAGTGCCCGTGAATGCCTACGAACTGAAAAAAAAAGGTCCAGACGTGCCCAAAACGCGTTTTCGGCCTGAAAAAATTCATCCAACGGCAAAATAGTTGCCGTTGTAGCTCTGCTCTTTGCGAAGAAAGCTCCTTAATCGGAGTTCGTTTGTCGGTGCCTCTCGAAGAGCTCCCGACAAGGGTGTAGTAGCCAACACAAAGGGGAAAGAGTAGATGAAGCTCTTACCCTCGTACCGCTTCATGTGCTTCTCTTGCTTGTCCCTCAGCCCTTAGCATGAACCAGGCTCTGATACCAAGAAAAGATGCAAGGGAGGAGAGAGCTTGAGCTCTTGCAAGCACACACACACACTCACACAAACCCTAGAGGAGAACACACAAGTTGAGAGGTTGAAAATTCTTCTTTTTCTTCACATAACAAAAGAGGACTACAAAGAAGATAAAGTGACTAACACACATAATAGAGTATATACAAGTGGTCCATAATGTGAACATGCTAATGGAGTGGGTAGGTGTGGACTAGTCGATGTAGTCCAGTTGTAGAATCACTGACGAAGATATGTCGGTGCCAGCTACCAAACCCTCCAGTGATGTAAATGTCAAACGGTCATATAGGCGCCTCGTGAGTGTCAGCTCATGTTGAGCTTGACATCTTAACATTTTAGAGGTCTCGTAGACCATTTTTGGTTTCCAACATCTCTCTCTCTCTCTCTCTCTCTCTCTCTCTCTCTCTCTCTCCTCCTCCTCCTCCTCTCCTCAAAAGGTTTGATTTAGCCTTTGTATGGAGATTCGTCAAACCAATGGGTGACCTTGCAAGCTTGAAGTTAACACTAATGCAACAACATACCTAATGAAAACAAATCTCTTCATTCAACGAGGCTTAACCCTTTAAATGATTCTAAATATTAAAGGTCAAAAGTCTTGAGTCTAATTTTTTCTTGATTGCTATTTTTTGACTTTACTGTTGTATCCCCATATCCAAATAAACTTGTCCCAATGATAAATTAAAATCTTGTTGGCCCATTCAAAATGAAACTATGTTAATTTTGACCTATTTATACTTTTGCGTGAAACTTGGCCTCATACGCTTACATCATCATCTCAACAAGGAAATGCTTTCTCTACCAACACCACAAAGGTATTTATGCACCTAAGGGACTGGACAAAGAAGAACGATCTAGTTTCATTCTAGGCTATGAATTTTAGAATTGTATAGGAACCCTTTCCATCCGTAGTGATGCGGTGTCTCTACAGGCAGACATAGAACAAACCTCTATACTCTATGCATGTATGAGTAATCTTGGTCGTCGCGCGATGAGTTGGTGGCTAGCTTCCCTCTAATCACCAAGGGTCCCCTTTACTTCACACTTGTAAGTTGTGAAGGGTGGGCCTATAAGTGCACGAGGGAAAGAGGAAGGCATTCTCTCCAACCACACCAGGGTCCCCTTCGCTTCACACGTGCAAGTCGTGAAGGGTTGGCCTATAAGTGCACGAGGGAAAGAGGAAGGCACGTTGCGTATGTAAAGCAAGGTGGGCTCAATGATGGTGGAAGTACACCAAAACCCATGATACGGCATTAAGGGGCTGTGGGGTCCGTGGGAACAGGCTCTAAATGGGAAGGCTTTGGTTTACATTTTTCAAGGCACGTGTTGGGTTAGTGTTGGGGGAGCCACACAGCAAATTTCCTGCAAAATGCGACAGCAATGCTGCCATATGGCGGGTCGTCCTTCGACTGCAATTTTCCCACCTGCCACCTCCCTTCAAATTCTCCTCTCCCCCACAACAAACCCTAGTCGCCTCTGCTAGGGTTTCGGAAACTGCAGAAAACACGCGATTGTGCCCATCAGAGAGCCCTGTTCTTCTACACACACACACACACACACACACACACACTAATACGCACACGCGCGCTCACACACGCCTCTCTAAACAGTGATGGCTTCTGAACAATCCCAGACTACTGCTGGTGGCTTGCTTGCCAAGCAGATGGTGGCCGGCGGTCTCGCAGGCATGCTCGCCGATGGAGTCATGTACCCCATGATGACTGTCAAGTCCCGCCTTCAGGTTTGCTTCCCTCTTTCCTCCCCTCATGCATGATCAAATCAAATCTAGATCAAAACCCTAACCCTAGCAGAGATTTCCCAGCCCTATTACAGAACCCCTAACCATAGATTTGAAGTGCAGTGCCTGCATTTGCACTGAAATCTGCTGAATGTCTAAATTCATTATGAGACGGAAACCATATTCAATACGTGGTGAGACAGTGAAACCCTAGTTCTATTACAAGTTGACTCCGCCCTAGTGTGACAGTGAAATGCTAACCCTAGCTCTGTACAAGGTGAGTAGCTTTAATGTTCAGACACTCCAAGGTCTTCTGTATTCTAAAAACCCAAACCTCAGGTCAAACTGTAGTTCATATATCTACAGAAACCCTAATCCCAGACCTGTAGATGCAATGTATGACTTGTAGTGCTTTCTATATTGCATTTACAACACCAAAAGTAAGGGGCCAAGCCCTGGGTTCGGCCAGGTTTACAAAGGGCGGACAGTCCTCTTGCTAAAGGGGTGTGCATTCTATGTGGCCAAGTCGGTTTCTCAGAGTAAAAAGAGGAGAGGTATCTGGCGAGGGAAAATTTGTCCTGCACCTGTATGTGTCCCTCACAGTGCTCGAAAAATATGGCATTCTAGTGTATTTGTACTGGCCAGAATTAAGAAAAACTGGCTGAGATTTTAAGTAGCCCTTATTTTAAGGAATATTTTTCATATAAAACCGGCATATAGTAGAGATTTCTGAAAAAAAACCGGATAGATTTAAGAGTTGTCCTTATTTTGATTGGTTGGAAAATATTTATATTTTTCTGTCCAGAGGATATTTGTCTGTCATAGTTTTTTCGTTCAATTGGCACTCACAACCGCTGTCATAGTTCCTTGAGTTGATTTACCTTGCCAATTAAGCTACGGTGCTTGGGTGGAATAGACATTTGTGGCAGCTTTATTAGAGCTTATATGTAAGTGTGTCCACCCTTTGGTGAATGTAGAGGAAGTCGGTGTCCGTCCATCTGTTGTGACCCGACCCTTAGAGTTTCAGGATATATGATGCTGAGATTCTGTTGTACAGGTTTTGTATGGAAACCCTCTTGCTAGGTTTGTAGTGTATGGTAATGTACATAGCCCTAACCCTAGTACAGGTCTGTTTGGGAAAACTCTTTCTAGAATTTAAGTTTTACCTGGATTCAGTGAGTGGGGCTCGAACCCATGAACTCCTCAAGGGACTTTGATCCTTAACTACTCGACCACAATGCGGTTGACGCATTTAACAAATCTCTCAGCAAAAACAAAAAGTTCAGTGCATAGCCTCATTTGTGAAGGTCAGTTATCCCTTTTCCTGAAATCCGTGGTCCTGAGTCCATATTTGTTTGTATCTGCAAGAAGAAACCTTTCATGATATTCATTTGCATGGGCTTGATGAGAGCCCTAGATCTGTAGCAAGGGGCTTACATCATCACGAACATGACACAACAATAATGTCCTAACTGCCCCTAAACCTAGTACAGTGAAATCCTAGGGTTTACCTTGGGACTCAACAATGTCTGTACAATGAGAAAATGTGATAAAAGCTAGCATTTTGAGGCCTTCATCTTTGTTGTGCAGGTCCAAGGTGCTGCTGTAGGAGCCAACTCTGGAGGAGGGACCAGTGCCCTCTACATGTATAGAGGACCTGTTCATGCTATTTACACCATCTCTGCCCATGAAGGGTGGCGGACCCTTTACAAAGGCTATGCAACTGTGTCGCAAATTGCCCCTGCTCAAGCCTTATATATGGCATCCTATCAAACCTCCAAAAGATTACTCCCAGGTGAGGAGTCTGTTGATTGCGTTAAACCATGTGGCATTCTATATGAGTAAGGTGAGCTTTGTTAATATTGACTACTTTGCATGGGACAGGTGGGGAGAACAACCCTATTGTACACTTCTGTGGAGGTGTTATAGCCACACTGGTGCAGTCATCTGTAACTGTACCTGTAGAAGTGATCAGACAGAGACAGATGGTCCAAACGAGTGGAGCAGATAGTTACAAGGTATCTTGTTCTTGTACATCTTAAGGGGCTTTTAGGTATCTTGTTCTTGAACAGGAGATCTCACCCGCCCGTCCCTTGTGGCAGGGATTTCCCTGTCCACTGTCTGATGGGCAGATGGGATGTCTGTAAAGACCCTAAGTTTTCTTACTTGGATGACTGTGGCATGGACATTGGCATACATGGTTGCACAAGTCCCATACGATATATGTGCTTTAACATTCTCACATGCACTAACCATCTCCTGTGGAACATGCAGGGATCTCTTCATGCTGCGACGAGGATCTATCAAGTGGAGGGACTGAGGGCTCTATACAGGGGGTTTGGGCTGGCCCAGATGGTGTGGGGGCCATACAATGCAATATATCTCCCACTGTGGGAGGCAACCAAGAGAGCGGCCACACACTATTCTGGAGTCGAAGCAGTACACAAGCTTGATGTTCATTGGGAGCTCTTAAGCTCATTTTTTAGTGCTTCATGTGCTGCTGCAATTACCAACCCCATGGTATTCTATCTAAATTTAATTTCACAAATACCCTTTTACTTCTGTGATTAAATGTTGTGAAATTGCAGGATGTTATCAAAACAAGGTTGCAAGTGCAAGGGAAGAGCAATGCATCCAACAGCACACAATACACTGGGACCATTGATGCGGCAAGATCGATTCTGCGAAAGGAAGGGCTCAAAGGTTTTACCTGTGGGATTTCATCAAGGGTGTTTTGGATTGCCCCCTCCAGCATGATCATGTTCACATGCTTTGATCAGTTGATGAAAAGGCTTTAAGAGGCTGCGATTGCATCTTTGTCAATGTACAAAAAAAGAGTCTTTTCTTTTTTTGTGAATCTGTGATAGTGTTAGGAGGCATGCCTTTCAAAAAGGCTACCATTTGGTTCCCATTAAGGAAAGTCGATGACAAGGTTGAGACTTCTAGATGTCTCCAGTGTATATAATTTTTGCTGGGGTTGGCAATTTTGATGTAGTGCAGGCATTGGGATTAGTACACAGATTTCAATGTAGACCACATGGTCATTCAACTTAAATGATATTTTGAATTGGTGGGATTTTCTTTCAATGAATGATGTAAACAATATGAATTCTCAAGATCAAAGAAAGAGGATGTTTAAGAGCAAAACACTGGGCACAGAAGCTGAGCAGACTTACTAAACTCCACGTTTTTCGAAGTGCAGTTTTCTTCTTTTTTATTGATATGCGAGAGTGGGTACTGAAATTAGATGCCTTGGGTAAATTCGAATCCAGGTCCTCGCTTTGAGAGGCTTGAATAGTTTTGAGAAAGATAAATTCGCTCTTCAATTTGGCTCTTGGGATCACGGAAACTAGCAGTTAAACCACTAGACCAAGTTGTGCTTTTGAAGCTCATAGCCAAGGTGGTGCTGGGTTCGAATTACTCTTTGCCATGGGAAGGTTTGGAAGTAATCATGTTTAGGTGTGGGTGAGTGTGGGGGGACACACGTGCATGGATTATATATCAGTAACCAGCTCTTGTTGATGAGGTATAGCTCCTTATCAAGTTCTACTCTTGTGATTATACCTATTCTTGAATCAATGAATTTGGAGCACACAAAAGGCAAGCCACCCCACAGGTCCCCACTTCACAACTTGCTCTGCTCTTAGCACCTCTGTTCATACATATATAGATGTATGTGTGTATATACATACATACATACAGATAGAGGAAGAGCTTCTATACATATGGATCAGGTTTTTATTTCCCTCGTCGGCCACGCCCTCCAGGATCCCAACCACGGCATCCTCAGCATCGCCAGATCAGAGCCATTATTGCTCGGCATTGGAGGTGCCTACCTCGCTTCTACGACCTCTCCATTCTAGACAGCCCCATGGCGGAGATACTTGATCTAAGGAGAGGGCAACAATTCAATTGATCAGCATACATGGATCTACCTGATATACATTTCCAGTATTTTCCAGTATTTTCTACTCAGTATCATCTCGGAGTCTTGCAGTTTTGTTCTTATAACTGTAGGACAATCAGTTTATTGTACTTTTTAGTCTTGTTCTCTTTGATAAGACACCAACTTCAGATGTACTCTCAGTTTTGGTCTCATAGGCCACTATGGCCTCTTAGAGACGTTAATATATCATTTCATTTCTATGCACTCCTCAAGGGGAGAGAAGCGACCCAAAAGGAGTGTTTTTGGTAGCATGCTTTATATTTTGATTAAGGATTTGGGATTATGGACCTTTGGCCTTGTTCACACCAGCGCTTGGACATCTCAATAGGCGACAACTATCATTTTGGAGGAGATTTTCGCGTGGATTTGTAAAAAGCAAGTTAACTTTTAGGAACTATATAAAGATAGGTATTAGAGTAGGGAGAACAATCTAAGGGTGGTATGGGGGAAATATGTTAAAACATGCTACTTGTTCTCTTTTTTGGGAGAGTTTTTTTATATGCATTTTTTACAAGATTGGGAAAACTTGTGCAGCCTCTTGAGTTCTAGCTCAAATGGTGTGGATCAAAATGGGTTCTTTTCTCTTGTGGTTGGTGGTGTTGTGCTCAAGTACTATTGTTCTTGTTGTGAGACCCCATTCCAAGTTTGTGTGCATAAGGTTGTCATTTGGGTGTGTGCAAGAGAGGAGACTATAATGCCTAGGCGTGCACCTCAGCTTCAACAAGAGCCTAATAACAAAATTCTAATGCGTCGGAGAAGCTTACCCAACAAATTCAAGAGTTGACTATGCACTTGGCTCAAAGAGTTGGGCCTCGACCTCAAAAACTCCAAAGAGAAGGTGATGGTGCTAGATCCTCAAGAAGACAACCTCAAGAGCTTGTGTGTTGGAGCTGTAATGAGAGAGGGCATGGCATGTACAACTTCCCTCACCCTAGACGAAACCCAGGAGAACCCTACCCTAATTATCCAGTTCTAGTGCCTAGAGGGAGCTATGCAAGGAGTAAATCAAGGGAAGAACAGGGTAAACAATCACCACCACCACCAACAACAAAGGGAACAAGCAGAACCTAGAGCTATCCCTCCTTTACCGGGTGGGGGAGTTCATGTAGTAGAGTTGGGATGGATGAGAAGCAAGTAGAGACCGATAAGGAGGATGAAGTAGAGTGCTATGTTGGGAAGAGGACCAGAATATACAAACAATCGGAGTAGATGGAGGTGACAAACGGAGTCCAAAAGAAGAAGCAAAAGGAAGACATAGCAGACAGTAGCAAAAAGAGGAGGAGAAGAAGAAGGATTGGACTTGTAGACTTTACTCTTGGACATGGAGTGGAGCTTTATGACTTAAAAGCAGATAGGAGGAGGTATTGAGTTGGCCCCAATTTTTTGCCATATGACCTCAAGTTAGAAAACAAATGAAGCGTTGTACCAGTATTAAGATCACCAGGAAGAAGACTGAGCATCTTGCCTTAGTCGTAGTTATTGCACCATTGGATGTCCAGGAGGGCATGGTCCCTAGATTGAATGTCTAGGAGGACATGGTCCCCACATTGGACTGTGTGGCCAAACGTTGTCTAAAGTAATGGTGGATGGAGGAGCACACATCTACATCATGTAAAAACCCTTGATGCATAAGTTAGGGTTAAAGATCCATGAATCTTCACCCATCAAAGTAAAGATGGCCAATAATAGCAAGGCAAGTTGTTTAGGGGTGATCAAGAATCTTAATGTGAATGTCTATGGGGTTTCAATCATGGTGAATTTTTATGTGATGAGAACTAAGGGTGATGGCTACCTTCATATTTTGGGCTGTCCTTGGCTGATTACGGTCAAAACTATTCAAAGATGGGGTAGGGGGAAAATTGTGATTAAGTATGACATGACAGAGAGGAGATAAAAGGACATTAGATATGAAGAGACTGAAGATGAGGAGTACCTGTACTCAGAAGAAGAGCTTGTGACTAGTAGTGACAATGGGGACTCATCGGTTGAGGTGATGGGAGTGACTCTTAGGCCACCTAAAGAGACAGAAGGGGCTATAAATATGAGGAGTTCACACAAGAACAAAATGAGGAGCCTAAAACGGATTACAAGTTGGAGGCTATGTTAACTGATGACTTAGAGTGAGGAGAAGCAAGAGTATATGACTATGTTGAGCAGGTATCCTAACTTGTTTATTTTTTATTACTAACAGATTAGAGGGGTAGATGTTATCAAACATCATATAGAGATAAAGGATAATGTCAAACCAATTGTCTAGAAATTGAGGAGGTTGGGAGTTGTGGAACATGATCCTTTGCTTAAAGACTCGGGTATCTAGACTCCATAGAGAATTTGGAGTGGGTATCTCCAGTAGTGGGTACTCCAAAAAAGAATGGGAAGTGGAGGGTTTGCGTCGATTACAAGCCACTCAATGCAGCTACCAATAGAGACCACTTTTCTCTATCTTTTTAGGATGAGATACTTAATGAGGTGGCTAGTCATGAGCGCTACACTGTCTGTGATGGATACTCAGGTTATTTTCAGATGAGAATCGTTTAAGAGGATCAAAAGAAAACAACATTTATCACCCCATGGGGATGTTTCTCTTACGGGGTGATGCCATTTGGAACAAAAGAAAACAACATTTATCACCCCATGGGGATGTTTCTCTTACGGGGTGATGCCATTTGATTGACAAATGCCCCATCAACTTTCCAAAGGTACATGACTTTTGTGTTTCAACCATTCTTTGGGAAGTCCATTAGAGTCTATATAGGTGACTTTTGCATCTATAGTGCACACATTTTACATTGCTGAAGGGTTGAGGAGGGTTTGCAAAGGCTAAATAGCCTTGGTGGACATTTGAATTACGAAAAGTATATGATTGCAGTGAAAAGAGGTGATCTTGTTAGGTCATTTGGTTCCAACAGAAGGGATTTTAGTAGATCCAGCTAGGATCGGGGTCTTGTTGGAGCTGCTTGCTCCCCTACTTGCTTGAAGGAGTTGATCTCTTTCATCTATAAAGTCATATCCATGGCAAGATTCATTCATCTTTTGTCTTAGTTGTTACACCCTTTGCAGATGCTAGCAAACCATGTGACATTTATTTGGGGTGAAGAATATGAGACATATTACATATAAATTAAGTAGGTATTAAGCACTTTTCCTACCTTGATGCCACAAGATTGGGAGCAAATTGTGGGAAGAGATGCCATTGGGATCATTTTTCTACATAAAGACTCAAACTGGCCGTGACATTCCATTGGGTCCCAACTAGGCTATTAGAAGCACAAGCCTTCTACAAAAGGAAGCCCTATATTTATGTTCCTAAGTTAAGAAAACCTACACCACAAGCCTCTACAACCATGCCATTAAACACCAGATTAAAGATGGAGTGGAGCAAGAATGGAGAGTATGGCTTCCACCTTGACTCCACCTTCATGAGAGAGAAGTCAAAAGAGTCCATGAACTCTAAGTAGCAAAAGAGGTAACACCTTGCCCATGTACAATGGCCCTGCCCATCCTTGTTCCCATCAAAGAAGAGCCACCCATGGTGTTAAACCCTAAAGAGAACAGTGCACACAATTTTATGGCACCATTGAGCAACCCTAAGGCTTAAAAAGAGCACTATGGGTGCACACACCCTTACACATTTGCAAAACCTTAAACCCATTTGTGTGCATAGGTGCTCTTATTTACACCACACGTGCACCCCACCTTTGCACATTACACTCCCACACTCACACATGCACGTGCACACACCCTTACAGATTTGAATGACCTTAAATGCATGTGCACATAGGTGCTCCTATTTACACCACACATGCACCCCCACCTTTGCACATTACATCCTCACACTCACACATTCACGTGCACACACTCTTAAAGAAGTGCATGTGCGTATTCACTCGTGCGCACGTTGTGAGACTTGCCTTTAAATTGAAATGCCTCTATAGCTAGCCAAGCTTCATTGTAATCCACTAGTGGGGGACAACACTAAACAACCACCAACACCAACACCAACACATTTCACTTTCTCTCCTCAATTTGCAAACAATTTTCTCTGGCTTTTAAAGACAACTGTATAGTTGAAACTTTATGATGGTGGATGGAAGCAAAAGAGTTTTCAACTGATTTTGGTACAACACTGAAAGCAAACTAATTAAGTTGAAGTTGTCATTATTTATGCTCTAAAGCTACAATGGCTAACAAGCCAAAATTTGCAATTACAACTAATTCAATTAAGATCTTCTTCTTCACAAAACTCAGCATGCAGGACCTCCTCTAGTAGGTGTGGGGATAGGTCAAGGTTATCCATACATTCGGGGAGCTTCATGAATACAAACCATTCATACTCAGTCCCCTTAAAGAGCCAAGCACCTGTGCAATGAATCCAATATAAAAAATATTTCGGATATGTGGTTCAAGAACCAAAGACAAAATCATGGTAGTCGTCTTGATCTCCAAACAAACCGGCACTAGGAACAAGATGAATTGTGTAATATTTGTGTTGTCTTCGAACTAATCTCAAACCCACCTAGAGCATACAATCAATCAAAGTAGAACAACTTTTGAACTCACTCTAACTTGGGGCAACACATGCCAACCTTCCTAGAGACTCTTAAAAAAATAATAATTAATTTTTTGGGTCCTCATGTGGGTGAGGACTTACGTGTGTTTATTGGTCAGCACCCTAAAAGAGAGTTTTGTATTGATTAGCCCATTTAGCTAGATTTGTGAGCTTACCCTTGAGGTTATCTTTGAGTGATGAGGTAGATAGCAAATTGTGGAACCCCCTAGTGGTTTTTGGGTGTATGATGGGACACATCTTATACTTATGTGTTAGATAAGCTGTGACATTTGTGGTATGGCCCCTTGGTTTGGTAATGACGTCGAGGAGAGCACGGGGGGGGGGGAGCTTCATGGATGAGGCTCTTTTGGTTGAAAGGACTGGGAAAATTAAGCCTTTGAGTGCCCGGGTTCGGTGTGTGGTCAAGTCCGTAGGATTTAGTTGATGAAGAGGGGGCATGCTTGCTCGTTGGTTGTTGCCAAACCATCTAGGGTTATGCTGTGGGATCATGAAGTTGCCATCATTAAAGCTTTGGGGCTTCTAAGAGATGTTTGGGCACCCATCGTTGCATAGTGATGAGGGCCCGTGGTGGTTGACAAGGCTTCTTGGTTTTTTGTTGATGAGGCTTTGAGCTACATGTAGGTTGTCGACATTGAGGACAAGCTTTTGATTGTGGCTTTGGGAGCCACATGTGTGTGTTGCCTTCATGTAAGCCTTGAGCTTTGAGCACGTTGGTAGGCACCCATCATTGTTGGCTCTGATGTGCTTGAGGTTGCCTAATCTTTGGCCATTGGGCCTTTTGTCGCAGCTCCTTGGGGAGTTGTTGTGGTGGAGGAGCACACGCTGCATTCTTGGGTAGCCAGAGGAGGCGAGTGTTGCCTTCATAGTAGCCTTGTGCTCTTAGCAAGCGGTTGGGGACTAGATAACATTGAAGCTTTGGCTTAGGGTTAGTTTTTTTAGTTTGGTTTATTTCTTACTCTTAGGTTTCTAAGATGGCCGTTTTGGGATCGAGAGTTATGTGGAGCCATCGTAGAATCCTTGAGTTGCAAGAAGATTGTTGGGCACCCACCATTGATTGTCATTATAATGGTAAGAGATTGGGGTGCTTGCGGTGTGGATGGTCGAGTATATAGAGTTAAGGGTGATTGTCGATGATGAGACTTGATGTTGTCAATGTTCGATGGTATTGATAGTGCCCTTTTGAGCGGCTTTGATGCGGCATGAGGTGTGGTAATAGATGAGACTGCCGATGATGAGGATGGGACTTGAATGTGGAGGGTAGTCGAGGGTGAGGCTATGTGGATGATTTCCTCTTGGGGTATTATAGGTATATATATTTTATCATATTTTTGATGAATTAATAATCGTAGAAAAATGTGCTTAATTTAATTTATGTAGGAATTAGCTTAATGGAATGTGCGAATGTGTGCACAAGATTATTATATGTGCAAATGTACACAAAGTTATTTTATGTAACAAGGCCCATTAGCAATTATATTTGGGCAAAGGTTTTTATATGTACAAACCTTAGGAGACTTCATATGGTTAAAAATATGTAAAGCAATACCCCAAAAATGGGAAAAGCAAGCCCAATTTGTACGCACATCTATTATTAGCTCCTTGGGCTATTTTTATGAATAAAAATTCTCTAAATACTCATGTTGTGGAAGTTGAGCTACATAGCATGGGGGGGGGGAGATTGCACCCAATCTTGTCTTGATGGTGATGTTATTCCATTTCCCTTTCCTTATGTTATGCTATGTTATTTGATTTCAATTTAATCCAAGTATTTGTTTCAATTTTTGATGTATTTTGTGAGTTTTAATTTATTTCTTCAAGAAGTACAAAAAGGGCCCCGTGACATGGGGACACAAGAGAATTGTGGCTTTTTTGCCGTTGTGACTATCATGGTGGCCGTTTCTTCTTGCTAATTGATTTGGCAGTGAGAGTGGCATCAATCCACTCTTCTCCCATGATAATCCAACCTTGGAGTGCTCCCGCCATCTATGACATGAAAGCTGTAGTGGTTATTTTCGATAGATATTTTAAGAATGAAATACCCAACACTCATTAGATGCATTTCATGGGAAATTTGAATGTAAGTGTTTTCTTGTGTAAGTGTGGGTTTTCCAAGAGTTTTCCACACCTCTAGGAATTTGAGATTGGTGTGGACCATAGGATATATGTGGGCTTGCCCCACCGTTGTAGAACATTCTCAGTTGGGAGTCCAATCCATATTCTTGGTGGGTTTAGTTCTGGTGGTAGTTCGGGGGCAGTGGAAGACTTACCAGTTTTTGGGGCTGAGAGAGTACCCTTTGTTGTGGAAGCAATTTGTTGGTGCAAGAAGAGGATCGGATACCGTGCACTCCCCATCCCAGAGGATCATCGTTACCTTGCCCTTGGGAAGCTCAAGAGGGTAGATGTGTTGTCACCTGAGTTGATTATACATGTGGCGTTCTAGACCCAGCTCCCTCTAAAGATGATTGCTTCTTTGGTCTCACCTCTGGGAACCACATAAAACTTACAAGCCAATGGATTAGAGACTATATGTACTGTTTGTGTGAAAGATCCAAGGCTTTGTATATGTTGTCCTAGGCAGTTGAATTTTGGCATGGGCAATGTGAAGAGATGAGGGAGACCCATGTTTCCCATGGCAAAAGATTGTGGCTAGTTGTGGGAGATAGCAAGGCACGCTTTCTTTGCATATTTCTGCCAAAGGGGAAATATAACCATACCCAAAGGGTTTTCGTTTCATATTGGGGAGCTACGCTTACACTCTGTAAGATTCCTCCTCAGCCTAAATAATGAATAAGCTTTACTTCAATCCCCTGTAATCATTCCCTATTTCTGAATACAAGAAAATATTATTTTTCCTTGTTTTTGCCTAGAGAGATGAAAAATTCTAGAGAGAGGTAATTCAATATTGAGATATTTTTGGATAAACGAATTCTCCTAATATCAAAAATATATTTCCCTGAAACAGAAGTTCAAAATAAATTCTCTAAGGCATTAGGAAGAATCAATTAAAAATGATTTAAAAGACCTTAGCCTAAGGGACAAGATTTTCTGAAATTTTTGGATTATGGTCCAATTAAGGTTCCTATGGGCCAATAAGATTAACCCAAGTGTTGGGATGAGATGAATCCAATGAATAAAAGAAAATACCCAAAAATTAGTAAATGCTCACATAAGATGAAGAGTTGACTGAGTACAAGGTTTATTAGTTAAAAATTATGAGATATTACTAAAAAAATGAGTTATTTTGGAGGAATGATGATTTTTTGACACCTTGGTAAGAAAGGGGAGACCTTTGAGGTAGGCACCTTCTTCACATGTGGGGGGTTTTTAACTCAAAAATATTAAGATATTTTCTCTCTCCTCTCTCCTGGATCAAACTGGATCAAAATGGGAGCTAAACTGGTCCAAATCTTGTCAAACCAAACTAAGGCTGGAAAATTCTAGAACTTAGTTGGACTTAGTTAGTGGCCTCCCTCACCTATAAATAGACCCTCATTCTTTTGTATTATCATTTGTGAACTAGATCATGCAAGTATTACATTAAAATAAGCATATTTTCTATTATCCCTTAAAAATCCTCTACATTTTGGAGAGATTGGAGCTTCTCTCTCTCTTCAACCATCCTTAGAGCTTTCCTCTCAACACACTAACCAATTGATTGGTTGGGGGCTTCCTTCTAAGAGAAAGAAGCAAGCAAAATCAAGAGGTAAGACATAATTTCATGGTTTTTCTCTAATATTCTCAATGTTTTCACTTCTAAACCCCTCTCAAGCTTGAGAAGTTTCAGATGGATTATTTTTCAATGCAAATTAAGATTTCTAAAGAATTCTAATGATTAATCACAAAAAGTTTATTGTTATGCTTAATTTAGGATGTTTTTATGTATATCTCTCTCTCTCCCCAAAAGAATGGTTATTCCTATGACCAATTCTCTATTCAAATGATGCTTCTCATTGATAAATTCTCAATTCAAAAATCAAACTCTATGCTAGTTAAGCTAGAGGTTAAAGAAATGGCTTTTTAATGCTTATATGCTAATAAAATTATGATAAACTTATGATTTAATGCTTATATGCTTTTTAATGCTTATATGCTAATAAAATTATGATAAACTTATGATTTAACTCCATAAATTAGATTTAGGTGTAAATGATAGTTATTCTATCATAATAGTATTACAAAATCTTATTCCTTCAAAATTTATTGAAAATTATCAGTAATAGCCAGTGGGGCTATGGTAAAATTTTAGAAATTAATACATAAATCATTTTTATGCATAATGTGAAAAGAGGACTTTCTACCATATTCTAGGATTAGTCATCCTATGCTAAAAGAATAATTTTCATTACATTCATGGAAAACTAATTTTTAGTATTTATGCATAAATAATTAATTAGAGAAATGAGAAATTTTTGGTATTTCTATTTTTATACAAAAAGAGAAATTCCCATGATAATAGAGATCCATGTAATTAAATGGAAAAAGAGAAAATTTAATATATTAAAATAATGTATATTTTTAGAAGAATTTTAGATAAATTTATTTTTATGCATGAGAAAATTTAAATGATAAAAGAGGAATTCCCATGACATTTGCAATTCAATCATTTAAATGGTAAAAGTGGAATTCTTGGCATTATTGAATTAATGGATATTTTTATTTCAAAGAAGAAGTTTAGATAAATTTATGCATGACAAAATTTATTTTTATGATAAAAGAGGAATTCCCATGACATTTGGAATTCAATCATTTAAATGGTAAAAGTGAAATTCTTGGTTTATTTGAATTAATGGATATTTTTATTAATTTAAAAAGAAATTTTAGATAAATTTATTTTATGATAAAGAGGAATTCCCATGATAATTCAAATCCAATCATTAAATGAGAAAAAGAGAATTTTAAGCTTATAAAAAAAAGGATATTGGAATTTAGTTAAAATAAGAAATTTTATGGTATTTAAGTAGAGAAAGAATTGAATTAAATTTTGGTTGACAAAAGAGGAATTTTCACCAAAATTCCACCTAGAGAATTAGGATTGATAAATTAAGTGGTAGAAAGAATATCTTTAGAAATTTTATGTGGTTAAATCACTAAATTGGTATTTACCCAAAATTAGATTAAATGGAAGAAGAGTATTTTCATTAAAATTCGATATTCTCATATAAGAAGGAAGAAATTCACAAAGTTGGAATTTCCTTACAGCTAGAAGTTCAGTAGATGTTTATCTGAAGAAAATCCTTGGAATCAAAGCTAGAAGTAAACCGACTAGACCATGACTATGAGAGGGACGGTCAGCAAACTACTTGTCCATCTCTCGATCTGAATCAAGCAAAAAGCTCGTGATGATCAATTCCAGTTATTAATACAAAGAGTAGACTACTGTTGAATTAACTAGTTTTCCCTTGATCGAAATCACCAAGAATCTAGTTGGACAGTCAGTCAAATGATGGGTAGATTACCTTGATGAGAGATCAAGGATTCTCATTATGAAATTGGGGATTAAGTAAAGAGGGTTTTGTGGAACCAATCTTAAACTGGAAATTTTACTTGCATAGAATCTCTATTTTCTTTTAAAGGATTGTTTTACGCCAGAATGCTGGAGGAAGCATTTGGTATGTGTTTAATCTAAGAATAGGCTCGTTGCAACAGCTGGCGGGGAGTTGTCGAGGGACGTCGCTCTCGCGGGAAAGCCTACCGAGGTCTTGACCAGCCTTGGTACAGTTAAAATGGTGCGCTTACGTTACGATGGGCGAGGAGGATCGATGAAGCGGTCCCTAAGTGAAGTGCTATGACACCTAAGTAGGATCCTAGAGGGTTATGACCAGGTGATGCATGGGTTCACGGTTGCTAGGACACCCATGCGTGCATCCAAGAAGATTCGGATGGACTAAAAAGAATGACTTTTGTGAATCAAAATTTAATATTGGATCTCGTTGGTTGGCCAGCTAGTCTTCAAAATTTTAGACTTTCCTACCATATCTACAGACTCCTTAGTCACTTTATTCCTAAGGAGAAGATAGTAGCTCCCTTGGCAGTAAGGGAACATTTGTATCAGGGCATGGCTATAGCCCAGTACCGTCGTCTTATGCGTCTCCCGAGGAGATTTTGACTTTTGGAGCCAAGCTGCTCTATGTACATATTGCAACCTCTATATAAATAAAGAAATGTTTTGTGGAAAAATTCCCTGTTGTATAAGTGATTGTTTATTGACGAATTGATAAAGCATAATCTGTTACCGGACATATGTCATAGATCTCCAATAAGATCATTTATCTTGTTTAAGAAATTATTTTTCAAAATTCTTAAGTCTTAGGATCTCGTGGACAAAATCAAAATAAAAATTTAATAATGTATCATTTTTGGCAAAATCATGAGGCGAGGGAACCGTGGCCATCAGCCAGATCCTCTCACTAATGAAGAAGAACTTGACCCCGACGTTCGTAAGGCTCTTCACAGAACTTAGCCAGGACCCTTCAAAGGTGAAGGGGAGAACTTGGGCGAGGCTGTGGAGAAGTGGGTTGAAGCAATGGAGGAATATTTTGATGTCACCGGATACAACGAGAGGAGCAAAATGGCTCTTGCTAGGCTGAAAATTATGGAAACAGCCAGGGTGGCATGGAGAAACCATTGTGACACCAATCATCTGGATAAGAATACCCAGCCCTGGAATGATCTTAAAGCCTATCTAAGGAAGAGATTTTGTCCCCCCAGATTTTTAGAAACCAAGATAAATGAATTCTTAGAGCTAAATCAGGGGAGGAAAACTATTGAAGAATATCACCAGGCATTTGCTCTTCTCCTTAAGTATTCACCACCTCTAGATGAAGAGCAACTCATGGCCAAGTTCATTCGGGGAATGAACGAACCCTTAGACACACTGGTCAAGAATGCCAAGCCAGTGTCCATGGCAGAAGCTGTTAGAATGGCGAAGGACTTCACCAAATCCTTTATCATCGTAAAAGTCCCACCAAAGCCAGCTCCCTCATCCTTCAAGAGCTTCCAGACACCGGGAAGTTCTTCCAACCTTCCACCTCCAAAGAGACACCAAGGTCCCAACTAGAATCTAGAGATGGGAAGCTTCAGGAATGAAGGAAGACCTTTCCCTCGAAGTACTTTCTCAGGAGCTCCGGCTCTCTCAAGAATGCAAAGGGAAGAGATTTGAAGTGAGAACAGTTGCTTTGGATGTCAGGGGTTTTGGCACCAGCTCAAGGATTTCCCATCTCCTTCTGTGGGCCAAGGAAGCTAGGGTCCCAGAATTCAAAGACAGACAGACTCCTTCGTATCAGTCCAATCAGGGTCCCCTTGCCAGAATCAGGGCAACCCCAGAAGAGTGCTAGCTCAGCCTGTAGACAGCCTCCATGCAAAGTACTCCGAACTCCCTCCCAAAATTGGGGTAACCAAAGAGAGAGAGTTCCACCTCAGACTGTAGCAGCTAGAGCCATTACTATAGCTGAGGAAGTGGAGGAAGAAAAAGGATAGATCTATGGCGCAATAGAGCATCAGGGGAATAACCATCAATTTTCAGTCCTCCAGACTCCAGCAGAGTACCAGGGTAAGCAATTCAAGCTTTTGATTGATTCAGGCAGTACTCATTCTTTTATTTCCCCAGGATATCTGCGTAAGTTAGTCCTAAATCAAAAATCAGGGAAACCTATGCAAGTTGAATTGGCCGGTGGAAAGATTCTTTTCACACATCTTGAGAGACAGACCTTATTCAGTTTAGTCTAGATGGGAATGTAACAGAGTGCCAGTTCAGAGTCCTACCCTTGGGAGTCTATGATGGAATCCTTGGAATGGATCGGCTCCACAAGAATCAAGTTGACATTCATTGTTACAAAGGAACCATCTCTTTCCTTGACCTTCACGGGAATAAAGTTCAAGGAACTGGAATTTTCGGATCACTAGTGCTGCAATTAGTCAAGGCTTCTAAATTGTTAAAAGGGCTTAGAAAGAGGCAAACTATTTATGTCATTAAGATGAATCCGCGATAGACATAAAATGCAAGGCTAAAGAACTAGAGTGGTTAAGTGATTATGCAGATGAATTCCCTGAAGAGCTGACTGAGATGCCTCCATCTCGCGAAGTAGATCATGAGATCGAGTTAACCCCCGGAGCTCAGCCAGTAGCCCAGCCTGCATACAAAATGCTAGTCCTTGAAGCGATAGAACTTAAGGAACAATTAAGACAACTGTTAGAGTAGGGATTCATCAGACCCAGTGTCTCACCTCAGGGTGCACCCATTCTCTTTCAAAAGAAGAAAGATGGAACGTTAAGACCCTGTATTGACTACAGAAGATTAAATCAATTAACAATTAAAAATAAGTATCCTATCCCTAGGATTGATGAACTTTTAGATTGGTTAAGTGGGACCCAAATGTTCAAAAAGATAGATCTTAAACTAACCTTCTCAAGAAGAGTACACTTTTTCAGTGGACTACAATGTGTCAGAGTGCCTTTGATAAGATGAAGATAGCCTTAGTAACCAACCCTGTCCTTAAGTTGCCAGATTTTACCAAACCCTTTGAGGTAGTTACTGATGCCAGTGGGTTTGCCTTAGGCGGTGCTCTTATGCAGGAAGGTCATGCAGTGGCCTATGAATCCAGAAAACTCAGAACACATGAGAGAAATTATGCCATCCATGACTTGGAGTTACTCTCAGTAGTTTATGCTCTGAAGTTGTGGAGACATTATCTTTTGGGACAAAGGTTCACCTTGATGACAGATCATCAAATTCTGAAGTGGATCTTCACCCAAAGGGATCTCAACATGCGTCAAAGGAGATGGATGCAGACCCTACACAAGAATTTGATTTTGAAATTAAGTATCGGTCGAGGAAAGAAAATGTGGTGGCAGATGCGCTCAGCAGAAAAGCCTCCTTGCTTGCAATCACAATGGTGTCAAATCCATTAATCAGCGAAGCAAAGGAGAAAATCATGCAGGACAAATTCTTTGCCCCTATTGCTACACTTCTGATGCAAGAAAGCAAGACTCCTTAGAAAATGAGTTGAGTTCTTGGGTACAAATTGGATGAAGGATGCATGTATTATAATAATCGGCTATGTATTCCCAATGATGAGAGAATAAAGGGAAGAATTATGAGAGAAGCCCATGATAGCTGGACATCCAGGGCTTATAAAAACCTATGTGTCTGTGAAAAAAAGCTTCTTCTGGCCAGAACTCAAAAAGGATGTACTTGATCATGTGCGAAAATGCTTAATTTGTCAGAGTCAAGATGTCATGGAAACTGCAACCTCTAGACATTCCACAGATGAAGTGGAAGTGTATCAGTATGGACTTTTTCACTCGATTACCTTCAGTGCAATCAGGTTACAACTCCATTTTTGTGGTAGTTGACAGGCTAACCAAAGTTGCCCATCTGATTCCAGTGAAAGAAACATACACTACAGTGGATGTTGCCAGAGTTTTCCTTAAAGAGATCTTTAGATTGCATGGCTTACCCTTGAGGATATTAAGTGACAGAGATCCCAAATTCACAATCCCAAATTCACATCAAAATTTTGGACTACATTCTTCGAAGCAGTAGGAACTTTCTTGGATCTTAGCACAGCCTCTCACCCTGAAATAGATGGCTAGACTGAGAGAGTGAACCAGGTAATAGAAGATATCCTTCGGTCACGCTGCCGGCAGGGAACCCAAGAAGTGGTTAAGCCATTTGCATCTGGTTGAATTTGCTTACAACGCTTCTTGTCATCGAAGCATTGGGATGAGTCCTTTCAAAGCTTTGTATGGACAAGATTGCCTTACATCGTTGACTTGGTCTAGCCCATTGATGATCAGAGTCGAGATGTCCAGACAAATGCTTGATGACATGGACCAGCAAATGCAATCAATCCGTAAATATATAAAGGCAGCCCAAGATAGGCAAAAGTAGTACGTAGATAAAAAGAGATCAGAGAGAGAGTTTGAAGAATCAGATATGGTCTTCATTCGAGTACGACAAAAAAGAAGTTCACAAGAAGCTCTCCCCCAGATACTAGGGACCGTATGCTATTATAAAGAAAGTGGGCGATCTAGCCTATAAACTTCTTCTGCCTCCCCATCTCAAGGTACATAATGTATTCCATGTCAGTTTGCTTAAGAAATATGTACCCAGCCCGAGTCACATGCTTGACGATGAACAATTGATCTCTCCAACTCAAGGCTAGATGGTACTCCAACCTGAGGAAATCCTTAACGTTTGGGAGAAGATTCTTAGGAGCAGAGTCCTTAGAGAATTTTTAGTCAAGTGGAAGTTCATCCCTCTAGAAGACGCCACCACCTGGGAGAAAGAAGAAGAGTTGGCGAAAGATTACCCCCACTTTGCGAGATGAGGACATCTCGCATTTTTCAAGTGGCAAAGGATGTAAGATTCCTCCTCAACGTGAATAATGAATAAGCTTTACTTCAATCCCATGTAATCATTTCCTATTTTTCTGAATACAAGAAAATATTATTTTTCCTTGTTTTTGCCTAAAGAGATGAAAAATTCTAGAGAGAGGGAATTCAATATTGAGATATTTTTAGATAAACAAATTCTCCTAATATCAAAAATATATTTCCCTAAAACAGAAGTTCAAAATAAATTCTCTAAGGTGCATTAGGAATCAATTAAAAATGATTTAAAAGACCTTAGCCTAAGGGTTAAGATTTTTAAAAATTTTTGGATTATGGTTCAATTAAGGTTCCTATGGGCCAATAAGATTAATCCAAGTGTTGGGATGAGATAAATCCAATGAATAAAAGAAAATACCCAAAAATGGATAAATGCTCACATAAGATGAAGAGTTGACTGAGTACAAGGTTTATTAGTTAAAAATTATGAGATATTACTAAAAAAATGAGATATTTTAGAGGAATGATGAATTTTTGACACCTTGGTAAGGAAGGGGACACCTTTGAGGTAGGCGCCTCCTTCACATGTGTGGGGGTTTTTTAATTCAAAAATATTAAGATATTTTTATCTCTCCTCTCTCCTAGATCAAACTGGATCAAAATGGGAGCTGAATTGGTCCAAATCTTGTCCAAATTCAACCAAACTAAAGCTGAAAAATTCTAGAACTTAGTTGGACTTAGTTAGTGGCCTCCCTCACCTATAAATAGACCCTCATTCTTTTGTATTATCATCTGTGAACTAGACCATGCCAGTATTATATTAAAATAAGCATATTTTCTATTATCCCTTAAAAATCCTCTACATTTTGGAGAGATTGGAGCTTCTCTCTCTCTCTCTTCAACCATCCTTGGAGATTTCCTCTCAACACACTAACCAATGGATTGGTTGGGGGATTCCTTCTAAGAGAAAGAAGCAAGCAAAATCAAGAGGTAAGACATAATTTCATGGTTTTTCTCTAATATTCTCAATGTTTTCACTTCTGAACCCCTCTCAAGCTTGAGAAGTTTCAGATGGATTGCTTTTCAATGCAAATTAAGATTTCTAAAGAATTCTAATGATTAATCACAAAAAGTTTATCTTTATGCTTAATTTATGATGTTTTTATGTATCTCTCTCTCTCCCCAAAAGAATGGTCATTCCTATGACCAATTCTCTATTCAAATGATGCTTCTCATTGAAAAATTCTCAATTCAAAAATCAAACTCTATGCTAGTTAAGCAAGAGGTTAAAGAAATGACTTTTTAATGCTTATATGCTAATAAAATTATGAGAAACTTATGATTTAATTACATTTATTGGATTTAGGTCTAAATGATAGTTATTTTATCATAATAGTATTACAAAGTCTTATTCCTTCAAAAATTTATTAAAAATTATCACTAATAGAGCGGGGCTATGGTAAATTTTTTAGAAATTAATACATAAATAATTTTTATGCATAATGTGAAAAGAGGACTTCCTACCATATTCTAGGATTAGTCATTCTATGCTAAAAGAATAATTTTTATGACATTAATGGAAAACTAATTTTTAGTATTTATGCGTAAATAATGAATTAGAGAAATGAGAAATTTTTGGTATTTCTATTTTTATACAAAAAGAGGAATTCCCATGATAATGGAGATCCATGTAATTAAATGGAAAAAGAGAAAATTTGATATATTAAAATAATGAATATTTTTAGAAGAATTTTAGATAAATTTATTTTTATGCATGAGAAAATTTAAATGATAAAAGAGGAATTCCCATGACATTTGGAAATCAATCATTTAAATGGTAAAAGTGGAATTCTTGGCATATTGAATTAATGGTGGATATTTTTATTTTAAAGAAGAATTTTAGATAAATTTATGCACGAGAAAATTTATTTTTATGATAAAAGAAGAATTCCCATGACATTTGGAATTCAATCATTTAAATGGTGAAAGTGGAATTCTTGGTTTATTTGAATTAATGGATATTTTTATTAATTTAAAAATGAATTTTAGATAAATTTATTTTATGATAAAAGAGGAATTCCCATGACAATTGGAATCCAATCATTAAATGAGAAGAAGATAATTTTAAGCTTATTCAAAAAACAAATGGATATTGGTATTTAGTTAAAAGAAGAAATTTTATGGTATTTAAGTAGAGAAAGATTTGAATTAAATTTTGGTGACAAAAGAGGAATTTTTACCAAAATTCCACCTAGAGAATTAGGATTGATAAATTAAGTGGTAGAAAGAATATCTTTAGATATTTTATGTGGTTAAATCACTAAATTGGTATTTACCCAAAATTAGATTAAATGGAAGAAGAGTATTTTCATTAAAATTCGATATTCTCATATAAAATCAATTCTTAATCTATTATGGTTAAGAAGAAAGAAATTCACAAAGTTGGAATTTCCTTACGGTTAGAAGTTCAGTAGATGTTTATCTGAAGAAAATCCTTGGAATCAAAGCTAGAAGTAAACCGACTAGACCATGACTATGAGAGGGACGATCAACAAACTACTTATCCATCTCTCGATCTGAATCACGCAAAAACCTCAGACCGATTCCAGCTATTATTAATACAAAGAGTAGACTACCATTGAATTAACTAGTTTTTCCTTGACCAAAATCACCAAGAATCTAGTTAGACAGTTAGTCAAATGATAGTTAGATTACCCTGATGAGAAATCAAGGATTCTCATTATGAAATTGGGGATTAAGTAAAGAGGGTTTTGTGGAACCAATCTTAAACTGGGAATTTCACTTGCATAGAACTTATGTTTTCTTTTAAAGGATTGTTTTACACGAGAATGTTTAAGGAAGCATTTGGTATGTGTTTAATCTAAGAAGAGGTTCGTTGCAACAGCTGGCGGAGCGAGGGAGTCGTCAAGGGATGTTGCTCGCGGCAAAGCTTGCCGAGGTCTTGACCAGCCTCGGTACGATTAAAATGGTGCGCTTCCAGTACAATGGGCGAGGACCGATGAAGCGGTCCCTGAATGAAGTGCTAGGACACCTAAGTAGGATCCTAGAGGGTTCTGACCAGGTGACGCATGGGCTCACGGTTGCTAGGACACCCATGCGTGCATCGAGGACACCCATGCGTGCATCGAGGAAGATTCCGATGGACTAAAAAGAATGACTTTTGTGAATTAAATTTTGATATTGGATCTCATTGGTTGGCCAGCTGGTCTTCAACAGAGAGTCCAGATGACATATTTTGTAATACAATGGACTCAGAATTTTGGAGGATGATGATCAGTAATATTATGATTTTCATTGAAGGATTGTATTAAAGATAGTCGATTTTGTTATAAGACAGCCGATTCACTCCCAACCACAAGCTATGCACAAAATCAAAACAAAAATAACAAAAAAATCAACAACAAAAATCAAACAAACCAAAATCTAATGCCATAGTTACTTACTTAGCATCGGGCAATGGAGACTCCGTCAGATTCAGATCAAGGAAGGCTTCGACACATAGTGGATTGGCACTCCCTAGCAATGGTGCCACAGATGTTAAGCTCACCCTAATGTAGCGTGGGAAGTTATTGATCCGTCGAGCTTGAGCTTGAGAGCTCCGTCATCATCTCTCGTCACCGCTATCCTCTCGCACTTGTTGTCACACCGAGGCACGTGGTGCTAATCCAACGGGTGGTGCAACCTCTCTCGCAAAGATTGTGATAGCCTAATCACTCAAGCAAGAGGGAGAGAAGAAGCAAGAGAGAACAAGTGATTATCACTCCCAAACCCTAACCCTAAACACACCACACATGCTAGATTAGAGTTGCGAGAGAGAGAGAGAGAGAGAGAGAGAGAGAGAGAGAGAGAGAGAACATCCACTTCTATTGCACAAATGGGAGAATGAGTTGCCAACAACATAAGTATGCTTTTATAGTTCCAAGTCTTTTTCCACCACAAGTCCGCTCAGGAGTAAGTGACTCGAAGTTCCCAAAACATAGTTACAAGGCTTTTCTCTATGGTTTGGCCAACTGATCGAGATCCTCTTGCTTTTCCTTCAAAGCTCAAGACTGGGGAGCTTCTTCAAGCATTTCCCTCATCAAATAATGGGATTTACAATATAATGCAGGTGCCTATTACATAAGTGTGCATACATAGTTGTCATAGGAATGTGTTAACCATATGTGGTTAACACACTCCCCTCTTGTCTGTCCTTCGAAGTTCAAGACTTGGGAGAATATTTAGGGTGTTTCCCTCATCAAATTACGGGATTTACAATATAGTGCAAGCACCCATTACATAAGTGTGCGAACATAGTTGTCATAGGAGTGTGTTAACCATATGTGGTTAACCATTCCCATATAATTCTCGACTTCCCACTTCAAGCCCCTTCCTCCACCATAGAGTATGATCACACCATACCCATATAAAGGAGTATTACTATGCGAAATGTCATCCAACTCTGCTAGGGTACCAAGTAAGTCACTCAACAAATCTTGAGCTCATGATATATCATCCAAGGAACCCCAATGACTTAGTTGATCTGGCCACCACATTGGGACCAACACACCTTCCGTATCTCCACTCTTCACCAGCTGCTCTGCTCTGCCAACTCCAATGACTTTCCTTGTGAGATCCCAGTCCCTACCACGCAATGGATTCGGGGTGCTAGCAGCGAAAGTAGCACTTCTTGCACGGGGCAAGGTCCCACACTCGGGGCCTCGTCCACGGATATCCGGAAAAGAGACTAATCCGTCGGTTTTTCCGAAACCGAACCCGAAAAAACTTCCTTTACCCGGAAAGCACGGGCGATTCCACCAGGATAACTTTTTACTCTAACGTAGTCAAGACCATTACTGATCAAGCTGATCCAACTGCACCTATAAAGATACTCGGTCAGATCAAGGAAGAAACTTGTACTTGGATCATTGGGATCAACGCCTTTTTCCCCATCAAGAGGCACAGCCGTTGATTCCTATCCATAGAACAATTACTATCCGGGATTTACTTTATCTATCGTAATAACAGAAATTGAGTCTTGATTTACGGATCCATCAGTCCAGCCTAACTGCATCCAATCCCACGGGTTAGCCAACCACGCAACCACTGTAGTGATGGGATCCAATTAGGAATTTGGTTAGGTTTTGTCCCGGGTACCAGGGAAAAGAGTTCCCAGGCTCCCTAGCCGGAAGTTCATGCAAACATAAAACTAGTCACACCACTTACACACCTAATATGAAATTGCCTTTCTCTCAGCATCAACTAACTTTAAAACAATCCTTTAATGAAACCATTATGTCATTGATGACAATCCTTGAAATCTCTTGTTGAATCCATATTTCCAATCATTCATTCATCAGTGTACTTATGGCATCATTGGTACCAAAACGCTCACCACCTGTTCACTCAGGGGCTTTTTCAATAGTTCCTAGCTCATAGTACCCGGCAATATTTTCACATATAAAAATTAAGATGGAATCCTTGTTGAAGATCAGCAAGATCAATCAACAGATCCATATAAGAGAGCCATGGACTCATCCGTTGAGGACCAGCAAAGTCAATCAACCAGATCCATCCCCGTTTTCAGAAAACAACTCTTACTCCTTGTTCCAATATCTTCCACGACGCACGTGTGGGTATCTTCGGCGACCCAGAGCCTGAGCACCGTATGGTCAGCACCCTCGATCCTTCGCGCAGGTGACCTAGCGCTTCACTTATAGGCCGCTTCCTTGGTCCCTCATCCACCGTACCGGAAGTTCACCATTTAAATCGAACCGAGGCTGGTCAAGACCTCGGTCGACCTTGCTACGCGAGACGTCCTCCATTGACTCTCTGTCTCAACAGTTGCAATTTTATCAGTTAGATCTCCATGACCTTAATCCACAAGACGGTCAAAATGCTTCCCCAACATTCTTGACATAAAACAGTCATTTACAAACAGGTCACAAAATACAGTTTCTATATCGAACTCTCGTCTTTCCACATTATCCCTCCTCAGTCCACATTACTTATTCCACATTCCATTCATATGTGTACTCATTCTCATCCATTCACTCATATCGACGACACATTATTTCACATACACATTCACATTCATTATTCTACATACACATCCATGTTCGTACATCCACATCATACATCCAATCCCATATCCGCATTCATACAAACACATCCATATCCACATACATACATCCACATCCACATCCACATTCACATCCATATATCCACATCTACATACATACATCCATTTTCACATCCTCATTCATACATCCACATCCACATACATACATCCACATCTGTATCTACATCCATACATCCACATCCATATTCACATTCACATCCATACATCCACATCTACATGCATACATCCATACATCCACATCCACATCCACATTCACATCCATACATCCACATCTACATGCATACATCCATACATCCACATCTACATGCATACATCCATTTTCACATCCTCATTCATACATCCACATCCACATATATATATCCAGATCCGTATCTACATCCATACATCCACATCCATACATCCACATCTACATGCATACATCCATTTTCACATCCTCATTCATACATGCACATCCACATCCACATACATACATCCACATCCGTATCTACATCCATACATCCTTATCCACATCCACATTCATATCCATACATCCACATCTACATGCATACATCCATTTTCACATCCTCATTCATACATCCACATCCACATACACATCCACATACATACATCCACATCCGTATCTACATCCATACATCCACATCCACATCCACATTCACATCCATACATCCACATCTACATGCATTCATCCATTTTCACATCCTCATTCATACATCCACATCCACATACATACATCCACATCTGTATCTACATTCATACATCCAGATCCACATCCACATTCACATCCATACATTTACATCTACATGCATACATCCATTTTCACATCCTCATTCATACATCCACATCCACATACATACATCCACATCCGTATCTACATCCATACATCCACATCCACATTCACATTCATACATACACATCCACATCCTAACTCATCCCATACTCATTCTTATCACATCTCATATAACTCTTAACTCATCCTATCACATCTCATTTGCATCTTATCACATCCTAATATCTATTTATAGAATACAAGAGAATTCTTATATTTGATATAAGATTTCTTTACGCATCTATTTATGGATAAATTTCATTTTAAGGAGAATAACACTTTTGAAATAAAAATCAATCTTTTATGCATCTTCCTATGTTGCATAAATTCATTTTAAATGAGAATGACACTTTTGAATTAAAAATCAATCTTTTATGCATAATTCTAATTTAGTAGAAACTACACTTTTAGAATAAAAGAATTTCTCTTATACATCTAATTTATGCATAAAATTATTTATGATGAAAATCACTCTTTTGAATTAAAAATAAAATTCTTTATGCATCTTTCTATGCATAAAATAAAAATAACACTTTTTGGATTAATTTAAATTCTTTATGCATCTCTCCATGCATAAATCCAATTTAGTAGGAATTACACTTTTAGAATAAAAGAATTTCTCTTATGCATCTTATTTATGCATAAAATCCATTTATGATGAAAATCACACTTTTAATATAAAAATTATATCCTTTATGCATAGGTTTATGCATACAATTCATTTATGATGAAAATAATTCTTTTAATATAAAAGAATTTCTCTTATGCATCTAATTTATGCATAAAATCATTTATGAGATAAAAATCTCACTTTTATAATAAAGTATTTCTAGTATACATTTTTCTATGCCTAGAATGAAAATTAACTCTTTAAGAATACTCATACGATGGGGATTACTCTTTTTAACATAAAATTTAATTACTAGAAATTCCCTTTTTTTTAATTCATCAATTATGCATAGCATAAAAATCAATTTCTCCATGATAACAATAAAAGTCTTTCAATTAATCTAGGATGATAATTCCTAGAATATGGTAGGAAGTCCTCTTTTCATACTTTGAATGAAATTATTTTATATGTAATTTTTATAAAAATTTTACCATAGCTCCGTTTGCTATGACTAAAAAATCTCAATTATTTTAAGGGATAAAGCTTAACATTAAGGGAATGATTAGAATGATCGCTCATCTCACAATCTCATAGCGAGAAGTCTGCACCAATTGCCACCCCATTGAAAGAAGGTATTCTCTCCCCCTGATCAATCCCCTCTTCAGAAATATAAAAGATCTTGTCTCTCCTTATTTTGCTATAGAGAGAGAAAATATTCTAGAGAGAATATTCAAATTTTGAATATTTTTAGATAGAAAAATTTCTCATAATATTAAAATAAATTCCCCTAAAATAGAAATTCAAAAAGAACTTTCCAATGTGCAATTGGAATTAATTGGAAATGGGTATAAAGGACCTTAGCCTAAGGGTCTAGATTTTCAAAAAATTTTGGATTATGGTCCAATTAAGGTTCCTATGGACCAATAGGATCAATCCATGTGTGGGGAGGAGATAAATCTAATTTGTAAAAGAAGATACCCAAATATTAGAATTATGCTGAAATAATGCTAATTTTTACTATTCTCTAAAATTCTCTCCAAATTGGAGAAATTGGAGCTTTCCTCTTTCTTCAATCCCCATTGGTGGCTCCATCAATATACTAAACCAATTGATTGGTTGGGGGCCTCTACCGTGAACAAAGAATCAAGCAATTTGTAAGGTAAATGGTGAATTTTGATCTTTTCTATAATTTCTCAATGTTTCTCTCTTCTCAACCCCTCTCAAGCTTAAGAAGCTTAATTGGAATGGTTTTTGAATGCTATTGAAGTTAATTGATGAATGGTAGTGAAGAATTACATAATTTGATGAATGCTATTGAAGTTAATCGATTAATGATAGTAAAGAATTACATAAATTTTCATTTATGATTAATTCTAATGTTTTTTATGTAATTTCTCTCTCTCACTCAAGAAATGGTCATACTCATGACCCATTCTCAATCCAAATGAAGCTTTTCATAAAGCTTTTCTTTAATCCAAGATTAATCTATGATTGAGGTCAAATTAATGGTTTTTTTCTATGCTTTTAGTTTATGTATTTCATGAATATTGATGATTTAACCCATTATTGGGTTGATGATCCAATTAAGGATCATTCTAATCATTCCCTTAAAGATAAGCTTTATTTTTTAAAATAATTGAGATTTATCAGTCATAGCAGCAGCAGAGCTATGGCAAAATTTTTGTAAAAAAATTACACATAAAATAAATTCATTCAAAGCATGAAAAGAGGACTTCCTACCATATTCTAGGAATTATCATCCTAGATTAATTGAAAGAATTTTATTGTAATCATGGAGAAATTGATTTTTATGTTATGCATAAAAGATGATTATTTTATTGTAGAAGTGTTACTTTTATCATAATTGAATTTCATGCATAGAGGTATGCATAAAAGATTATTATTTTAATGTAAAAGTGTTACTTTTATCATATTTGGATTTCATGCATAGAGGTATGCATAAAAGATTATTATTTTAATGTAAAAGTGTTACTTTTATCATATTTGGATTTCATGCATAGAGGTATGCATAAAAGATTATTATTTTAATATAAAAGTGTTACTTTTATCATATTTGGATTTCATGCATAGAGGTATGCATAAAAGATTATTATTTTAATGTAAAAGTGTTACTTTTATCATATTTGGATTTCATGCATAGAGATATGCATAAAAGATTATTATATTAATGTAAAAGTGTTACTTTTATCATATTTGGATTTCATGCATAGAGATATGCATAAAAGATTATTATTTTAATGTAAAAGTATGATTTTCATCATAAATGGATTTTATGCATAAATTAGATGCATAAGAGAAATTCTTTTATTCTAAAAGTGTAATTCCTACTAAATTGGATTTATGCATGGAAAGATGCATAAAGAATTTATTTTAATCCAAAAGTGTCATTCTCATTTAAAATGAATTTATGCATAGGAAGATGCATAAATGATTGATTTTTATTTCGAAAGTGTTAGTCTCCTTAAATGGAATTTATGCATAAATAGATGCGTAAAGAAATCTTATATCAAATCAAAGAATTCTCTTGTATTCTATAAATAGATATGAGAAGTGATAGGATGTGATAAGATGTGAGAAGATGTGTATGAGATGTGATAGGATGTGAGAAGATGTGTATGAGATGTGATAAGATGTGATAAGGGTGTATGAGATGTGATACGATGTGATAAGATGTGTATGAGATATGATAGGATGTGATAAGAGGTGTATGAGATGTGATAGGATGTGCTAAGATGAGTTAGGATGTGATAAGATGTGTATGGGATGAGGTAAGAAGTGTATTTGATGGGATAAGACATATATGGGTTGTGATAGGGCGAGAATAGATGTGATGTGGATGTATGAATGTAGATGTAGATGTGGATATATGAATGTGGATGTGGATGTGGATGTGGATGTATGGATGTGAATGTGGATGTGGATGTGGATGTATAGATGTAGATACGGATGTGGATGTATGTATGTGGATGTGGATGTATGTATGTGGATGTGGATGTATGAATGAGGATGTGAAAATGGATTTATGCATGTAGATGTGGATGTATGGATGTGAATGGGAATGTGGATGTGGATGTATGCATGTAGATGTGGATGTATGGATGTGAATGTGAATGTGGATGTGGATGTATGGATGTAGATACGGATGTGGATGTATGTATGTGGATGTGGATGTATGAATGAGGATGTGAAAATGGATGTATGTATGTAGATGTGGATGTATGGATGTGAATGTGGATGTGGATGTGGATGTATGTATGTAGATATGGATGTGTTTGTATGAATGCGGATATGGGATTGGATGTATGATGTGGATGTACGAACATGGATGTGTCTGTAGCATAATGAATGTGAATGTGTATGTGAAATAGTGTGTCGTCGATATGAGTGAATGGATGAGAATGAGTACACATATGAATGGAATGTGGAATAAGTAATGTGGACTGAGGAGGGATAATGTGGAAAGACGAGAGTTCGATATAGAAACTGTATTTTGATAATGTGGAAAGACGAGAGTTCGATATAGAAACTGTATTTTGTGACCTATTTGTAAATGAATGTTTTATGTCAAGAATGCTGGGGAAGCATTTTGACCATCTTGTGGATTAAGGTCATGGAGACCTAACTGATAAAGTTGCAACTGCTGTGACGGAGAGTCAATGGAGGACGTCTCGCGTAGCAAGGTCTTGACCAGCCTCGGTTCGATTTAAATGGTGAGCTTCCGGTACGGTGGATGAGGGACCAAGGTACGGTGGATGAGGGACCAAGGAAGCGGCCTATGAGTGAAGTGCTAGGTCACCTGCAAAGGATTCTAGAGGGTACTGACCATACGGTGCTCGGGCTCTGGGTCGCCGAAGATACCTACACGTGCGTCGTGGAAGATATTGAAACAAGGAGTAAGAGTTGTTTTCTGAAACCGGGCATGGATCTGGTTGATTGACCTTGCTGGTCCTCAAACGGATGAGTTCATGGCTCTCTTATATGGATCTATTGATTGATCTTGCTGATCTTCAAACGAGGATTCCATCTTGATTTTTATATGTGAAAATATTGCCAGGTACTATGAGCTAGGAACTATTGAAAAGGCCCCTGAGTGAACAGGTGGTGAGCGTTCTGGTACCAATGATGCCATAAGTACACCGATGAATGAATGATTGGAAATAAGGATTCAACCAGAGATTTTGAGGATTGTCATCAGTGACATAATGGTTTCATTAAAGGATTGTTTTAAAGTTAGTTGATGCTGAGAAAAAGGCAATTTCATATTGGGTGTGTAAGTGGTGTGACTAGTTTTATGTTTGCATGAACTTCTGGCTAGGGGGCCTGGGAACTCTTTTCCCTGGTACCCGGGACAAAACCTAACCAAATTCCTAATTAGATCCCATCACTACGGAGAAATTAATTTTTATGTTATGCATAATTGATGAATCAAGAAAAAGAGGATTTCTAGTAATTAAAATTTATGTTAAAAAGAGTAATCCCCATCGTATGAGTATTCTTAAAGGGTTAATTTTCATTCTAGGAATAGAAAAATGTATACTAGAAATACTTTATTATAAAAGTGAGATTTTTATCTCATAAAGGATTTTATGCATAAATTAGATGCATAAAAGAAATTCTTTTATATTAAAAGAATGATTTTCATCATAAATGAATTGTATGCATAAACCTATGCATAAAGGATATAATTTTTATATTAAAAGTGTGATTTTCATCATAAATTGATTTTATGCATAAATAAGATGCATAAGAGAAATTCTTTTATTCTAAAAGTGTAATTCTTACTAAATTGGATTTATGCATGGATAGATACATAAAGAATTTAAATTAATCCAAAAAGTGTTATTTTTATTAATTCTTATTTTATGCATAGAAAGATGCATAAAGAATTTTATTTTTAATTCAAAAGAGTGATTTTCATCATAAATAATTTTATGCATAAATTAGATGCATAAGAGAAATTCTTTTATTTTAAAAGTTTAGTTTCTACTAAATTAGAATTATGCATAAAAGATTGATTTTTAATTCAAAAGTATCATTCTCATTTAAAATGAATTTATGCATAGGAAGATGCATAAAAGATTAATTTTTATTTCAAAAGTGTTATTCTCCTTAAAATGGAATTTATACATGAATAGATGCGTAAAGAAATCTTATATCAAATATAAGAATTCTCTTGTATTCTATAAATAGATATTATGGTGTGATAAGATGCGTATGAGATGTGATAGGATGAGTTAAGAGTTATATGAGATGTGATAAGAATGAGTATGGGATGAGTTAGGATGTGGATGTATGAATGTGGATGTGTATGTATGAATGTGAATGTGGATGTGGATGTATGAATGAGGATGTGAAAATGGATGTATGCAT
Organism: Cibotium barometz; assembly: GCF_041138505.1. NCBI lineage: Eukaryota > Viridiplantae > Streptophyta > Polypodiopsida > Cyatheales > Cibotiaceae > Cibotium > Cibotium barometz. Next base: position 38,500,774 of record NC_141094.1, read on the forward strand.
GTAGATGTGGATGTATGGATGTGAATGTGGATGTGGATGTGGATGTAGATACGGATATGGATGTATGTATGTGGATGTGGATGTATGAATGAGGATGTGAAAATGGATGTATGCATGTAGATGTGGATGTATGGATGTGGATATGGATGTATGGATGTAGATACGGATGTGGATGTATGTATGTGGATGTGGATGTATGAATGAGGATGTGAAAATGGATGTATGCATGTAGATGTGGATGTATGGATGTGAATGTGGATGTGGATGTGGATGTGGATGTGGATGTATGTATGTGGAATGAGGATGTGAAAATGGATGTATGCATGTAGATGTGGATGTATGGATGTGAATGTGGATGTGGATGTGGATGTATGGATGTAGATACAGATGTGGATGTATGTATGTGGATGTGGATGTATGAATGAGGATGTGAAAATGGATGTATGCATGTAGATGTGGATGTATGGATGTGAATGTGGATGTGGATGTGGATGTATGGATGTAGATATGGATGTGGATGTATGTATGTGGATGTGGATGTATGAATGAGGATGTGAAAATGGAGGTATGCATGTAGATGTGGATGTATGGACGTGAATGTGGATGTGGATGTGGATGTATGGATGTGGATATGGATGTGTATGTATGAATGCGGATATGGGATTGGATGTATGATGTAGATGTACGAACATGGATGTGTATGTAGAATAATGAATGTGAATGTGTATGTGAAATAATGTGTCGTCGATATGAGTGAGTGGATGAGAATGAGTACACATATGAATAGAATGTGGAATAAGTAATGTGGACTGAGGAGGGATAATGTGGAAAGACGAGAGTTCGACATAGAAACTGTATTTTTTGACCTGTTTGTAAATGATTGTTTTATGTCAAGAATGCTGGGGAAGCATTTTGACCGTCTTGTGGATTAAGGTCGTGGAGACCTAAGTGAGTTGCAACTGCTGACGGAGAGTCAATGGAGAACGTCTCGCGTAGCAAGGTCGACCGAGGTCTTAACCAGCCTCCTCGGTTCGATTTAAATGGTGAGCTTCCAGTACGGTGGATGAGGGACCAAGGAAGCGGCCTATGAGTGAAGCACTAGGTCACCTGCGAAGGATCCTAGAGGGTGCTAACCATACGGTGCTCGGGCTCCGGGTCGCCGAAGATACCCACACGTGCGTCGTGGAAGATATTGGAACAAGGAGTAAGAGTTGTTTTCTGAAACCGGGCATGGATCTGGTTGATTGACCTTGCTGGTCCTCAACGGATGAGTCCATGGCTCTCTTATATGGATCTGTTGATTGATCTTGCTGATCTTCAACAAGGATTCCATCTTGATTTTTATATGTGAAAATATTACCGGGTACTATGAGCTAGGAACTATTGAAAAGGCCCCTGAGTGAACAGGTGGTGAGCGTTCTGGTTGCCAATGATGCCATAAGTACACTGATGAATGAATGATTGGAAATATGGATTCAACCAGAGATTTCGAGGATTGTCATTAGTGATATAATGGTTTCATTAAAGGATTGTTTTAAAGTTAGTTGATGCTAAGAAAAAGGCAATTTCACATTGGGGGTGTGTAAGTGGTGTGACTAGTTTTATGTTTGCATGAACTTCCGGCTAGGGGGCCTAGGAACTCTTTTCCCTGGTACTCGGGACAAAACCTAACCAAATTCCTAATTGGATCCCATCACTACAGTGATTGGGTGGTTGGCTAACCCGTGGGACTAGATGGGGTTAGGCTGGACTGATGGATCCGTAAATCGAGACTCAATTTTTATTATTACGATAGATAAAGTAAATCTCAGATAGTAATTGTTCTATGGATAGGAATCAATGGTTATGCCACTTGATGGGGAAAAAAGCGTTGATCCCAATGATCCAAGTGCAAGTTTCTTCCTTGATCTGACGAGTATCTTTATAGGTGTAGTTGGATCAGCTTGATCAGTAATGGTCTTGACTACGTTAGAGTAAAAAGTTATCTTGGTGGAATCGCCCGTGCTTTCCGGGTAAAGGAAGTTTTTTCGGGTTTGCTTTCGAAAAAACCGACGGATTAGTCTCTTTTCCGGATATCCGTGGACGAGGCCCCGAGTGTGGAACACTGCCCCGCGCAAGAAGTGCTACTTTCGCTGCTGCTAGCACTCCGAATCCATTGTGTGGTAGGGACTGGGATCTCACAGTTGGTATCAGAGCAAATTGGCTAATAAAGATCAACTGAGAAGCCAAATATGTCAAAAATTTATCAAGAAGCACAAAAAGGTTGTAATTGTGTGATATAATTCATACAATTTGATATTCAAACTGAAAATTCGTAAATTAATAATTGGGTCTTCAGATGGAAGTACCGCAATTGTATGGAACCCTGACTTGCTTGAGGCCTAGACATGATGGTATTTACCTTATAGTTCCAAGTATCATGACTACCCGTATATACCGAGGGTATAACTGCAGCTCTTTACACCGGCCGTATATACGAGTAAATCTAAGACTTGAAATTATAAGCATTAATGCTATCCAGATGATGATTTCGAATGTGGTTGATATGATTTTTAATTCTATTTAAGAACTGATGAATTGATTTGGATTCTGATTGAAAAATGATGATTTCTGAAATTTAGTTGAAATATAATAACCTGAGCGAAACCACAATGAGGATGAATGGGACGAGTCCCTGTTTGATGATATTCATAACTAGAATGATGATAATGATTTCAGCAAATCACTATGAGATTAGTGGATTATGCTGTCAAATTGCTACTGTTAACACTTGACACGGTAGATCAAGTTAAGGGATGACAAATTGAGAACTTGCTTGACTGAAATTCCCGTGGAGGAATGTTCACAAAGAAAATTTTTGGTCTAATGGACCATTATCGTGTTAAAGATATGAATGATATGATCTAAATGAATTGTTATTTAATGATGAGTTCTATATAAGGGATAGTTATCCCAGTATTCTGTTGGGTTGACCAGAGTATAAGGAACCCCAGAATAAATTGGATCTTAAGAAAAAGAGTTGTCCTCTACTTTGCGAGATGAGGACATCTCGCATTTTTTTAAGTGGGGTAGAATGTAAGATTCCTCCCCCAGCCTTCGAGGTATACAGGAGTAAGAACCTCCCTTTCTGATCTTATAATTATTCCCTCTCTAAAATAAAAGAAAGATTCTGTTTAAAAAGGAAGACCCTTTCCCCAGAATACTTTCTCAGGAGCCCCACCTGTTTTAAGGATTCAGAACGATGAGTTCAAAAGTGAGAACCGGTGTTTTGGATGCCAAGGTTTTGGTCATTAGTTAAAAGATTGCCCGACTCCTGCCATGTCAAGGGCACATGGAAGTCAAGAACTCCAAATTCAGAGACCAATCCCTTCATACCAGTCTAATCAAGGTCCGTCTCGCCCAATCCAGGGTAACCCCAGAAGAACTCCAGCTCATCCATCTGCCTCTGTCCAGAATAAACTCAGAACTCCTTTCCAGAACTGGAGCAACCAAAGAGAAAGAATTCTGCCTTAGACTGTAGCAGCCAGAGCAGTCGCAATTTCAGATGTAGTAGAAGAGGAAAAAGGATAGATCTATGCTACAATTAAAAACCAAGGGCCTAACCGACAATTCTCAGTCTAACTATATTAAACTAGGTCCGACCCATTGATTAGGGTCGAGATGTCCAGACAAATGCTTGACGACATGGAGCAGCAGATACAGGCAATTCATAAAGATATAAAAGCTGCCCAAGATCGACAAAAACAGTATGCTGATAAGAAGAGGACAGTCAAAGAATTCAAAGAAGCAGATATGGTCTTCATTCGAGTACGGCCCAAAAGAAGTTCTTTATCTCTTGGGAAGTATAAGAAGTTATCTCCCAGATATTGTGGGCCATATCTGATTTCAAAGAAAGTAGGTGACTTAGCCTACGAGCTTCTTCTACCTCCTTATCTCAAAATTCATAATGTATTTCATGTAAGCCTTCTAAAGAAATATGTGCCAAGCCCAAATCATGGAAAGACGGTAAAACTTCAGTGGTAAGATACACCGTCGGCTTCTAGGTTACGCTAGTTCCTTCTTTTATATAAGTCGTAACTCTTACTTGTCGCTCGCAGTAATCTTACTTCCATCGATCTCCTTTCTTTCTTAATCTCCTTTATGGCTTGGCAGCAGGACTTGGTTTTATCCATGATGATTTCTCACCTTCAAGACGCAAGCGAGTCTGTGAAGAAGGATTTTATAGAACTGTATGAGCGCTTACTTTTCCCTCACTTGGGAACTTCTGTAGCTCAGACCAAATGGCGGACCTATCGAGACATAACTAGGGTAACACCGTGGGGTCAGCATCACTTTCGTAAAACAATGTCCGCTTGGCTATGGTTATTGAAGCTTTGGGTTTTGGTCCCCGATACTATTGCGTGATAAGATCAAGGCATGGTGGGTTTTCTGAGTGGGTCTTCTTACTTGCGTGTTTTCTTCCTCACCAGAAGATATGCCTTTATTCCATTTTTGGCTTACCTCTTAGAGGTCCTTTTATTAGGTCACCTCATACCAATGAGGTAGGTGCTGCAATAACGGCCGAATTATTCCCATAGATGAGTTACCTTATACGTGTGCTGCTTGTGAGTGCTGCTTTTGTGACCATATGATGGACGGGCTTATTGAATTATAAAAAGTTCTTCTATCTTTGCTGTATATGTTCCAAGAGTGTATAAAGTTGAAACCCTTATTCTTGTCTTGAGTCTTGCTTTCTTTGAGACTTTTCTTGGTGGTTACTCTTAATTAAATTTTCTCTTAGTCTCATATTTTTGCATCTTGCGGGATTACCCCCAATTTGCGAGATGAAGGCATCTCGCGTTTTTCAAGTGGGAGAGAATGTAAGATTCCTCCCCAGCCTCTCAAGATGTCCAGCATCTTCCCCCTGTAATCAATCCCCTCTTCAGAAATATAAAAGATCTTGTCTCTGCCTGTTTTGACATAGAGAGAGAAAATATTCTAGAGAGAGAATATTTAGATTTTGAATATTTTTAGATAGAAAAATTTCTCATATTATTAAAATAAGTTCTTTTGAAACAGAAGTTCAAAAAGATTTTCAGAAGGTGCATTAGAAATTAAGTATAATCGGTTCAAGAGGCATTATCCTAGAGGTGAAGATTTTTTTAAAATTTCAAATTAAGGTTCCTATGGGCCAATAAGATCAATCCATGTGTGGGGAGGAGATAAATCCAATTTGTAAAAGAAATTACCCAAAAATGAGTAAATGCTCACATAAGATGAAGAGTTGACTATGTACAAGGGTTGTTATTAGTAAAAAACTATGAGTATTACTAAAAAAAGAGATATTTTGGATATAATCATTCCATTTTGACACATATGTAAGGAAGGGGAGTCCCTTAAAGGGGGTGCATACTTCACATGCTTGAATGAGTTTTAAACTCAAAAATAATGTGATATTTTTATCTCTCCTCTCTCTTGGATCAACCGAATCAAAACCGAATAAAAAAGGAACCAAACTAGGTCCAAATCTAGTCCAAATTCAAACAAACTGAAATCTGAAAAATTCTAGAAATCAGTTGGTCTTGGTTAGAGCCTCCCTCTCCTATAAATAGAACATGAGTCCTTTGAAAAAAATAGGAGAATTTTACTATACTAGAATTATGCTGAAATAATGCTAATTTTTACTATTCTCTAAAATTCTCTCCAAATTGAAGAAATTGGAGCTTCCCTCTTTCTTCAATCCCCATTGGTGGCTCCATCAACATACAATTGATTGGTTGGGGGCCTCTACCGCCGTGAACAAAGAATCAAGCAATTTGTAAGGTAAATGGTGAATTTTGATCTTTTCTATAATTTCTCAATGTTTCTCTCTTTTCAATCCCTCTCAAGCTTGAGAAGCTTAATTGGAATGGTTTTTGAATGCTATTGAAGTTAATTGATGAATGGTAGTAAAGAATTACATAAATTGATGAATGCTATTGAAGTTAATTGATGAATGATAGTAAAGAATTACATAAATTTCTATTTATGCTTAATTCTAATGGTTTTTATGTAATTTCTCTCTCTCACTCAAGAAATGGTCATACTCATGATCTATTCTCAATCCAAATGAAGCTTTTCATAAAGCTTTTCCTTAATCCAAGATCAATCTATGCTTGAGACCAAATTAATGACTTTTCCCTATGCTTTTAGTTTATGTATTTTATAAATATTGATGATTCAATCCATTATGGGTTAATGATCCAATTAGAATCTTACATTCTCTCCCACTTGAAAAACGCGAGATGCCCTCATCTCGAAATTTGGAGGTAATTCCGCAAGATGCACAAATATGAGACTAAGAGAAAATTTAATTAAGAGTAACCACCAAGAAAAGTCTTAAAGAGAGTAAGACTCAAGACAAGAACAAAGATTTCAACTTTATTCACTCTTGGAACATATACAGCCAAGATAGAAGAACTTTTTACAATTCCATAAGACGGTCCATCATATGGTGACAAAAGCAGCACTCACAAGCAACACACATATAAGGTAACTCATCTATGGGAATAATTCGGCCGGTTATTGCAGCACCTACCTCATTGGTATGAGGTGACCTAATAAAAGGACCTCTAAGAGGCAAGCCAAAAATGGGATAAAGGCATATCTTCTGGTGAGGAAGAAAACACGCAAGTAAGAAGACCTGCTCAAAAAAATCACCATGCCTTGATCTCATCACGCAATAGTATCGGGGACCCAAACCCAAAGATTCAATAACCATAGCCAAGCGGACATTGTTACGGAAGTGGTGCCGACCCCACGGTGTTACCCTAGTTATGTCTCGATAGGTCCGCCATTTGGTTTGAGCTACAGAAGTTCCCAAGTGAGGAAAAAGTGAGCGCTCATACAGTTCTATAAAATCCTTCTTCACAGACTCACTTGCATCTTGAAGGTGAGAAATCATCATAGATAAAATGAAGTCCTGCTGCCAAGCCATAAAGGAGATTAAGAAAGAAAGGAGATCGATGGAAGTAAGATTACTGCGTGCGACAAGTAAGAGCTACGACTTATATAAAAGAAGGAACTAGCATAACCTAGAAGCCGACGGTGTATCTTACCACTGAAGTTTTACCGTCTTTCCATGATTTGGGTTTGGCACATATTTCTTTAGAAGGCTTACATGAAATACATTATGAACTTTGAGATGAGGAGGTAGAAGAAGCTCGTAGGCTGTCACCTACTTTCTTTGAAATCAGATATGGCCCACAATATCTGGGGGATAACTTCTTATACTTCCCAAGAGATAAAGAACTTCTTTTGGGCCGTACTCGAATGAAGACCATATATGCTTCTTTGAATTCTCTGACTGACCTCTTCTTATCAGCATACTGCTTTTGTCGATCCTGGGCAGCTTTTATATCTTTATGAATTGCCTGCATCTGCTGCTCTATGTCGTCAAGTATTTGTCTGGACATCTCGACCCTAATCAATGGGTCAGACCTAGTTAATGGAGTTAAGCAATCTTGTCCAATTAGAGCTTTAAAAGGGTTCATCCCAATACTTTTGTGATAAGAAGCATTGTAGGCGAACTCGACTAGGTGCAGATAGCTTAGCCACTTCTTGGGTTCTCGGTCTCAGCATGACTGAAGTATATCTTACTCCTCCCTTCGTATATCTTACTCCTCGAAGGGAGGTTCTTACTCCTGTATACCTCGAAGGTTGGGGGAGGAATCTTACATATTTTGGTCAACCCAACAGAATACTGGGATAAATATCCCTTATATAGAACTCATCATTAAATAACAATTCATTCAGATCATATCATTCATATCTTTAACACGATAATGGTCCATTAGACCGAAAAATTTCTTTCTGAACATTCCTCCATAGTAATTTCAGTCAAGCAAGTTCTCAATTTGTCATCACTTAACTTGATCTACCGTGTCAAGTGTTAACAGTAGCAATTTGACAGCACAATCCACTAATCTCATAGTGATTTGCTGAAATCATTATCATCATTCTAGTTATGAATATCATCACAGGGACTCGTCCCATTCATCCTCATTGTGGTTTCGCTTAGCTTATTATATTTCAACCAATTTTCAGGGGTCATCATTTTTCAATTCAGAATCCAAATCAACTCATCAGTTTTCTAACAGAATTTAAAAATCATATCAACCACATTCGAAATCATCATCTGGATAGTATTAATGCTTATAATTTCAAGTCTTAGATTTACTCGTATATACTGCCGGTAAAGAGCTGCAGTTATACCCTCATTATATACGGTTAGTCATGATACTTGGAACTATAAGGTAAATACCATCATGTCTAGGCCTCAAGCAAGTCAGGGTTCCATACAATTGTGGTACTTCTATTTGAAGACTCAATTACTAATTTATGAATTTTTAGTTTGAATATCAAATTGTATGAATTTTATCACACAATTACAACCTTTTAGTGCTTCTTGATAAATTTTTGACATATTTGGCTTCTCAGTTGATCTTTATTAGCCAATTTGCTCTAATACCAACTGTGAGATCCCTGTCCCCACCGCGCAACGGATTCGGCGTGCTAGCAGCGGAAGTAGGACATCTTGCGCGGGGCAGGGTCCCACACTCGGGGCCTCGCCCATGGATATCCGAACAAGAGACTAATCCGTCGGTTTTTCCAAAACCGAATCCGAAAAAAACTTCCTTTACCCGGAAAGCACGGGCGATTCCACCAAGATAACTTTTTACTCTCTAACGTAGTCAAGACCATTACTGATCCAGCTGATCCGACTCCACCTATAAAGAAACTCGGTCAGATCAAGGAAGAAACTTGCACTTGGATCATTGGATCAACGCTTTTTTTCCTATCAAGAGGCACAGTCGTTGATTCCTATCCATAGAACAATTACTATCCGGGATTTACTTCATCTATCGTAATAACAGAAATTGAGTCTTGATTTACGGATCCATCAGTCCAGCCTAACCCCATCCCAGTTCCATGGGTTAGCCAACCACCCAACCACTGTAGTGATGGGATCCAATTAGGAATTTGGTTAGGTTTTGTCCCGGGTACCAGGGAAAAGAGTTCCCACGCCCCCTAGTCACACCACTTATACACCCAATATGAAATTGCCTTTTTCTCAGCATCAACTAACTTTAAAATAATCCTTTAATGAAACCATTATGTCACTGATGACAATCCTCAAAATCTCTAATTGAATCCTTATTTCCAATCATTCATTCATCGGTGTACTTATGGCATCATTTGGTAACCAGAACGCTCACCACCTGTTCACTCAGGGGCCTTTTCAATAGTTCCTAGCTCATAGTACCCGGCAATATTTTCACATATGAAAACCAAGATGGAATCCTCGTTGAAGATCAGCAAGATCAATCAACAGATCCATATAAGAGAGCCATGAACTCATCCGCTGAGGACCAGCAAGGTCAATCAACCAGATCCATGCCCGGTTTTAGAAAACAACTCTTACTCCTTGTTCCAATATCATCCATGATGCACGTGTAGGTATCTTCGGCGACCCAGAGCCCGAGCACCGTATGGTCAGCACCCTCTAGGATCCTTCGCAGGTGACCTAGCGCTTCACTCATAGGCTGCTTCCTTGGTCCCTCATCCACCGTACCGGAAGCTCACCACTTAAATCGAACCGAGGAGCTGGTCAAGACCTTGCTACGCGAGACATCCTCCATTGACTCTCCGTCAACAGTTGCAATTTTATCAGTTAGGTCTCCATGACCTTAATCCACAAGACGGTCAAAATGCTTCCCCAACATGCTTGACATAAAACAGTCATTTACAAACAGGTCACAAAATACAGTTTCTATATCGAACTCGTCTTTCCACATTATCAAAATACAGTTTCTATATCGAACTCTCGTCTTTCCACATTATCAAAATACAGTTTCTATATCGAACTCTCGTCTTTCCACATTATCCCTCCTCAGTCCATATTACTTATTCCACATTCCATTCATATGTGTACTCATTCTCATCCATTCACTCATATCGACGACACATTATTTCACATACACATTCACATTCATTATTCTACATACACATCCATGTTCGTACATCCACATCATACATCCAATCCCATATCCGCATTCATACAAACACATCCATATCCACATACATACATCCACATCCACATCCACATCCACATTCACATCCATACATCTACATCTACATACATACATCCATTTTCACATCCTCATTCATACATCCACATCCACATCCACATACATACATCCACATCCGTATCTACATCCATACATCCACATCCACATTCACATTCACATCCATACATCCACATCCACATCTACATGCATACATCCACATCCACATTCTCATTCACATCCATACATCCACATCTACATGCATACATCCATTTTCACATCCACATACATACATCCACATCCACATACATACATCCACATCCATATCTACATCTATACATCCACATCCACATCCACATCCACATTCACATCCATACATCCACATCCACATCTACATCTACATGCATACATCCACATCACATTTATTCTCGCCCTATCACAACCCATATACGTCTTATCCCATCAGATACACTTCTTACCTCATCCCATACACATCTTATCACATCCTAACTCATCTTAGCACATCTCATACACATCTTATCACATCTCATACACCTCCTATCACATCTCATACACCTCTTATCACATCTCATACACATCTTATCACTTCCTATCACATATCATACACCCTTACACATCTTATCACATCCTATCACATCTCATACACATCTTCTCATATCTTATCACATCCTATCACATCTCATACACATCTTCTCACATCTTATCACATCCTATCACTTCCCATATCTATTTATAGAATACAAGAGAATTCTTATATTTGATATAAGATTTCTTTACGCATCTATTTATGCATAAATTTCATTTAAGGAGACTAACACTTTTGAAATATAAATCAATCTTTTATGCATCTTCCTATGCATAAATTTATTTTAAATGAGAATGACACTTTTGGATTAAAATAAATTCTTTATGCATCTTTCCATGCATAAATCCAATTTAGTAGGAATTACACTTTTAGAATAAAAGAATTTTGATTATGCATCTAATTTATGCATAAAATCCATTTATGATGAAAATCACACTTTTACATTAAAATAATAATCTTTTATGCATACCTCTATGCATGAAATCCAAATATGACCAAAGTAACACTTTTACATTAATATAATAATCTTTTATGCATACCTCTATGCATGAAATCCAAATATGGTAAAAGTAACACTTTTACATTAAAATAATAATCTTTTATGCATACCTCTATGCATGAAATCCAAATATGATAAAAGTAACACTTTTACATTAAAATAATAATCGTTTATGCATACCTCTATGCATGAAATCCAAATATGATAAAAGTAACACTTTTACATTAAAATAATAATCTTTTATGCATACCTCTATGCATGAAATCCAAATATGATGAAAGTAACACTTTTACATTAAAATAATAATCTTTTATGCATACCTCTATGCATGAAATCCAAATATGATAAAAGTAACACTTTTACATTAAAATAATAATCTTTTATGCATACCTCTATGCATGAAATTCAATTATGATAAAAGTAACACTTTTACAATAAAATAATCATCTTTTATGCATAACATAAAAATAAATTTCTCCATGATTACAATAAAATTCTTTCAATTAATCTAGGATGATAATTCCTAGAATATGGTAGAAAGTCCTCTTTTCATGCTTTGAATGAATTTATTTTATGTGTAATTTTTTTACAAAAATTTTACCGTAGCTCCGCTGCTATGACTGATAAATCTCAATTATTTTAAAAAATAAAGCTTATCTTTAAGGGAATGATTAGAGTGATCCCTAATTGGATCATTAACCCAGTAATGGGTTGAATCATCAATATTCATGAAATACATAAACTAAAAGCATAGAAAAAAGCTATTAATTTGACGTCAAGCATAGATTAATCTTGGATTAAGGAAAAACTTTATGAAAAGCTTCATTTGGATTGAGAATGGGTCATGAGTATGACCATTTCTTGAGTGAGAGAGAGAAATTACATAAAAACCATTAGAATTAATCATAAATGAAAATCTATGTAATTCTTTACTATCATTAATCAATTAACTTCAATAGCATTCATCAAATTATGTAATTCTTCACGACCATTCATCAATTAACTTCAATAGCATTCAAAAACCATTACAATTAAGCTTCTCAAGCTTGAGAGGGGTTGAGAAGAGAGAAACATTGAGAAATTATAGAAAAGATCAAAATTCACCATTTACCTTACAAATTGCTTGATTCTTTGTTCACGGTAGAGGCCCCCAACCAATCAATTGGTTTAGTATGTTGATGGAGCCACCAATGGGGATTGAAGAAAGAGGGAAGCTCCAATTTCTCCAATTTGGAGAGAATTTTAGAGAATAGTAAAAATTAGCATTATTTCAGCATAATTCTAATATAGTAAAATTCTCTTATTTTTTTCAAAGGATTCATGTTCTATTTATAGGAGAGGGAAGCTCTAACCAAAGCTAACTAATTTCTAGAATTTTCTAGATTTTAATTTGGTTAAATTTAGACTAGATTTGGACCTAGTTTGGTTCCATTTTGATTTGGTTTGGTTCAAGAGAGAGGAGAGATAAAAATATCACATTATTTTTGAGTTTAAAACTCATTCAAGCATGTGAAGTAGGTGCCTCATTAAAGGGACTCCCCTTCCTTACATATGTGTCAAAATGGAATCATTATACCCAAAATATCTCATATTTTTGATATTACTCATAGTTTCTTACTAATAAACCTTGTACATAGTCAACTCTTCATCTTATGTGAGCATTTACTCATTTTTGGGTATCTTCTTTTATAAATTGGATTTATCTCCTCCCCACACATGGATTGATCCTATTGGCCCACAGGAACCTTAATTGGACCATAATCCAAATTTTTTTGAAAATCTAGACCCTTAGGCTAAGGTCCTTTATACCCATTTCCAATTAATTCCAATTGCACATTGGAAAGTTCTTTTTAAATTTCTGTTTCAGGGGAATTCATTTTAATATTATGAGAAATTTTTCTATCTAAAAATATTCAAAATCTGAATATTCTCTCTCTAGAATATTTTCTCTCTCTATGGTGGCAAAACAGGCAAAGACAAGATCTTTTATATTTCTGAAGAGGGGATTGATTACAAGGGGAGATGTTGGACATTTTGAGAGGCTAGGGATCTTACAGAGCTCTTGCAAGCACACGCACACTCACAGAAACCCTAGAAGAGAACACACAAGGTGAGAGGCTGAAAATTCTTCTTCTTCACACAACAAAAGAGGTCTACAAAGAAGATAAAGTGACTAACACACATAATAGATTATATACAAGCGGTCCACCATAATGTGAACACGCTAAGTGGAGTCGATAGGTGTGGACTAGTTGGTGTAGTCTAGCTATAGAATCTTTGGCGAAGATATGTCAGTGCCAACTACCAAACCCGCTAGTGATATAAATGTTGAATGATCATGTAGGAGTCTCATGAGTCAGCTCATGTTGAGCTTGACATCTCAATACTTTCCCTCAAGCTCAACTCCAGCTCATGAACTCCAAGCATATCTTGAAATTCGCGGAGCTTCTCAGCTCCCAAGGCCTTTGTGATGATGTCAGTGATCTAATCCTGTGTGCTGACGTAGGCCAAGTCGATTTGCCTACCAAAGACTGTTAGAATTTCATGGTGCTCATGCTAGATCAAAGATGTGGAGGAGAGAGATGAATTTTGTGGTGCTCATGCTAGATCAAAGATGTGGAGGAGAGAGACTCACAAAATGCAAGAAAATATCTTGCTTATTAAGTTGCTCAAAATACAACTAGGCTTCTTGCTCCATACAAAAATGCCTTCTAGCTCCACCTTTAAATAGGTGAGCTAGTGGACCATAAGTCCATTCACACACACACCCTTCTCCTCCCCTTTTACTAAACCTTAGTCTCTTAATATCCCCCCTCAATACCAACTCTGAAAAAAAATTAGAATAGGTGGTATTGGACATAGGTTGCCTTTATAACATCAAGCGTACAAGGTTAGGAATATAGGTGTGGTTACATTGAGATTTAAAACAATTTCTCAGTGGAGTTAGAGGCTAATACAAAGTTAGCCTCTGACTCTTTGTTAGGACATTTAGAAGTGATATGTCCCGTTTGTTTACACTTGTTACATTTCATTTTGTTGGGATATTTGGTCCAACAATTATTTGCCAAACAACCCACCTTTTTGTAATGGACACATCTTACTTTGATCACTTGATGTGACAAAGCTTGTTTGATATTCGATGAAGTTGTTGCATTTGAAGATTCAGCTCCTCCCTCTGTTGTTCTTCAAGGTGGTGACTAAGGTGGGGTACACCTTCTTAACTGCTTTTAGCAAAAGAGCCCACTGCATCATCTTCATCCATTCTCGCATTCACTGATGCAAGTTGAGCCATAAGGCCCTTCAAGTGAGAGATGAAGGCTCCAATGCCATCTCCCTCTTTGAGTTCCAAGCTGAAAAATTCAATTTTAAGTGAGATCTTGGAATTCTTACCACATGAGCTCCATAGAGCTTGTCAAGCTCATCCCATTTCTCCTTTGTATGGTCCACATGATAAATGAGAGCCTCATCAAGATGAAGCATGATGATGTCTTGTGCCCTCTCATCATCTTCAATATCTTTAACCTTAGTTTGATCAATAACCTTAGTGCCGGAGATGAATGGCCAAAAACCTTTGGACATCATCTTGTACTTGACAAGGACTTGCCAAGTGTGGAAGCCCTCTCCTGAGAACTTCTTAATTTGGGTGTTGTCCTTAGACATTGGGTATTGAAGGAGATTACTAGAGAGTAATGGGCTAATTTATGAAGAAGAAAAAACCAAAAATTTTTGATATTTTGGCTTAAGTAGAAAGAGAAAGACTTATGAGAGTGCAACAACCCTTAATCAAGCCAAGGATGTTGCATAAAAAAAGGAGATTAAGATGGTTAAGCTTATGGTTTAGCACTTAGGGTTTGTGCCCAACCACTAATTCTGATGAGGAGAGCTTCATTAGTGTCAATGAACATTTTGTTTGGTGATAAAGATCACCATTAGTGTTTAAAAACATGATTAGTGCTTAAGATTACATTTTTAGCATCTAATGACACTTGTATTGGTGATTAGATTCACCATTAGTGTTTAAGAACACTCTTAGTGTTTAAAAACACCCTTAGTGTTTAAAAACACTTTGGAATGACTCCCCTTTGTTGGATTAGAAGCTTCATTAGTGTTAATCAACAATATTAGTGTTTATAAATACTATTACCAAAAAGCTTGAGGAAGCTTCCATGGAAAAAACCAGTAGGCGCTTGGTCTTTTGCGTCCCATGAGAGTTTTACACCTCCATTTCAGCTAAGATTTGAGCTGTGGATAGTTGAAATTTGAAAAGATGCAGGGGGGAAGAGAGCTTGAGCTCTTGCAAGCACACACACACACTCACAAAACCCTAATAGAGAACACACAAGGTGAGAGGCTGAAAATCTTCTTCTTCTCTACTCAACACTCAACACACCATATACAAGAATAAGAGTACACACAATATTAAAGGTACTCAACCAATACATACACGGGTTCTCTATAGTGTGAACCCAACTAAATGAGCTGGCGCTATAACTATGCCAGTCTCTAGAATGGCTGTCACACAGCCTGTCATCCCACTGGCCGCATATCACCCAAGATCTCACCAACCATGCCAGTGGTGTAAGTGTGGGGCCTATCCCCCAGGCGGGTCATCAGTGTCCACCGCCTCACTAGATGAGCTCGATACCTTAACACTCCCCCTCGAGCTCAACTCCATCTCATGTAGCAAAGCCCTGAATCTGCGGAGCTTCTTTGTACCCAATGCTTTGGTGAAGATGTCAGCTACCTGATCCTTTGTGCTGACATAAACAAGGTCAAGATCTTCTGCCAAGACCTTCTCTCTGACAAAGTGGTAGTGGACCTCTATGTGCTTCGTGAGCATGAAAGATTGGGTTTCTGGCCAACTGTATGCTAATGTTGTCACAGAAAATGACAACTTGTCTATCCACACTTATAGACCCAAATTTGCAAGTAGCTTTCTCAACCAAGCTACCTCACATGCTGCCATAGTAGCTCCTCTGTACTCGGCCTCTGTACTGGATAGAGCAACCGTAGGCTCCTCCTTGCTGCTCTAAGTCACAGCAACACTCCCCCAAAGAAAACATGAATCCACTGGTAGATCTTGTATCTGAGATACTACCAGCCCAATCAGCATCTGTGTACCCATGTACACATATCTCTGTCCCAGTCTCATAGAATAGTCCACAATGCAAAGTAGACTTCACATACCTCAGTATGCGTCTCACTGCATCCAAATGCGGTTTCCATGGAACCTGCATAAACTGACTCACCAACCCAATAGCATAGCTCAAATCTGGTCTGGTGTGATCGTCATGTAGATCAAACTTCCTACTATGCGCCTGTACATAGTAGGATCCTCCAAGATCTCTCCTGAATCTGCACTCAACTTGCCATTCTGATCCAATAGCACAGAAATAGGCTTACAGCCTGTCATACCATACTTGGACATGTCCAACTCCCCCAGATCCTTCATCTCGAACTTCTGTCTAAGCAAGATCTTTACATCAAAGATCTCTGCATCATGGTCCCCTGTAATGATCAAGTCATCTACATAGATGACAACAAGCACAACTCCTCTATTACCATGTCTCACATACATCGAGAAATCTGCATTGGCTACATGAAAGCCAATAGTGACAAGATATTCAGAAATCTTATCAGACCATGCTCTTGGTGCTTGCTTTAAGCCATACAAGGCTTTCTTTAACCTGCAAACATGCTCGGGGTGACTCTCATCCTCATAACCAGGTGGCTGCAACATATACACTTCTTCTTGCAAATCCCCATGCAAGAATGCATTCTTTACATCCATCTGATGTAAAGACCATTGCTTTGACGCAGCCACTGCTATCACAACTCTCACCGTTGCCATCTTAGTAACTGGGCTGAAAGTTTCCTCATAATCAATCCCATATGTCTGCGCATATCCTTTGGCTACCAATCTAGCCTTGTACCTGTTTATGCTTCCATCACTGTTATGTTTAACTTTGTACACCCACTTGCATCCAATGGCTTTCTTGCCTTCAGGCAATTGCACTAAATCCCAAGTTTCATTTCCATATAGTGCATCCATCTCCTCATCCATAGCTTTCTCCAAACACACATTTCCAACAGCCTCATCAATGCATGTGGGCTCTACAACCTGCACAACCTTTGCCATATATGCATAGTGATGTGCCACATAACCATCATACGTAAATCTCTGCACAGGGTTCTTCACTCTCCCTGATCAGCTTTTCATTCATGGCTTCCATATCCTTCTTTTACACCAGGTGTTCTCATAGCTGGGATCCCAAGCTCCTCATCAAGGCTCATATCTGAGCCACTAGACTCTCCATCAACCTAAGAATGCCCTACAAAAATGTCAGGCATACCAAGGGGCTCAACCACTTTCTCTTTTCCTTTACGTGATGTACTAATCACATTTGCAGGACTGGTATTATGACGTAGCCTGCCACTCCATGGTCTATCAATAGACCCACTAGATGAGGACTCTCCTGGTCCACTCAAAGACTGTGATTGCTGACCTGCATTCTGTGCAACCACACTTCCACTCACATTAGTCCCAAAAATAGCTTCTTTTTCAGCAGCATACCAGCTGCTCATCTCATCAAAGACAACATCCCTGCTTACCCTCAACTCACGTGTAGCAGGGTTATAACACTTGTATCCCTTTTGCTCAAGGGAGTATCCAATAAACACACATTTTTTAGCTTTTGGATCCAGCTTAGTTCTCAGCTCATCTGGCACATGCACATATGCAATGCATCGAAAGACTTTCAGATGAGACAAATCTGGTTTTCTGCCAGTAAACCTCTCCTCTGGAGTTACATCATGTATGGCTGCAATTGGAGTCCTGTTCATGATGTATATTGCTGTAGAAACAGCCTCAGCCCAATAGCTATGCGGCATATTCTTCTCTTCCATCAATGCTCGCGCAATCTCAGCAATGTGCCTGTTTTTCCACTCAGCAACTCCATTTTGCTGCGGAGTGTATCTGCATGTAAACTGTCTCCGAATACCATTCTTCTTCAAAAATTCAGAGAACTCATTGGAGAAGTACTCTCCCCCTCCATCTGACCTTAAGCACTTTACATATTTCCCTGCTTGCTTTTCAACCAAAACTCTGAAATTCTGAAAGTGAGTGAACACCTCACTCTTCTCCTTCATGAAATATACCCACACTTTCCTTGTGTGGTCATCAATGAAAGTCACATAATACCTGCAGCCTCCCATAGATATGGTCTTCGTAGGATCCCATACATCTGAATGCATAACATCTAGTACATTTCTGCTCACATATCTGTTACGTGGAAACACATGCTTTGTTTGCTTCCCAAATTGGCATGCTTCACATATTTTCTGCATACCTTCCACTTTAAATTTTGGCAGCCCTGTCACAATTCCTTTTGTCTGCATAGACTTCAATCTCTGCATATTTACATGTCCAATCCTTTTATGCCAAATGTCTGTGTCTGCAACAATTCCTGAACCATTTGCAAACATCGCAGCACTCATTTCAGGCATGTCTACATTCAATGTAAACATTCTGCCCACTCTGTTGCCTTTTGCAACCAACCTGCACTTGTCTTTAAAGTCTTCAACATAACAACCATCAGGATTAAACCGAACCTGCAAACCCTGCTCAATCATCTAGCCAACTGAAACCAGATTCTTTGTTATGTTCGAAACATGAAGTACATCTGCAAGGTACTTCACTTTGCCATCCTGCATAGACAATGGCACATCTCCAACATGGGCAATTGGATGAGCAGTGTCATCCCCTGTTTCCACAAAACCTGGTCTTTTCGAGTTTTTCATCTCCTTGAACCACTCCCCATGACTCGTCATGTGGTTCGAAGTGCCTGAATCCACATACCATACATTATCTTTTTGTGCTGCATCAACATTTTCAGACATGGCATTCACGACATGCTGCATAACAAACAACCTTTCATTATCCTCATTATTTCTGCTTGAGGATGCATAGTTGTTTTGCTGCACTTTCCCATTTTGCATGTCAGCCTGCTTCTTATAACATTCTGCCTGCACATGTCCAGGCTTACCACAATAATAGCATTCACGTGCATCATTATATTTCCTTTGCCAATTTCCACAGCCTCTTTGACTCCCCCTGCCTCTGAATTTGCCTCTTCCACCTGCGTGTTGTTGTTGTTGTTGTTAATTCTAGGACTGTTGTTGTTGCTACTGCTGCTGCTGACCATAATTCTGATTATCTATTCGGCCACCTCCTTGACCGCGTCCACGGCCTCCTCTACCTCGTCCTCTTCCTGAACTCGTGTAGAAGGCCTGTTGCTCTGAACTATTTTTGCTTTGTGAAGACTGTTGGTCTTCACCCAAGCTCTTCTCTTCGATAATCAGCATAGACACCAAATCTGTAAAGTTGGGAATGTTTTCCCGAGTCTGAATGGACATCTTAAACGCCTTGTATTGTGGCCCAAGACCACGTAGACAGACTTCCACCTTGTCATCATCATCTACTGACACACCAATAGATCCAAGGGATTCCACAATACCCTTTATCTTTAGCGCATAGTCATTCACAGACATACTCTTTTTCTCCACAATATGAAGTTCATTCTTCAACTGTATCTTACGTGCCTTGGTATTTGTTTCATAAGGCTTTACCAAGGTGTCCCACACCTCCTTGGGGGACTTGGCATCCTGAATGTGCCCAATCATGGTGTCCTGTATACTAATGGATAGCCAAAATACATAACCTTCCTGGCTCCTTGGTTCCAGTCCTTAAACTCTTTCACATCTGTAGCAGTCGGATTTGGTATCTCCGGTGTCTCTTCATGCTCACCTTCTATGTAGTCCCAATAGCCTTTTCCCATCAGAAAATTCATCAACCTGAACCTCCAAGCATGGAAGTTATTCTTATCAAGCTTCTCAGCCACAATCTGGGTTATCCCATCATTTGACATTTTGCCAAACACACAATTTTACCAGAAACAGCACTCTGGTTTGTCCTGCACAAACTGTTGTATTTTCTGCAGCGGTACTGTAGTACTCTCAAATGTCACAACCAGTGACCTCAATGTGCATACATACACCCAATGGCAACTGTAGACCTCTTTGCAACACCCACAGTGTCTGCACAGTCAATCTGTCTTCCTGCAGTTCTTAAAACAGAGTTCTGCAGAGAATCGATGACTTACCCGCAGTGCTCGAAATTGCCTGCTTTCTGAAAAACGGAGGTCCAGACGTGCTCGGAACGCGTTTTCGGCCCAGAAAATGTGATCCGATAGGATAGTATAGTTGCCCTATAGCTTTACTCCCGCGAAGAAAGCTCCTCAATCATAGATCGTTTGCCGGTGCCTCCCGTAGAGCTCCCGACAAGGGTGTAGTCACCAACACAAATAGGGAAGAGTAGTTGAAGCTCTTACCCTTGTACCGCTTCCTGTGGTTCTCTTGCTTGCAGCTCAGCCCCTTAGCACGAACCAGGCTCTGATACCATGAAAAGATGTAGGGGGGAAGAGAGCTTGAGCTCTTGCAAGCACACACACACACTCACAAAACCCTAATAGAGAACACACAAGGTGAGAGGCTGAAAATCTTCTTCTTCTCTACTCAACACTCAACACACCATATACAAGAATAAGAGTACACACAATATGAAAGGTACTTAACCAATACATACACGGGTTCTCTATAGTGTGAACCCAACTAAATGAGCTGGCGCTAAAACTATGCCAGTCTCTAGAATGGCTGTCACACTGCCTGTCATCCCACTGGCCGCATATCACCCAAGATCTCACCAACCATGCCAGTGGTGTAAGTGTGGGGCCTATCCCCCAGGCAGGTCATCAGTGTCCACCGCCTCACTAGACGAGCTCGATATCTCAACAAAATTATGGGCTTCAAAAGCCCTAAACCCACACAGCTTCAAAAGCCCTAAACCCACACAGCTTCAAATCGCCTGCAACAACTGGCGAATGAGCTGTGTATGACCTTAGCACTGCAGAAACGGGTGCCGTTTTTGAACCAAGTGCAATGCCGCGGTGGAGAGAGGTGTAAACCGTCAATTGGTGGTATGGCCCTGAGTGCATGGAGGTAATCTTGATCTTCTTAGTTCAAATCATGCCAAGATACGGCCTCCACAAGCTGCTGGAAGGCCTCCACTGGCTGGGGGTTCCTCTCCACAAAGAAAAAAAGATAAAATTGACCTATTCTACACCACAAAGGTGACCTAATCTTGCCAAGCTCTAGATACCATGTTAGAATTTCGTGGTGCTCATGCTAGATCAAAGATGTGGAGGAGAGAGACTCACAAAATACAAGAAAATATCTTGCTTATTAAGTTGCTCAAAATACAACTCGGCTTCTTGTTCCATACAAAAATGCCTTCTAGGTCCACCTTTAAATAGGTGAGCTAGTGGACCATAAGTCCATTCACACACACACCCTTCTCCTCCCCTTTTACTAAACCTTAGTCTCTTAATATAAAGACTCTCTCCCTGATAAAGTGGTAATGTACCTCAATGTGTTTCGTTTGCGTATGGAAATCTGGGTTCCTGACCAACTGTATACTACTAAGATTGGGTTCCTGACCAACTGTATACTACTAAGATTGCCACAATATATGATAACCTTTCTCTCCACATGCAACCCCAAATCAGCATGCATAACCAATATACCTCACACGCTGCCACCGTAACTCCTCTATACTCTGCCTCTGTACTCGACAAGGCAACTGTGGGCTACTTCTTATTGCTCCATATCATAGCAGCACTCCCTGATGAAAACATAAATCCACTAGTAGATCTCCTGTCTAAGATGCTACCTGACCAATCTTCATTTGTGTACCCATATAGCTCCAATGGTACACCTGTTTGCATAAAACAATGCAAAATTAACAGTGGCCCTTATATACTGAAGTGTGCGTTGCACATTGTCAAGATGTGGTTTACGGGGAATTTGCATAAACTGGCTCTCTAAGCCAATGGTGTAGCTTAAATCTGGTCGGTTGATCGTGACATAGATCAAAATCCCGACCATCTTCCTGTACATAGTCGGGTACTCCAACACATAACTTGCATTCGCACACTAAGCTTTCCATTTTGATCAAATGGCACTGAGATTAACTTACAACCACCCATACTTGGACAATATGTCCAATACATCCCATACTTGGACAATATGTCCAATACATACTGTCTCTGTGGGTGATAGCCAAATACCACCACAGGTGTGTGAATGACCTCAATACCCAAAAAGTAGCGTAGACCAAATCCTTCATCTCAAACTTCCTTTTAAGAAGACTTTTCACATGCTCAACCTCTTCCATGTTACTTCCAACAATAAGATCATCTACATAAATGGTGATGATCACAATACCCTTATCACTCTTGCACACGTATAAAGAGTGATATGCATCTGCCATATGAAAACCAATAGTGACAAGATACTCAATAGTCTTATCATGCCATGCTCGTGGAGCTTGCTTCAGCCCATACAAGGGGCCTTACGAAGCTTACATACATACTCTGGGTGACCTGTATCCTCAAAACCTGGTGGGGCTGATCCATATACACTTCTTCTTGCAAGTCACTATGCAAGAACACATTTTTTACATCCATCTAATGTAAAAACTAGCCTTTAGCTATAGCCATCATAATCACAGCTCTCACAATTGCCATCTTTGAAATCGGGGTAAATGTCTCCTTATAATCAATCCCATGTGTCTGCACATATCCTTAGGCTACCAATCTAGCCTTGTACCTGTGCTTATGCTACCATCACTATTATGTTTCACCTTATACACCCACTTACAACCAATAGATTTCTTGTCTTCAGGCAATGGCACCAAATCCTAAGTCTCATTTCCATAAAATACATCCATCTTCTCATCCATAGCTTTCTCCCAACACACATTTCCAATAGCCTCATCAAAATAGGTGGGTTCTACAACTTGCACAAATTTTACCATATAAGCATAGTGATGTGCCACATAACCATCACAAGTTAACCTCTGCACATGGTTTTTGAATCTTCCAGATCTTTGTGACTTTGCATTCATGGCTTCCATAGCCTTCTTCAAACAAGGTGTCCTCATTTGCTGGTGGAATCCTAAGCTTCTCATCAAGGCTCATCTCCGAGCCACTAGACTCTCCATCAACAAGAGAATGCTCTGCAAAAATATCACGCATATCAAGGGGCTCAGCCACTTTCTCTTTGCCTTTATGTGATGTATCAACTTCATTTCTAGGACTGGTATTATGACACAACCTACCACTCCATGGTCTATCAACAGAACCGTTGGATGAGGACTCTCTTGGTCTACTCAATGACTGTGATTGTTGACTTGCATTCTGTGCAACCACATTTCCACTTACATCAGTCCCAACAACATCTTTTTTAGCTCATACCAGCTACTTATCTCATCAAATACAACATCCTTGCTTACCCTCACCTCAATTCACATGTAGTAGGATTATAGAATCTATATCCCTTTTTCTCAAGGGAATACCCAATAAACACACATTTTTCTACCTTTGGATCCAGCTTACTACGTAACTCATGTGGCACATGCACATATGCAATACATCAAAAAATGTTTAACTGAGACAAACCAGGTTTCTTGCCAATAAACTTCTCCTCTGGCATTACATCTCATGCATGGCTGTAGTAGGAGTCATGTTCATGATATACGCTGTTGTTTGTAGACACAGCCTTAGCCCACCAATAGCTATGTGGCCTATTCTTCTCTGCCATCAATGCTCGTGCTATCTCTGTAATGTGCTTGTTTTTTCGCTCAACAACTCCATTTTACTGCAGAGTGTATCTACATGTAAATTATCTTTGAATGCCATTCTTTTGCAAGAATTCAAAAGAACTCATTGGAGAAGTATTCTCCCCCTCCATCTGACCTTAGGCACTTCACATGATTTCCTATCTGTTTTTCAGCCCCATCACTTTGAAATTCTGAAAATGAGTGAAAACTTCACTCTTCTCCTTCATGAAATACACCAACACTTTCCTCGTGTGGTCATCAATGAATGTTACGTAGTACCTGCATAGCCACCCATAGACATAGTCTTTGCAGGACCCCATACATCTAAATGCACAACATCTAGTACATTCCTCCTCACATTTTTGTCATGTGGAAATACATGCTTTGTTTGCTTTCCAAATTGACATCCTTCATATACTTTCTACATACCTTCAACTTTAAACTTAGGCAGCCCTGTCACAATTTCTTTAGTCTGCATAGACTTCATTCTTTGCACATTTACATGCCCAATTCTCTTATGCCAAATGTTTGTATCTGCAATAACTCCTCAACCATTTGCAAACATTGCAGCACTCACTTTAGGCATATTTATATTCAATATAAACATTCTGTCCACTCTGTTGCCTTTTGCAAACAACTTGCACTTATCTTTAAAGTCTTCTACATAACAGCCATCAGGGTTAAATCGGACCTGCAAACCCTGCTCAATCATCTGACCAACAGAAACTAGATTCTTTGTAATGTTTGAAACATGAAGTACATCTGCAAGGTACTTCACCTTACCATTCTGCATAGACAATGGCACATCTCCAACATGGGCAATCGGATGAGCAATGTCATCCCCTTTTTCAACAAAACCTGGTCTTTTAAGACTCTTCATTTCCTTGAACCACTCGCCATGACTTGTCATGTGGTTCAAAGCACCTGAATCAACATACCATGCATCATCCTTACATGCTACTACATCATTTCCAAACACAATATTAACTACATGTTGCATAACAACAAACAACCTCTCATTATCCTCATTATTTTTGTTAAAGGACTTCATAGTTGTTTTGTTGCACTTTTTGATTTCGCATGTCACTCTGCTTCTTATAGCAATCTTCCCACACATGTCTAGGCTTACCACAAAACAGTCTCGTGTATCATTATGTTTCCTTTGTCAATTACCACGACCTCTTTGACTCCCCCTGCCTCTTGTGTTGAGAATCATGGATCAAGCTCTCCTAATGACATGACATTTACCTAAAGACTATCCTACACTAATCACAACACTAATCTACTCTAATTTCATTGCTAATCTAAGGTGGATAAAAATGAAAGAGACTTATTGTGATGAGTGTGTGCTAATTAAGTTTAGACTCAAGCTCAGTTAGGTTACAAGATGGAAACTTGTACTCTAAAAAGACTTGAGATGTTGTACTTGTATTTCATTGTTTGAAATGTCCTCCTTTTATATGAGAGTATAACATGGCCTTTCTTTTGCTTGTGGGATAATTCTCACTTGGTTATGTGGCTTCTCACACTCACTCCATATTTTCCTTGTGCTCTTTGGCACCACATTTCTCAACACCCCCCTTTGGTGCCAAATCTTTGGGCTACTCAAGGTGGTTGGATGTCAGTTACAAAGTCTTGTTTGGCTTTACTTTCTACATTTCTACATTCCCCTATGTGCTATGAGCAACTTTGGCCCATGTGTTACTTCCCCCCCTTAATGATACTTTAGCTATTAGGTGAGGGATGAATTTCTAGCTTGGGTACATCATTGGTCCCAGAGGCTAGTGAAGCACTTTTTGTAGAAAGTAGGATTTTTTACCAACACATTTTTGTTTAAGAGATGGATAGTGAGAGGATTTTTGATTACGTGCTCATCTGGCCACTTACAACATATTTGAGAATTTTTAATGATGGGATGGCCAACGTTCTTGGCCTACATTGATTTTGCTGACGATTTCCATGATGAACATGTGCAAAATCTTTGTTGATGATGGCTTAGATCGTGTCCATGAAAGAGTGCATTCTTATCTTGGATTTACAAAGCATGTGAACACTCTCTAGTGTGAGCCTTTTCACACTACAATTTTAAGGGATAAAGTTTATACCCTTAGGGTTTTTTTTATACAACCTTATCTCGTCGCGACGATTCTTCTCTACCGCTCATCCTGCAAATGCTTCTTTTGCTACTCTCTCCTCGCCACCATGCAGCCGAGAACAACAAGGGAACCCATGCACTGGTGGTGTTCCCTGAGATCACGACGACTGTCACTTCCTGAGGGCCCATCAATAATTGCCTTTTTTATTCTCATATGTAGGTTTCACTGCCCATGCACTACTGTGCAACTGAATATGATGTCTGCTATTGTGCGTGCTCAGCAGCCTTTGCATCGGCGGTTGCTAATTTCTTTGTCAGAGGTCCAAACTTTGTTGGTGGTTGACCCTCACTCTCTGTCTTTATCTTTGAGATTTGCTATGGCTTATCTTCTCTTAGCTCGTTTAGCTATGCGCTGCCTTCTTCTATCGACTTTTCTTCTCTTCCACTAATGTTACTAAATGATATGCTACTATTGGTGATGGAGCCTTTTGTTTATGCACACTGTTTCTACTTGATTCTTGCTTTCTCTCAGCTGATGTAGTTGCCAGCTTCTTGCTCTTTGCTAGAGATCCAGTGTTGAAATCTATTCATGTTGTCTTGCCCACACTCTTGCTATAAACTCAATGCAGTTGCAACTCCTTCAATTTCTCTTAAGATGAAAACAACGCTCTCTTTCAAAACCCAATCAACTCCTAAATGAGTTAATCACCTATGGTCACCTACTTAATAAAATCTAACCACTTTCTAATGAGCTACAACTAAGCTAAGAGAGCTAGACCTAAATGAGTTAATCACCTATGGTCACCTACTTAATAAAATCTAACCACTTGCTAATGAGCTACAACTAAGCTAAGAGAGCTAGACCTAAGCTCTGATACCATGTTGAGAATCATGGATCAAGCTCTCCAAATGACATGACATTTACCTAAAGATAAACTAATCCTACACTAATCACAACACTAATCTACATTAATGACATTGCTAATCTAAGGTGGATAAAAATGACATTGCTAATCTAAGGTGGATAAAAATGAAAGAGACTCATTGTGATGAGTGTGCGCTAATTAAGTTTAGACTCAAGTTCAGTTAGGTTACAAGATGGAAACTTGTACTCATAAAAAAAGACTTGAGATGATGTGCTTGTATTTCATTGTTTGAAATGTCCTCCTTTTATATGAGGAGAGTACAACATGGCCTTTCTCTTGCATGTGGGATAATTCTCACTTGGTGATGTGGCTTCTCACACTCACTCCATATTTTCCTTATGCTCTTTGGCACCACATTTCTCAACACCTCTAAACTATCCTCTTCCACCTGTGTGTTGTTGTTGTGAATCCTAGGACTATTGCTGCTATTCTGACCATAATTTTGATTACCTGTTTGGCCACTAACTTATCCACATCCATGTCCACGACCTCTACCTCGTCCTCTACTTGAACTTGTGTAAAAGACTTGTTGCTCTCCTGAACTGTTTTTGTTTTGTGAAGACTGTTGATCTTCACCCAAATTCTTCTTTTCAATGAGATCATCATTGACACCAAATCTATGAATTTGGGAATGTTCTTCTCTGGAGTCTAAATAGATGTCTTGATGAAAGCCTTGTATTCTGGCCCGAGACCACGTAGACACACTTCCACCTTATCATCTCATCATTAACAGAAACACTAATAGATGCAAGGGATTCCACACAATGCCCTTAATATTCAAGGCATAATCATTCAGAGACATATTTTTCTTCTCCATAGTATGAAGCTCATTCTTCAACTGAATCTTTCGTGTGCCTTGGTGCTAGTTTCATAAAGCTTCATAAAGCTTCACCAAGGTGTCCCATGCCTCCTTAGGTGACTTGGCATCCTATATATGCCCAATCATGGTGTCTTGTATACTAATAGAAAGGCAATACATGACTTTCCTTGCTCCTTGATTCCAATCCTTGAATTCTTTTACATGTGCATCAGTTGGATTAATCTCCAGTATCTCTGGTGCCTCCTCATGTTCACCTTCAATGTAGTCCTAGTAGCCTTTTTCCCATCAGGAAATTTGTCATACAGCTTCACCAATGTGTTAGTTTTATACAGCCTCACCAAGGTGTCACATGCCTCCTTAGGTGACTTGGCATCCTGCATATGCCCAATCATTGTGTCCTGTATACTAATAGGAAGGCAATACATGACTTTCCTTGCTCCTTAATTCCAATCCTTGAGTTCTTTTACATCTGAGCAACTGGATTAATCTCCGCTATCTGTGTGGTGCCTCATGTTCACCTTCAATGTAGTCCTAGTAGCCTTTTCCCATTACAAAATTTGTCAATCTAAACCTCCAAGCATGGAAGTTGTTCTTTTCAAGCTTCTCTACAATAATCTAGTTTATTCCATCATTCGGCATCTTCTCTACAACACAAATTTACCAAAAATAGCACTCTTGTTTGACTTGCACAAACTGCTGTATTCTCTATAGTGGTACTATATTGCACCCAAACTGTCACAACTAGTGACCTCAATTTGAATACATACATGCAATGGCAACTTTAAGACCTCTTTGCAGTACACACAGTGTTTGTACAACCAATCGCCCTTTTTGCGGTTCCAAAAACAAAGTTCTACAGAGAATCGAAACTTACTCGCAATGCTCGTGAACGCCTACGAACTAAAAAATGAAGGTCCAGACACGCCTGAAATGCATTTTTGGCCTGTAAAATTTAGTCCAATGGATCGAATAGTTACCCTAAAGCTTCAGTCTCATGAAGAAATCTCCTCAGTCAAAGTTCATTTGCCGGTGCCTCCCAAAGAGCTCCTGACAAGTGTGTAGTAGCCAACATAGAGGGGGAAGAGTAGATGAAGCTCTTACCCTCGTACTGCTTCCCGTGCTTCTCTTGCTTGCCACTTAGCCCTTAGCATGAAACAAGCTTTGATACCATGAAAAGATGCAGGAGGGGAGAAGAGACCTTGAGCTCTTGCAAGCACACACACACTCACACAAACCCTAGAAGAGAACACATAAGGTGAGAGGCTGAAAATTCTTCTTCTTCTTCACACAACAAAAGAGTTCTACAAAGAAGATAAAGTGACTAACACACATAATAGAGTATATACAAGTGGTCCATAATGTGAACACACTAAGTGGAGTGGGTAGATGTAGACTAGTCAGTGTAGTCCAGCTGTAGAATCTCTCGCGAAGATATGTTGGTGCTAGCTACCAAACCCACCAGTGATGTAAATGTCAAACGGTTATGCAGGCACCTCGTGTCATGTCATGTTGAGCTTGACATCTCAACATGCTATTCTCTGTGATTGTGATCTTCAACATCTGTAGGAATTCTAGCCTGCAACCCTTCAACCCCAAGACCAAATCCACCTGCGTGACGAGAGTCCACTCTACTCAGCCGACGCTCTCCTATCTCGGGTGCTCTCTAGCCGTGACTTGGAGAGTCCTTCTTCCAAAAGATCTCAATTTTGCTTCTTGAACCCCATCACCATCCTTGATTCTTCTAGAATACTGCGCCACCCATCTTCTAGAATACTGCACCACCCATCTTCCTTGGGTTTCCCATGCACCTTCTTTTTTCATTCGCACACCTGCATTTTTTCACTTAGTTTTCCCATGACGTTTTTGCCACGCTCCTAGATCCACCATAATCCATCTTTCATACATTACATCTATCTATTCATTGGGTTTAGGAAGGGCTTGGGATTTCCCTCACATATTTCCCACCCCCTAGGTGAAACACATTGCATCCTTTGATGAGCTCCAAACTCCTCTCTTCTACATATCACTAAAAAATAGTTCCATTTATATCATCGACGACACCACACAACATTCAACATCCCCCTGGATCAAAGGGGTATAACTTCATTCCAGCCATTTGGTTGACCAGATCCACCCACCTTAATCAAATGTCTACAAGCATCCTATAAACATCTTGGTAACACCATACGACCCAGATCCTTTTCCTTGTTTGTGTGCCTTCATTTGGCTTTCATCCCACCTCTTGAAACTATATGTATCTATGAGAACCACATTTTTTTCTCCTCCCTACACATCCTTGCCATCATAAGCTGGTCATCTAGACCAGTAGCTAAGCATTCACATGAACAAAATGATCACATCCTGACATGGAGCCACAAGCTTTCTTACAGCATTGCTTTTCCTGTGAAATAGCATAGCTGCATTAACCCCATCATCCCGCTCACTCTCCACTGTAGCCCAAACCTTGGCTCTTCTTCATACAATTTGCCTTATGCAAGTAGCAGTTCCCCTTAGACATAACACCATAGTCACCTGACTATAAACCAATATATCTCACCTTCATAGGCTCAACCACATCTACAACAATTCCCTCATCATCCACTTCAAAACAGGTAATATCAATAGCATTAAGGAAAGTACTAACAGAACATCCATAACAGCTCCAGTCTCATATCCACATTCTCAAGCTGATTCGAGGGTTTCTCTTGATCCCAATCAACTCCTAGAATCTCCAGCACAGTAACATTTAGATTCCCCACCTAATCTATCACCTTTTGAACTTCTTGATGTAAACCCTCCTATCTTCTACATGATTCCACAAACTTGGGAGTTCCCACACAACTTTCCCTCTTCACATGCATATTCATGGGCAAGGCCATCACCTCAGACCTATCTGCTTTCCTCTCTTTCCTAGCGAGTTCTTGCTGCTTCCTCAGCTTCTTTCCTAGCAAGTTCTTCAGCTTCTTTCTCCATTGCTCAGTTGTTATCCTTACTGTTCTATCATATTTCTCAAGATCTTTTAGGTTCATTCTCATCGTGATGCTCTTATGTAACACACTAATGAACCTGTCCTTTTTCAAAAAATTAGGTGACACTTGATTCTCAACCAAAGATTTTTCCAGATAGCTTCAAACCTACTATATTCTCTCCATATATATCTCTTCATTCTCTCCCTGATTCAACCTACGAAGCTCTCTCCTCAACTCTTCTCTGTGTTGTCAGCTCTCCCATATTTTCTCTTCAAGGCTCCCTTTAGACTATCCCAGCTTTCTCTGTTAGCATCCGTGGTCTCATATTCAAACCACTCCTTGGCTACATCTTCTAATAAAAATATGCCATCGTCAGCTTATAGGCATCATCATCCCAGATCCAAAATCACCCATTGGCCCTGAGTTGATCAACAAATGGACTCTAACCTAATGATCACAACCCTTAGCCAAAAATTGATCCTCAGTGGGGGAACTAAAACAATGTGTGGTGGTGGCTGGGTGATGGCCTCTACTACACCACCTATAGGCACACAAGAAGAAGACTATATGGGATCATAACTGGGGGACACTGAAATCCCGGCTCCAAGGGCACTAACCAACCTGGCTGCTATCCCCAGCCAATTGACTTAAGGGGACACCTCAACACCTTCCTAACCTCCCTATTTGATTCAGCTGCTTCCTCAACTTGTCCTTCAGGTCAGCATAGACCTCCAAAACCTTGGACCTTACACTTGTATGCCTCTCCTAACCTTAGCTGCTGACACCAAATACCTCTCCACTAAAATTTACCTCCAAACTCCTCCACTTGTCCCCAATTAAAAACCTTTCCTCTAGGCTCCTCTCAGCTAACCTTATATACTCAACTGAAGGACCTTCTTGGACACCTTGCTAACCCTCTTCTAACCACTTACTAACTGCTCTCTGATTGAAAATTGCCTCAGTAGTTTAATGTAGAACCCGACTGACTCAAAACCCTTATCTGATATGCAAAAACCTTCTTCTGTGCCGTGCCATCTCTCTTAGATTCTTTGAACACTTAAACCAAGCATAGATCCAACCTTATAACCACTTAGCTGACATCAACTAACACACAGCTGATGCAAAAACCAATTAGACCTTAGACCCTTCTGACTTTTGATAGCTGACAGAGTAGACTGTTAAACCAAATCCTAAATAGGCTCACAGGATTCAGCACTCTACTGATAGAAAAACAGCTACATCTGAGGTAGACCAAGTATCTAATAGAGGTGCTGCACAGAAGTCCAAGGGCACACACCTCCTTTGTGTTGCTAACTCTAGTCTCTAGCCCTTCCTCTGCTCTAACCCAAACAAGCCTTCTCACAATGCACTGTTCTCTATGATCTTCAACATCTGCAGGAATTCTAGCCTCTGGCCTTCAGCAAGACCAAATCCACCACTGCGGGAGTCCACACTCTACTGCTGCTCTGCTGCTGCTGCTGCTGCAGACGGTGCTCTCCTCTCTCTCTCGTCATATCTAACCACCACAACTTGGAGAGTCCTTTCCAAAAGATCTCAATTGCACTTCTTGAACCCCATCATCATCATTGATTCTTCCAGAACATTGTGCCACCCATCTTCCTTGGATTTCCCATGCACTTTCTATTTTTCATTAGCACACCTACGCTTTTTCACTTGGTTTCCACAATGTTTTTGCCACCCTAGATCCACCATACTCCATCTTTCATACATTACATCTATCTATTCATTGGGTTTAGGAGGGGTTTGGGATTTCCCTCACATGTGTCACAGATGCATTGATTGGAATCATTTTACGTCATAACTATTTAATGTGTACACGCATCATTCTAATTCTTGCTTTTGATACTTTGACTATTCTATGATCTTGTATACGATCCTATTTACACTATGTTTATGCTTCGCGGGGGTTCCACATCTTCATTCTCAGCACTTATGTCGATCAAGGTAACTACAAAAAAATCGCCACAACACGAGATAAGACTTTCAATATTTTTTGAGTTTCCTTTTCACATTATAGTGTGTTAGTTCATCTTATGCATTATGGTAAATTTTTCTCTCGCACATTTTTCTTTGCTTGTCATTTGTGATACATTTATAACTCATTTTATACACTTGTCATTTGTGATACATTTATAACTCATTTTATACACTTGTGATACACTTTTGATACAGTTGTTATACATTTAATACATTTGTGATATGAGAAATCACTACATTTAATACATTTGTGACATGAGAAATCACTACAACATGTGGAGGTGATTGAGATTGTGAATGATGTCCCCATTTTGCGTTGTAGTGATTTGGTGTTACTTTCTTGTTTTTGATATTTTTTGAGAGGATGTGTAACTTAAATGCTTGCTTTTGGCACATTTTCAATTCTATTTCTTACTTGATGATATCTAGACCTTAAATCTATCTTACTAAAATATTTAGCACCTTTGCATTGATCAAAGAGCTCATCTATCGTGGGAATAGAAAATTTATTTATTTTATTATGATTGAATTAAATCCATGATAATCTATGCATTAAATCCATGATAATCTATGCAGAAGCGAATAGATCCATCTTTTTTCTTCAACAATAATATTGGTGAAGCCAAGAGAGACTTACTTGGCCTGATAAAGCCTTGTTTAAAATATTCATCCAATTTGTTTTTCTACTTCTTGTCTTTCACTCAAACTTACTCTATAAGGTGGCTTACTAATTAGCTTTGAATCCATTAAAACTTTTATGGGATGATTTATCCCTCTATCCAAAGGTAAATCTTTTGGCAATGTTTCTAGAAAACCATCTTCAACTTCTTCTAATAAATTGTTCAAAGAAGAATAATTACACAAATACTTGAATCAAACTTTTCACAATGGTTTTAAATTGAGGCATTGCATAACACAAAAACATTTGTTCTATTTCATTATCTTGATGAAGCTTTTGGAGCTCAATATTACATATCAAAGGAAAGGACAGTACATTGTGCTCTCCCTTCAATGTAATAAATTTTCCTTTATTCTCAAATGTTAGTGTATTATGCAAATAGCTTCTCGAAAGTGTTTCCCCAGTGAAAATAACCATTCTCTCCCAAGAATTACATCTGCAAAATCGACAGACGCATCACTTGAAAATCCAAAATGCTTCATACTCTTGAATCTTTATTCAAACTTGGTTTACCATAGTATCCCACTCATCTTTGTCATAGCCATTGGCTAATGATACTATATACTTATGAGAACTTGGGACTTGAGGTTGTAATTTAAAAAGTTGTGTGTGGCCATATCATCTGTGAGGATTTTAACTTTTTTATCTTTAATATTTACATGCACTTGAACCAAATTATGTGGTCCAAATGATGGTTCCCACATAGATTTTGCCACCATACAACAATGCTTTTCATCAGAATGACAAACCTTGACCGATTTATATTTAGGAGAATCCTTTAGTGGTGTCAACACTTGAATAGTTTGCACCTTTAGGTTTATCATTACCATTCCCAATTAGTTCTTGTCCCTGGGACTTAAGACAACGATTTTTTCATTTCTCGGCTGAAGAAAAGAGGAACAAAGTTTTTCTTTAACCAATCTCTCAAAATCTTACGTTTTTAGAAACTTACTAGGTTTTGGATTTTTACTTTTTTGAAGGTTCTTCCTTTTTAAAGAAAAAACCCTTTATTTTTTTAGAGCCAAAATTTTCTCCATGAGGTTTATATGAAAAAAATTTATCTTTTTCTTTAGATTACCATTACCCATGCTATTATTAAATTTTTTTACAAATCATTAAAGCAAACAATCAACAAGGAAGAATCAACAACGGGATTTTTCTTCACATCATTAAGGATAATTCATAATTACCCAACCAAGGAAGGTCATTGTGTTGCATTTGTTTTTTAATTTGTAAGAAAGTTTCCATTTTGCTTAGTGTTAGAGTAAATGGCTTCTCAAGGTGGGAAGGATGAAAATGGTGAGAAGGGGGAAAGCCTAATGTCATCTTTCCATATGGAAGATGATATTACAAAACCAAATGAAATAGATATGAAAGATTTAGACTTTAATGACTATAAGGATATGGAAATTATGGAGATGAAAGAAAAAGTATCTAGTATAGAAAACAAACTTGAGAAAATGATGGGTCTTCTTAGCTCCTTGATGGGAGGGGAAGGACTAGGAGTAAAAGAAATATATAAAAGTAACATTGGTGAGAGAAGGGAAAAACTCCAAAAAAAAAAGGATTTAATGAAACCATAATTGAAGAGGGTCTAAAAACTAGAGACCAGGGTATGGTATTTTAAGATTTAGAGGCACCCACTTTTAGTGGAGAAGAGAAGGAGAGAAATAAAGATGTGGTCTATATTTTTCTACAAAAATGTCAAGATTTTCATCTTTTAAGAAATGTTCGTGAGGATCATAACCGCCCCATTGAAGATTTGTATCGTGTGTGTGTGCTTGCAAGAGCTCAAGCTCTATTTTCCCTTCCATGGTATCAGATCCTAGTTTATGTGGTAAGGGCTAAGTGGCAAGCAAGAGAAGCACAGGAAGAGGTACAAGGGTAAGAGCTTCATCTACTCTTCCCCCTTTGTGTTAGCTACTACACCCTTGTCGGGAGCTCTTTGGGAGGCATAGGCAAATGAACTCCGACTGAGGAGCTTTCTTCGTGGGGGCACAGCTACAGGGCAACTATACTGTTTGTTGGGTTGAAAACGTGTTTCAAGCACGTTTAGACCTCCGTTTTTTAGTTCGCACAAAAGGTGTTCACGACGGCAGGCACTGCAGAGCAGGTAAGTTTTGATTCGCTGCAGAAATCTGTTTTTGGAACTGCATAGCGATTGTTTGTGTAGACACTGTGTGTGCTACAAAGAGGTCTTGAAGTTGCCATTGGGTGTATGTATGCAAATTGAGGTCATTGGTTGTGACAATTTGGGTGCAGTATAGTATCCCTGTTGTTGTAGAGAATACAGTAGTTTATGCAAGTCAAACAAGAGTGCTATTTTTGGTGAGTTTGTGTTGCAGACAAGATGTCGAATGATGGGATAAACCAGATTGTTGCAGAGAAGCTTGACAAGATGTCGAATGATGGAATAAACCAAATTGTTGAAGAGAAGCTTGAAAAGAACAACTTCCATGCTTGGAGGTTTAGATTGACAAATTTCCTGATGGGAAAAAGGTTAATGGGACTACATTGAAGCTGAAGATGAGGAGGCACTGGAGATACTGAAGATTAATCCAACTGTTGTAGATATAAAAGAATTCAAGGATTAGAATTAAGGAGCAAGGAAAGTCATGTATTGGCTTTCTATTAGCATATAGGACACTATGATAGGGCATATACAGGATACCAAGTCATTTAAGGAGGCAAGGGACACCTTGGTGAAGCTGTATGAAACTAATACCGCAAGAAAGATGCAATTGAAGAATGAGCTTCATACTGTGGAGAAGAAAAATATGTTTGTAAATAATTATGCCTTGAAAATCAAGGGCATTGTGGAATCCCTTGCATCTATGGGTGTTTCTATTGATGATGATGATAAGGTGGAAGTGTGTCTATGTGGTCTCGGGCCACAATACAAGGCGTTCAAGATGTCTATTCAAACTCGGGAGAACATTCCCAACTTCACAGATTTGGTGTTGTCAATGTTGATCGTTGAAGAGAAGAATTTAGGTGAAGATAGTTCAGGAGCAACAGGCCTTAAAAAATGTTAGTGTACAATGTGAGTTCAGTAGGAGGGGTTTTTTAATTAGATACATTGAGAAAAATTAACATAATTACATTAACAAGAGGGATTTTTTAATTTAACTTTAGAAAAATTAACATAATTACATTAACAGGAGGGGTTTTTTAATTTAACTTTAGAAAAAAATCTGTTATTTCATAAGTAAAGAGGGGTTGTTTTATTGGGGGGGAAATTTTAGTTAAGGGGGTTTTTAAATACCTCTTGAATGCATGTGATACCAAGGGTTTTCTAGTAGTGCACCCCCCAAGCTTCTACATAAGTGCAGGTAGAGGATGAGGTACAAGTCGTGGACATGGCCAAGGTGGGGCTAAATAGGTAATCAGAATTATGGTTAGCACAATAGCAACAATCCCAGGATTCGCAAACAACAATACACATGTGGAAGAGGCCAGTTTAGAGGTAGGGGGAGTCAACGAGGTCATGGTAATTGGCAAAGGCAGCATAATGATACATGAGGCTATTTTTACTGTGTGTGAGATAAGCCTGGACATGTGCATGTAGATTGCTATAAGAAACAGAGTGACATGCGAAATGTAAAAATGCAGCAAAATAACTATGTGTTCTCTAGCAAAAATAATGAGGATAATGAGAGGTTGTTTGTTATGCAACATGTGGTTAATGTTGTGTCTGGAAATGATGTAGCAACATGTAAGGATGATGTATGGCATGTTGATTCAAGTTCTTCAAACCATATGACAAGTCATGGTGAGTGGTTCAAGGAAATGAAGAGTCTTGAAAGACCAGGTTTTGTTGAAACAGGGGATGACATTGCTCATCTGATTGCCCATGTTGGAGATATACCATTGTATATGCAGGATGATAAGGTGAAGTACTTTGTACTTCATGTTTTGTACATTACAAAGAATCTGGTTTCAGTTGGCCAGATGATTGAGTAGGGTTTGCAGGTCCGGTTTAACCTTGATGGCTATTACATAGAAGACTTTAAAGATAAGTGGAGGTTAGATGCAAAAGGCAACAGATTGGACAGAATGTTTACATTGAATGTAAATATGCCTAAAGTAAGTGCTACAATTTTTGTAAATGGTTCAATGTTTGTAAATGGTTTTGCAGATAGACATTCGGGCATAAGAGAATTGGGCATGTAAATGTGCAAAGAATGAAGTCTATGTAGACTAAAGACATTGTGATAGGGCTGCCTAAGTTTAAGGTTGAAGGTATGCAGAAAGTATGTGAAGCATGTCAATTTGGAAAGAAAACAAAGCATGCATTTCCACATGATAGAAATGGAGCGTGAATGTACTAGATGTTGTGCATTCAGATGTATGGGGTCTTGCGAAGAATATGTCTATGGGTGGCTGTGTTGAAATGTCAAGCTCGTATACAGCTAGAGGATAGCACATGGGTGCTGACAGAGTGACAGTATGGTAGATGGATATGGGTGCTGACAGAGTGACAGTATGGTAGATGGATATCGTGTGGTGTGTTTATGACCGCGTCCAGCTGGTCCTGTGTGGTTTGTGGACATTACATTAGGTTTACTTTGTAGTGTGGACATAACACTATGTTGTGTTCTCTTTTGTGTGTGTGAGAGAGATGATGACTATGGCTTCTCTCCTTCTTTATGATTGATGAATATGGATTAGGGTTTGCTTCTCTTCGTGTGTGCTCTCTCCTTCTTCTGTTTTTTTATCATGGTATCAGAGCCTAGAGCTCATTAGTTGTGTTGTGAGAGTGAGTGAGAGAAGAAGGAAGAAGAAGAAGAAGCTGTGAAGATTTCCATTGAAGTTGTGGAGCAAAAGAAAGCTGTGGAGCTCACCTCGGTTACAGATCTGAAGCTTGGCCAAACGAGTAAGAGTAGCAAAACTCCCTTGAGCGGATTGCAGGTGCCAAAGAGCAGGTTCAATGAAGATTGAAGTGAATAAAGCAAGTGAAAATTTCTGGTTTTTCTCTAAGCTTTCATGGAAAGCTTGAAGTGAATATACTCTTGGCAAATGTATACACAAAGGTACGTGTATTTGAGCTTGCACATGTATTAGCAAAGTGGGCACAAGCAACATAAAGAATCTTGAAGCAGACTGATGCATACAAATTTGAGCAAAATCAAGTGGAAGTGAATTTATGCAAAAGTTTCTGGTTTTTCACAAAAGCAGAAAACATACCCCCCCTGATTGCAGGAGTTAGAGCAAGAATTGAGCCAAACCCTTCAAGCACAAGGTAGATTAGGTCATTTCTAAGAACCCTATCAACTCAAATGTGAAATGCCCCTCTCCTACAGCCCTCTGGAACAGGTGGCGCTTTTCTGAGCAGAATTCTGGATAGGTTTCATCAAATATCATGCCATTCACTCATTTCTACACCATTTGATGCCATTCAAAGCTTGGGGAGTTGAGCAAAGGCATTGCTAAGGCATTGTGAAGCTTGGTTGCAGCTCCTTTGATGTACTTGGAGCTCATTGAAGTCAATTATCAGAGATTTATAGGTTTGCAGAAGTTCTGTCCAGAAACAGAGCATCATTAATCAAGGCATTAATCCTTGTCTATATCAAATTGGACAAATTCCTTTGGTACAAGAGAGTCCCAAGAGTTGCTAAGCTATTGGTTCAAGAATTTTTGGATTTGGATCAGAATTGAAGGAGATAGAGCATTTTTAGTGAGAGGTGGTACCTGACATTTGCAGAAAACAGCATTCCAGAGAGTTGCAAAACTTGGTGGTTCTCTCAACTTGAAGAATTTGATCAAACCCTTCTAGGATATGTTGGAGCAATGTGTTATGAAGCCAATGAATGCATAAACA
Organism: Cibotium barometz; assembly: GCF_041138505.1. Lineage (NCBI taxonomy): Eukaryota > Viridiplantae > Streptophyta > Polypodiopsida > Cyatheales > Cibotiaceae > Cibotium > Cibotium barometz. The sequence continues at coordinate 38,540,009 of NC_141094.1, forward strand.
TCAAATTTGAACAAGATTTGAAGGAATTAGAGCAAGATCTTTGACTGGTTCTCTAGCGAGAAAAAAAAACCAGAAATTTTTTTCTTGAAGAAGTATCTCATGTTTTCACTTTGATCAAGTACACATTGTTGATGAAGTAGTGTGGGATGTAAAAGCACATATATTGCAAGAATTTGGAGAGATTTGGAGCATCACAGGTACTGCATAAAACTAGTTCAACGGGTGCATCTACTGCATTTTGCAATCATGGGAGATGGTCCGGTCCAAACTGGATAGAACTAACTTCCAAGTGTGGAAGTTTCGAATGAAGAGTTTTTTGAAAGGCAAAGGATTGTGGAGCCTTGTATCGGGAGCCACTTCTACCTCATCAACCAACTAATGCTCAAATGGTAGCTCACAAGCAGTGGGTAGAGAGGTCTTCAAAAGTGGGTAGAGAGGTCTTCAAAAGTGTTGCATTACTTTTCTATTTGTGTTACAGATGCTTTGCTCATACATATTCAAGATGCAAATACACCAAAAGAAGCATGGGACATATTGTGTCGGATGTATGAAACAGACACATGTGCTCAGAAGATACAACTTAAGCAACAGATTCATAGTGTGACACGCAGGAATAGAAGTATTCATGAGTATGTTCAGGAAATCAAGGGTTATGCAGATTCACTATCATCAATTCATGCCCCAATGGATGATGATGATTTGGTTGCTCTCACATTGCGTGGTTTAGTCCGGGAGTACAAATCTTTTGATACTTCCATCTCAGTAAGGTTGGGAGGAATGCCAGACTTTAATGAGCTTGTGTCATTGCTCATTGTGGAAGAATTAAAGCTTGGACTTGGTGGTATGAATATCCTCATCCAGTAAATGATGAGCATGCAAGAAATCAGGCTTTTTACTCATCTAGAGGCTCTCGAGGCAGGGGGAGATTTTCCCCTCGAGGCCGTGGAGGATGTGGTTGGAATGACAGGTTTAGTCAACCACCATCAAATCAGAATTTTCAGAATTCACAGTCATCTTTTGGTTCACGCGGTGGTCGTGGATTTCAATCCCATAGGGGGAGAGTTGGAACAGGTGCTCGTGGTAGAGGACGATGGCAAGGTCCTCAACAAAATTTGAATGGGATTGAATGTCACTATTGTGGCAAACTTGGACATATGGCAAAAGATTGTTACAAAAAGCAGAATGATGTCAGGAATGGAAGACCACAACATGGAAATTATGCATCTACTAGTAACAATGATGGGAGTTCAAATCATCTTTTTGCAATGAAGCACATTATGGGGACAATGTATTCTCAGAATGCTAGAGATGAGTCATGGTATATGGATTCGGGTGCCTCAAACCACATGACATGTCATGGTGAGTGGTTTGAGAAGATGCAACCATTGGGTACAAATGGTTATGTGGTCACAGCAGGCGATGATACTCAGCTTCTTATAACACATGTTGGCAGTGTGCCTTTGAGGATGCATGATGGAAATGTGAAGAATATGTCAGAAGTGCTATATGTACCATCCATTACAAAGAATTTGGCATCAGTAGGCCAAATGGTTGAGCAGGGACTACAAGTAAGATTCAATGAGAATGGTTGTTTTGTGGAAGACTTTAAGCATGGCTGTAGATTGATTGCCAAGGGCAAGAAGGAAGGAAGGTTGTTCAAATTGGATGCATGCATACCAGAGTTGAACTCAGCCATGTTTTCTAAAAGCAATGGGATTGTGCAAGACATTGATATGTGGCACAAAAGGATTGGACATGTGAACATACAGAGATTGAAGAATATGCAGGTGAAGGCCATTGTTGGAGGACTACCAAGGTTCAAGTATGATGGTAGTCATCATGTATGTGAAGCATGTCAGTTTGGAAAACAAGCAAGATTGCCATTCCCTAAGGAAGGGAACAAGAGCAGGAGACCTTTGGAGATTATACATAGTGATATTTGGGGGCCGGCTCAAACCCCAACTATTAATGGCAACAGGTATTATATCACCTTCATTGATGATTATACGAGGTTCATTTGGGTGTATTTTCTCAAGGAAGCCCTTGGAAAATTCATGGAATTCAAAACATTTGTGGAAAAGCAATATGGAAATTGGGTTAAATGCTTGAGGACAGATGGAGGTGGAGAGTATGTGTCTCATGCATTTGAAGACATGCATTTGAAGATTACTTGAGGAAGCATGGTATTCGAAGGCAACTTACTTGCAGGTATACTCCTCAGCAGAATGGAGTTGCTAAGAGGAAGAACAGGGTTATTTGTGAAGTTGCGAGAGCCATGTTGAATGAAAAGAACATGCCAAATCACTATTGGGCCGAAGCTTGTGCTACTGCAGTGTATGTCTTGAATAAGACACCAACGGCAGCCATACACGAGAGCACACCAGAGATGAAGTTGACAGGTTATAGGCCAGACATTGGCCATCTCAAAGTTTTTGGAAGTATTGCCTATGTTCATGTTCCAGATGAGAAGAGAAGGAAGCTTGACTCAAAGGCAGAAAAGTGCATTTTCATTGGTTATGCACAAGATAGAAAGGCATATAAATGTTTCAACCCAATCACTAGGCAGGTTCTCATCTCACGAGATGTGGTTTTTGATGAGCTGGCAAGTTGGTATAAAGACAAAGTGGATGTCATGGTGGATGACATAGATGCAGATGTGCATGTAAACTTGCCAAATGAGGTTTCTACTTCTTTGTCAGGACCTGTAGGTTCTTCTAGTGACACATGTAATGTGAGTCCATGGTCAGGGAGACTCAGAAATGAGAGTGCAAGCACTAGTAGTAGTGCTGTGGACAAAGGAAAGAAGAAGGTTGAAGGAATTGGGATTACAGGTTATGATTCCTCAAGTTCCGAAAGTCTTGATGAAGAACTTGGGATTCCAGTTATTCGTACTCCAGGTGTTGATAGGCATGAGAGGTATGTCCCACCTCATGCTAGAAGATGTCATAGTGAACCACAGGTTGTCATCAACAGGAGATCACAAAGGGTAAGGTACCCTGTAGAGAGGTTGACATATAGGGGTTATGCAATGCACTATGCATACATGACCTCAATGTTGACACATGAGGAACCAACATGCTTTGAAGAAGCACATGGAAAGCAGGTTTGGGTGACAGCCATGGATGAAGAGATGGATGCTGTGGACAAAAATGATACATGGGAATTGGTTGAGTTACCGCAAGGAAAGAATGCAATTGGTTGCAAATGGGTGTATAAGGTAAAGTGCAAGTCAGATGGCAGCCTAGAGAGACATAAAGCAAGGCTGGTCGCTAAAGGATATGCACAAACTTATGGTCTTGATTATGATGAACCTTTCAGCCCAGTGGTTAAGATGGCTACTGTGAGGTCTATCATTGCACTAGCAGCACAAAAAGGTTGGGCTTTACATCAAATGGATGTAAAAAATGCTTTCTTGAATGGTGAACTACAAGAAGAGGTGTACATGGAACAACCAGAAGGATATGTACATCCAGAATATCCTACTTTTGTTTGCAGGTTAAAGAAAGCATTATATGGTTTGAAGCAAGCACCTCGTGCTTGGAGTGACAAGATCAGCAGATATCTTGTCAGTATTGGATTTGTGGTTGGAAATGCAGACTCTTCACTTTATGTGAAGAAGACACATGATGGTATCGTGATGATAGTCATTTATGTTGATGATTTGATTATCACAGGTGATTGTGGGAAAGGCATTGATGAGGTTAAGGCCTCTTTATGCAAAGAGTTTGATATGAAAGACCTTGGTGATTTAAGGTTCTTTCTTGGCATTGAGGTGATTAGAACAAGCAAGGGTATATGGCTGGTGCAAAGGCAATATGCACTTGACATGCTCGCAAAGTATGGTATGACAGCATGCAAACCAATGTTGACACCATTAGAGCAAAACATGAAGCTTAGGGCTGATTTGGGTGATGAGCTTGATGATATCACCATGTACAGAAAAATGATTGGTAGCCTTATCTACATGACCATTACGAGGCCAGATCTCAGCTATGCAGTTGGTTTGGTAAGTCAGTTTATGCAGAGTCCTCGTAAACCTCACTTGGATGCTGTGAGACGTATTATGAGATACATCAAAACTACCATGCATTATGGTCTTTTCTATGAGGCAGGAAAAGACATGCATGTCTATGGATATACAGATGCAGATTGGGCCAGTAGTGCATATGACAGGAGGTCTACCAGTGGCTATGTTTTCAGCCTTGGTAGTGGAGTTGTGAGTTGGAGCAGTAAAAAGCAACCTACAGTTCTTTATCTACCACAGAGGCCGAGTATCGTGGAGCAGCCATAGCTGCATGTGAGGCTATGTGGTTGAAGAAGTTGCTAGATGATGTCAGGTTACAGAGTGATATGAGAGTTGTCATTCATTGTGACAACATGAGTAGTATTCAGCTTGCTAGCAACCCAGTTTATCATGCCAAGACCAAACATATTGAGGTCCACTATCATTTCATCAGAGAGAAAGTGCTAGATGGGCATGTTGATTTGACATATGTACAGATAGATGAGCAGGTTGCAGATATCTTTACCAAAGCACTTGGTAAGGATAAGTTCGAGTATTTCCGTACTAGATTGGGAGTCCTAGAGATGGACATGTCGAGCTTGAGGGGGAGTGTTGAAATGTCAAGCTCGTATACAGTTGGAGGATAGCACATGGGTGCTGACAGAGTGACAGTATGGTAGATGGATATGGGTGCTGAGACAGAGTGACAGTATGGTAGATGGATATCGTGTGGTGTGTTTATGACCGCGTCCAGCTGGTCATGTGTGGTTTGTGGACATTACATTAGGTTTACTTTGTAGTGTGGACATAACACTATGTTGTGTTCTCTTTTGTGTGTGTGAGAGAGATGATGACTATGGCTTCTCTCCTTCCTTATGATTGATGAATATGGATTAGGGTTTGCTTCTCTTCGTGTATGCTCCCTCCTTCTTCTGTTTTTTTATCAGGCTGCAGGTACTACACATTCATTGATGACCACACGAGGAAAGTGTGGGTGTATATCATGAAGGAGAAGAGTGAAGTGTTCACTCATTTTCAGAATTTCAGAGTGATGGCTAAAAACTAGGTAGGAGTGCTTAAGGTCAGATGGAGGGGGGGAGAATATTTTTCCAATGAGTTCTCTGAATTCTTGCGAAAGAATGGCAATCAGACATAATTTACATGTAGATACACTGCACAACAAAATGGAGTTGCTGAACCGAAAAAAAGCCACATTGTAGAGATAGCACGAGAAGAATATGTCGCATAGCTATTGGGTTGAGGCTGTGTCTACATTAGTTTATATCATGAACATGACTCCTACTGTAGCCATACATGATGTAATGCTAGAGGAGAAGTTTACTGGCAAGAAACCTAATTTCTCTCACTTGAAAGTTTTTGGATAGATTTCATATGTGCATGTGCCATATGAACTGCGTACTAAGTTGGATCCAAAGGTAGAAAAATGTGTGTTTATTGGGTATTTCTTTGAGCAAAAGGGATATAGATGCTATAATCCTGTACACGTGAATTAATGGGAGGTAAGCATGAATGTTGTATTTGATGAGATGAGTAGCTGTATCCTGCTGAAAAAGATGTTGTTGGGGTTGATGTAAGTGGAAACGTGGTTGCATAGAATGCAAGTCAACAATACCAGTCTCATTGAGTGGACTAGGAGAGTCCTCGTCTAGTGGTTTTGTTGATAGACCATGGAGTGGCAGGTTGTATTTTTATGCATAAACATATGCATAAAAGATATTTTTTATATATTAAAAGTGTGATTTTCATCATAAATGATTTTTATGCATAAAAGATATTTTTTTAATATTAAAAGTGTGATTTTCATCATAAATGATTTTTATGCATAAAAATATGCATAGAAGATATTTTTTTAAATATTAAAAGTGTGATTTTTATCATAAATAATTTTTATGCATAAAAGATATTTTTTTAAATATTAAAAGTGTGATTTTCATTATAAATGTTTTTTATGCATAAACATATGCATAAAAGATATTTTTTATATTAAAAGTGTGATTTTCATCATAAATGATTTTTATGCATAAACATATGCATAAAAGAAATTCTTTTATATTAAAAGAGTGATTTTCATCATAAATGATTTATATGCATAAAAGAAAGTCTTTCATCATAAAAGAGTGATTTTCAACATAAAGGATTTTTATGTTGATAAAAGTGTGACTTTCATCAGAATTGGATTTTATGCATAATTAGATGCATATAGAATCTTTATAATTAAATAAGAGATCTGCTTAATCCTCTGTTTAATTTCTGTAAAAATTGAAAAAATGAATAAGTAGATAATCTTTGAGAAGAAATGCTACCGTTTCATATTCACTAAGATGGTAATGAGAAAATTCAATTCAACTATCGAAGTCGGAGATCGAGATAAATGATTATTTTATTCCTCACATAAGAAATTCATGTTTTAGAAATCTGTAAGTAAATATTTGTCGAATGAAATTTAGAAAAAGAGAAATTGAAATAGTACCTTTCGAGAAAGATAGTTTAGGAAGAACCTTTCCAGACCCAAACTCTGATTCAGACTATTGATCAAGACCTAATTCCTTCGTTAATTTCAATCAATGACGATGTGCCCAGTTCAGGAAAAATGTACTCAAACCATTTTGATCTGAGGATCAAGTGAACAGAATTCGAGGAATTCTATTTAGAATTCAGACCTGGATCTAGAAGTATTGAGATACGGATTTAAGATTATTCATGGTTTTCAAACAAAATCAAAACTGAAAACTTGCATAGAAACCCTGTTTTCTTAAAGGACTATCTTACGCCAGAATGCTGGAGGGAGCATTTGGCATATATGTTTATCTAAGGGAAGTTTGGTTGCAACAGCTAGCGGGAAGTGTTCGAGGGACAGCTCACGTGGCAAAAACCTACCCAGGTCTTGACCAGCCTGGGTATGGTGAAAAATGGTGTGCTTCCGGTACGATGGGCGAGGGCCGACGAAGCGGTCCCTGAGTGAAGTACCAGGACACCTAAGGAGGATCCTGGAGGGTTCTGACCAGGCGATGCACGGGCTCGTGGTGCTTAGGACACCCATTCGTATGTCGAGAAAGATATATATATGTATGTTGACGAAGTGATTATTGTAATCTGTTAACTGGATCTTGTTGTTGACCAGCTGGTCCCAACGAAGAGTCCAGAGTGGTACTATTTTTGTGAAACAAGGGATGAATGAAAGTTTTGAGTTATGAAATCTGTGATCATATCTGTTTTGTCAATGGATTATTTTTTTTTATTAAAGTTTTAAAGAGGAGTGTGTGCATATCTGTTTTCTAAAGCTAAAGTTAAGAAAGGCATTTCAATTATGGGTGGGTAAAGCTAAAGTTAAGAAAGGCATTTCAATTATGGGTGGGTGAGTACTTGTTTGGTTCTACCGATTCCAGTGGTAGGGTGGTGGCTAACCCATGGGCCGAATGGGGTTAGGATGGAATCGGTGGAGTTTTAATAATCAAACTGAAAAATCTTAAGATTACGCTAGGATTCGAGTAGCTAATTAATTCCCTGATAAATTTCTCAATTGAGTGGATCAACGGCTGTGCCTGATCTTGATTAGGAAAAAAGTGTTGAAATTACTCAGGTGATCAAATTATATCAGTGATAGTCTCCTTCTATCTGGTTTATTCAAGTGAACGATAGTTTAGAATTGATCTCGTTAGAAAAATCCGTTAAGAAAATTCAAAAAGGTGGAATCGTCCCCGCTTTCCGGGCATGGGAAATTTTCTCTGTTTCAGTTTTTTGGAGTGACCACCAGCCTAGTCTCGTGCCCGGATATTCATGGGCGAGGACCCGAATATTCGTGGGCGAGGCCCCGAGAGTGAGAAACCCTACCCCGCGCGCATGAGGGGGTTGCTTCCGCTGTCAGCTCTACCAGGAGTCGTGCACGGAGGGGGCAGAGGGATCTCACAACAGTGCTTCTCCTAACTCTGCTCTGAGCTTGTCCACATGAGCTTTGAGCATGTTTTTCTCATTGGTGAGGGTTCTGATCTTCCCTTCACTCGGCTCTTTCTGCTAAAATAAGGCCTTCTCTGCCAAAGCAACCTTGTTCTGCATTTCTACGTTATGTTGAGCCATTATATTTACTTTGCTCTCCAAGTCCTTGGCTTTAGCTACAACATTTTTGAGCAGTCCATGTTGCTGCTGATTCAAAGCGCACATCTGATTGATGGTGCTCCAGGTCTTTGACTCACATTCCTCAAAACGGAAGCAAGGGCATGAGAGAGAATGTTCTGGGCCACGATCATCAGCCCTTTGTTCATGTGTTGTTTCTGGGTGGGTAGTTGTGCCCCAGTTCTCTGGGTAGCTTCGGGCTATGGCTTGGTCCTTCTTGCATATTCTATGTCAAAGGTGCCACCCAAGGCTGCAGTTTTGGTGGTATGGGTAGATCAACCCTTGCGGACAGCTTCCCCTTTTGCACTTCTTCTTCTCTCTTTTTTTGCTATTCCTCTTCTTTCCTCTTTCTCTCTTCCTCCTCCTTTCTTCTCTTTCCTCTTTCTCTCTTCCTCCTCCTTTCTTCTCTTTTCTTCCACGTCCTTTTTCCTTTCCTCTTCTTCTAGATTTTTCTTCTTTTCTGCTTCTGCGGCGGCGGCTTCCTATTTATGCCTCTCTTCAAGTTGTCTTTTTCTTTCCTCTTCTGCCTTCTGCTTCTTTACTTCATCTGGGTCAGGCAACAGCTCTTCATCTACTCTGAGCTTTCTCTTCTTGTTGGCCTTCTGGGCAATTTTCGCTATTCTTCTTCATCATCCACATCATTTTCAAAGGAGCTAAAGGTTACTCTGGTGGGTTTCTAGGATCCTCTAGCTTCGCGGTGTGGTCGTTCCACGTAGGATTCTCCTAACCTAAGATCCACAGACCTAGCGGTTTGTGTGATGGCTCTTAGGTGTGCATGCACCACCATCGGCTATTTTTCCTAGGTTCATTTTTTGCTGCTCTCTTTGCCAAATTCTCCTTGTAGATGGCAGTCTAGTTGATCTTTTGTCCTGCTTGTGTTTCTCTGAGTAGCTTGTAGTTTGTATTTGACATATCTTCTAGCTTCCCCACATAAACATTACATTTTGTAAAGAAGAAGATAAACTTCTCTCGTCAGGTCTCATCTACCACAAACTTAACTTGATGCACATTGCCTATTTTCAAAATCTCCTCCTGCACTCTGGGCTTCATGCTTGTGTCCAATGCTCCGTCCATCGGCAAACCTAGTGCATGGTGCACTGCGAGCTCTTAGATCTTTATGGGTTCCTTCCCCTCCCAATGCATAGAGTTTGTTTCAAGAAACTGGTTTATGAGTTTGCCCCCATCCTCGGCATCCTAAAGATCCTCCTAGGGGTGATCGTGCAGCTTTTCAAAGCCACACTTCCTCACCCACTCATGGTGTTCTTTCTTCCTCATGTTGAGAATCATCATAGGCATGCAAAGGCTTTTCTCTGGCCTTAGAGACTTGCTGACCTTTGGCATGGATTTGTCTGTTGAGAGAGCGTTGAGAATTGGTGAGAGTTATGAGTAAGAAAGCAAGATGAGAGTGCACATTTTAGCTCCTTATGCTCTTTTTTGTGATGCTTTTTCCTTTTTCCTTCCTTTCTTGGGGCATTGTCATTTTTGACTTCCCACTTCTCAATGTGATTTGAGTCCTGATTCGTATGATCCTTGTTGTCCTGGTATAAAGGCATTAAAGTTTGCTTGTTACGTCCTCGTTTACTGTTGCATGTGGAATTTTAATGATGTCGTGAAAGCTGTCCTTCATGCAGTTACTTATGCCGACATCATGGCAATTTGATTGCTGATGTGGATTTGGCTGGCGTACACTTGGCCGCTTTCTTCTCTGTTGTTCTGGCCTTGATTTGTTGTAGAGTTGTGTTCTTCTATAGACTGGGCACCCCTGTAGAATTCTTCCACACGGCTCTGTTGCTTCTTAGATTTTTCGCGTCATTGTCTGCGAGTGAGATCATGCCATAGACGGATTCTCTGGACCAGCTCCTTGTCCTATGCTTGTTCTTATTCTGGTGTAACTACTACTGGTTGGCCCATATATTTCCTCATCCTAAAGCTGTTCGCTATTTTGGGAAAAGGCATATAATCTAGGCTTTCTAATGTGAAGGCATTCTGACTAACAAGGGTTTTTCACCACCATGAATGGTCCCAATCATTTTTGTTGGCATTTATAATTTTCTTGATGGTAGAACCTTGTTGGTAGATTTTACTTGGCTATTACACTGTGGGTAATAGGTTGAGGACTTCTTGTGATTGATTAGGTGTACTAGGCCATATCCAGAATGTCTGCTCCTCATAATATTAAGCAATTAGAGAGGTTCCTTGGTAAGGTAAAGTGGCAAGTGAGATTTTTAAAATATTTAGCACATATGGCTAACCCATTGTATGTACTTACTACGAAAGATGTGAAGTATGAATGGAATCCAAAGTGTCAAAAATCATTCCAATGGGGCTAAAGATAATGGTGTCAACTACACAGTGTTAACCACCCCAAACTGGAATGAAATGTTCCATGTGTATGTTGATGCTTCAGAAAAAGTAGTGGGTAGTGCAATGATGCAGGATAAGTAAGAGGGGTATATGCAACCCATTCGTTATGCTAGCAAAGCCCTCACAAGGGCGAAAAGGAACTACAACACCAACAGAGCGAGAAGATCTCTCAATGATTTATGATGTGAACAAGTTCCGACACTACCTCTTGGGAAACAAGTTTGTTTTCCATGTGGACCATCAAGCCTTGATTTATTTGGTGAACAAAGCCTTTCTGGTGGGGAGGATGGCAAGATGGATTCTTTTACTGCAAGAGTTTAAGTTCACCATCCAACACACACCCAATAAAGAAAATGCAATGGTGGCAGACTTTCTATCCAGACTAGATTCTAGAGAATCGGCTCTAGATGGAGTGGATGACCAACTCCTAGATACCAACCTATTCGCAGTAGCAGCTATAGAAGAGGGAGAAAATTGGTATTATGATATGATGCAGTTTCTAGAGGATGGAACTTTCCCGAAAGGTTACACTGTTGATAGAAAGAAAAGGATTGCCTTAAGGAGCAAGAACTTCACAATGATTACAGGGAAGCTCTACAAAAGAGGCATAGATCAGATCCTACATAAGTGTTTCTCGGACCATGAGTAGCAAGTAGTATTGAGAGAAGGACATTGTGGCATTATCAGAGGACACATGGGTGAAGAAATCACAGCCCAAAAAATTTTACAAGTAGGCCTATGGTGGCCAATGATCATGATTGAGGGATGCCAACAGCAAAGCAAAGCAATGTGATGTTTGTCAGGCGGGATGGGTCAACCTAGTGATTTTGATAAATTTTCCATCTCGCCCATACTGCCACTCTTTCCATTCATGAAGAGGGGATTGGATTTTGTTGGACCAATCAAGCCGCCCATAAAAGGTAGCAAGTGTGAATACATCATTGTGGGCTGATTATTTCACCAAATGGCCAGAAGCTAAAGCAATAAGAGCAATTCCACAGAAGAGGCAGTGAAGTTCCTCTTCAAGGATATTATTGCTAGGCATGGTTTGCTGGTGGAAATAGTCAGTGAGACTAGAGCACCCATTTCATGAACAAGGTGATGAAAGGGTTGATGGAAAAGTAATAGTGTTCTTGATCTCATTGCTGGCTAGATTTAGCTTAAGCCTTATATCTCTGCAAACACAGTCTCAAATAATAGATGTGATTTGCCTTATCTCCAGACACACTGAAGTCATCTATAAAAGCTTTCATAAAGTCTGTTAGGTAATCATAGAAGATCTCTTGCGCCATTCTTTGAAAAGTAGCCGGTGCATTTTTCAAGCTGAACAGCATGACAGTCGCCAACAAAGGCACCCCACTCAGTGATGAAGGTTGTTTTCTCCCTATCTTTTGGTGCCATTTTTACTTGGTTGTATCCCCACTGGATCCATCCAAAAATGAGTACATTTCCTTCTTGGCTACCTCATCTAGCAAAGAATCCATAAACGAGAGTGGAAAGGGGTCCGAGGTAGGCATTCAGCTTGTGGAGTCTACATAAATTCTGATCTTCATGTTCTTTTTGGTAACACCACAATTGGGGATATCTAAGGAGATTTCTCTACTGGCACAATGAAACCTACTCTTAACAGTCTATCAATTTCTTCTTTGACTTGTTTGGCATAGTTTGGATTCATTATGTACCTCTACTAAACTGATTGGTATGGCTCCTTCTCTTAAATTGATGCTATGCTCTGGAAGAATTTAGGGTCAATGCTCTCCATGTCCTCATACAACCAAGAAAAGACATCTTGGTATTCTTTCAGTAAGGACACCAACTCTTGCTTGAATTCTTCTTCTAGTTCTAGACTAATCTTTCAGTAAGGGCACCAACTCTGACTTGAATTCTTCTTCCAGTTCTAGACTAATCTTTCAGTAAGGACACCACCAACTCTTGCTTGAATTCTTCTTCTAGTTCCAGACTAATCTTCACAGGCTTTTCTTCTTTTTCATCTCCCAGATTCACCTCTTGTAGTCTATCCAAGCTTACTTTTGTGGCATTTTTCTTCTATTTCTCTTTTTGCTTCCGCACCCAATCACAAATCTCTTGAATCTCTTCCTTTTGCTCCAAATTTTGTGCCCATTTAATCTCTTCTGAGGCTTTCTCTTGAATGGTTTTTCTGAGTTTTTTTCCTTTGAGGCCTCTGGTTTTTGCGGAATCTAATTCTTTTTTCTTCATTTCTTTGGCTACTTCTTCCTCTTTTTTATCTTTTGCTTCCGCATAGTGCCCCATCGATTCATCCACATGTAACATGTATAAGGGCACCAGGTCGGGATGTTCGCGGAGTTTTCTGTCTTCTTCATCATCATCAAAGCCTTTTGACACATTGAATATCTTTGCATGAACTGGCCTTTGAGCAGGTGTTACTGATCCCCTTACATTAGAAAGATCAACATGGAATTTCCACTTCCCCTTTCTGATAGAGATTCTATTTCTGCCCCAGTCCTGCTTTACTTTGCCATGTCTCAACAAGGGCGCCTTCCCAATAACACTTGGTAAGACCTAGTGTGGTTTTCAGTGGTTATGGACCACCAAGTTGACCTTGAAGTCTACTTATTTGAATTTTATTTGGACATTCTTGATGATTCCTTTAGAAAGCACCATTTAATTATCTACCATTCTTATGTTGAATGGAATGGGCTCCCATTTGAGACCCAATTCTGCTGCAGTTTCCTCAGTAATGACATTTACTCTGGATTCACCATCCAGTACTGCATCATTGATGAGGACGCTGTTCAGTTGGATTGTGACTTTGGCCACTTCATCATTGATGAGCACGCTGTTCAGTTGGATTGTGACTTTGGCCACTTCATCATATCTGGATGCTAGGGGTTCCTCAGCTTGCACTCTATTGCATTTTGGGGTTTCTTCTTCTTCCAAGTGCTTCAGTTCCTTGCTTAGTCCTTCAATGTCTGCCATCAATATTTTAGCATTGAATCTTGGATATAAGTCCAGCACTTGTCTCACTAGAACCTGTCTATAGCATTGATACTACATTGGTTTGCAACCAATTAGCATCCTTCTTGCTTTCTTCCAAGAAGATTTCATTGTTGTGCTCTACACGCATCTTGTGCAGATTTCTACCATTGGTTTGTTACCAATCAGCATCCTTCTTGCAAGCAGATTTCATTGTTGTGCTCTACACACATCTTGTACAAATTTTTGCCTACTTTTGGGTGATTTGTGAGGATGACTTTGCATGAGCCACCCTCCTTCTGCTTGCCTTGCCTTCTTTCTATTTCCTTAGTGGTTTGGATTCTCACCTTATCCTATTGTTTCCAGTCCAACTGCCTTCTTGTAGCCTTTAGGTGAGTGATTATCTAGCAGAGTTATTCCTACACTAGATTCATTTGCTTTTGCCCTTGTGACTGCGAAGATGTCTTGAACCTTCATCTGCATGTCATTCACCTGCATCATGTTGGCACTTGGCGGATTTTCTTTGAGTTCCATTAATTCTTCCTGTCTTTCTCCGTCATGTATTTTCTTCAAACACATTTCGCCTTGGTATGCCTAGGCTATTGATAATAGTAGCATGTGAAGGTTACATAACCACCGCATGTCCTAGGCTTCTTCTTCCTGAGTAATTTCCACGGCCTCTACTCCCATACCTTCCCATCCTTGGGGGACTTCTTTCTGCTCCTTCCATACTACTCACCATGGGAGCTCTATTTTTCATGTTGTACCTGCAGTTCCATGTACTATGATTGTACATGTTATAAATGGTACAATGTCATGTTGGTGGCACTGTGCATTTCTCCTTGAGGTGGCCTTCTTGTTTGCATTGAGAGCATAACACATTTTTTCAAAATTCTGAGCTTTTTCTCTTTTTTATCCCTGGCCCATTAGCTTTGCTTCACCTATAGTACAAGTTCTCTGGGGCTCATTTTTGCCTTCGTGGTTTTCTTCTTTTTGTCCTTCCTTTTCTTTACTGCCACCACTGGAGTGTCCTATGAGGTGTCGTTTGAATCATCCTCCTCAGTTGTGACACTTTTCCTGGGCTTCCACTTTTTTCTTCTTTCTTGGCTTCTTTTTTCTGCCATTTTGGCCAATTCAACCAGTTCCTCAAACTCCTCTTTATTTCTACTTGCTTTGTGCTGGACTACTGCATGGATGTCTGGCTTAAGCCCTTGGATAAACCAATCTACAATAATTTTAATTGAGGGTCGGGTTTTTGTTTGCCACTCTCTGCTGCCTCAAGCTCAGTACTTTTGTTGGATAGGCCTCTACATCCATGTCTTCTCATCAGAGTTCTCTCATTTGATCACATAGAGTTGAGTTACAGACTTTATCTTGCAGAATCTCCCTAGAAAAACAGTCACATGACTACTTCATAAGTCTGGAAATGGTTGTCTTGGTATCTTGATACCCACTCCATGGCTCTGTCTTTGAAGGTGTTCTCATGAAAGCATCTATGTAGATTCACTCATCTATGGTTCTTCCACATCCCGAGGTCTGACCACTTTCTAGTATTTCTCAAACCTCCTTACATGCAAATCTGCATCTTCCCCTTTCTCTTCTAAGAAAACCGAGAAATTTTTGGCTAATGATGCCATGGCTCCCTTGAACCTTTTCTGGGATTTTTGTTGTTAAGGTTTTCTTCCTGGTTTTGTTGCTCTACCCTTCTTGGGCTTCCTAGATTTGGACTATGCACAACTTTTAGCTCTTGGCACTCCTTTTCTTGGTCCAAATTGTGCTTAAAATCTGACACTTCCTCTTGCTCATGTGGAGGTTATCGAAGTTTCTACACTATCTTCCTCATTGGAATGGTACAAGACACTCCCTGAGTTGGCAAGTTTCCTAGAGGGTTCCTCAAGCATTACTTCTGTCCATCCTCAGGTTCACAATCATGTGAAAGGCATGCCTGACTCCATTTTTGTTGGTTGGGTTGTGTGGTGGAAGGTTCTCCACATGACTTGCCTAGAAAAGCCCCTCCATGCTATGGCTTCTCTAGCATACTTGTTTCAAGGATATAATTCTAGCAAGATTAGCTTGAGCGGCACCAAAACTTTCTCTTTCAGAGTTTCCTTTGCCTGAAGGTGCAGAATGCTACTCAGCACGGAGATTTTTCCACTGCCGCAATTTCCCAAAAAGGAGAGATTTCTGGCTTAGTTGCGGAAGAGGTTTCCCTCAACAAGAAGTTTTCTAGCAAAGTTGCAATAATGTTTTTCCCTCAACAAGAAGTTTTCTAGCAAAGTTGCAATATAATGTTTTTCCCAGTAGGAAGTTTTCCAACAGAGATGCGGTAGAGTTTTCCCCAACAAGATTTCCAGGTGTTTCTTATTGATTTCCCTCTAAGTAGAATGGCAAGACAGCAGGTTGAAGTAATAGACCAGCCGGGTAATGCCATGGAGGATGCCATGGGAGGCGTGTAGCCACCCGTCAGAGCTTCCAAATTTGAACACCAACTCTAGAGTCGTCATGGGGACACTCAAAACATTGCTCTACTTTAGAACTTCACACACTCTCACTCCGCTACATAACTCTCTCACTCTCTTTCATGTGCACAGCATGTTTATTAAAACAGAGACACAATACTCTTATTCAACACATTACAGAGAGTAACACAGAAATGTAATGAATGGAAACAACGATCTTTGTTTAAAATAATACTTCTTAAATCATCACAGGATCACTACAAAGAAACTGCTCACATAAAGGCTATTTCTTCCTAAAGACTATAACCATGTTGTACTTCTCTACTGGTTGTCAACTACTAGTTGTGAGCTAATTGTAGCATGCAATCTTTGCAACCTTCAAACTCGTGTTGTCACTACTTCCTAAAGACTATAACCATGTTGTACTTCTCACTACTGGTTGTCAACTACTAGTTGTGAGCTAATTGTAGCATGCAATCTTTGCAACCTTCAAACTCGTGCATCCTACGACCTTGCAGCAGTGATCATCCATCGTTATAGGCTTTGTCTTCTTGTTCTTAGCAACGACTATTCTGGTGGTTATAGCCCGCCATCTCCTCATGTGCAATACCAAGGTGGTGCTCTCATGACGTAGGATGTGGTCCAACTGAGTGCTCTGTCGCCATTGAGCCGCTCGGCGCAATACTATTATAGATGTGGTAGAGTCTTTGGATAGATTAGATGAGGAATAAGATTTGGATCAGAGTCTGTTTGAGTCACGAATGGAAGATACATGCACTAATGCTCATGGAGCCTTGGAGCTAAGTGTTGATATACTTTACAGGTTTGAAGGATGCTCACTATGTTTTTTTAGGAAGGGAACTGGAGGAAGATGGTGTTGTCAAGCATGCATCTAAATGTATTTTAGAAGTGGCAAAGAATTCCAAGGATTTTGTGAATGCTGAATGTGAATAGGTTGAGCTGCAAGATGTTTCTCTATGTTTTGTTGTACTTTTCTAGATAATATTGATGCTACTTGTTTTGAAGTGGATGATGGTGTTAACCTATGATAACGGACATTGAGACGTACTATGTTTTACGTCATGTAATTAGTTTAAGTATTCTGAGTCATGGGCCGGGCTTGTCGGCACCATATGCAAAGGATAAAGGGATTGGGTGAACGCCGATGAGAGGCGCACCTTGAATATCAATAGGATAAGGGTTAGGATCGGCCGGCCATGTATGGGCGCCCATGTGTGAACGGCCAAGTCACCTATAAGAGTCAAATGTAACCCTAAAACCATTATTCTCAATGTGTTGAATACAAGAGTGCTCTTGCCTTATCCTCTTGGTTTCCTTCTCCTACGTGTGTGTGTGTGAGAGAGAGAGAGAGAGAGAGAGAGTGATCGAGCGATCGAGCACTGTGTAGCGGCACGGCGGCGACGAGGTGGTAGAGCGGCGACGGTGGCTCCTCCTTCACTGCGATGCGGGAATCCTTCACGGCGGCGGTTTTAGCGGTGAGTGACACACCCTTGCATTCTGTTTGAGCTTGCTTTCCTGGTTGTATGCTTGCAGCCATTCGTGGCTCGCATACGGTGTTCGGCAAGTCCCCAACTATGACTCGTGCGACAAAAGCGCACATTTTTGGCGCCGTTGTCGAGGAGATGCCCTGCACCAAGCTCCAGTTTGCAGCTCGGACTGCTGCGTGAAGTGAAATTTACACTATAGGAAAGGCGACTGTGTGTTTGTTGTTGAGGTGTTTCCGTGTTTTGCAATTTGTTTCTGCAATTTGTTCTCTGCAATTCTGTTTCTTTTGTTATTTTTCCGCTTCGCGTGTGTTCTGTTCTCTGGTTTTTGCATGTGAGGGGGGATTTCTGAATCCCTAGGTCTACGCTGCTGTGCGTGCGAACTGCGTCGCGGCCAAGGTTGAACCCTAGAAAGAAACCCTAGGAAACGTATCCCAAAAAAAGAAAAATTCAGAAAAAAAATAAATAAATAAATAATTAAATTTTATTTTTAAAGAAAAAAACCAAACATGTGGAGAGGAAAGATTTTTTATTTGGAGAAAAAAATTTTGAAAAGAAAAACCCCCAATTGACCCCGGCCTCGGTCTCGATCTTTTGATATATATATATAGGAGAGTGAGCCTCCATAGCTTTCTTTCAAGTGAGAGCTTATGGGAAGTTGAGCTCTATATGTAGCCCACTCCCCAAGGAGTGAAGTGAGCATGTGGGATAAAGCCTTCACCCTTTCCTCCACAAGGAAACAGACTGTTTTGAGGACCACAGGAGCTCTGGATAGGTGAACACGGTGCTGTAAAGCACGCTAGGACCCTTTAAACAATACGCTCGTTTCAAGCTATCATACGCCCTAGTTCAGGTTCAACCATAAGTAAGGGGGTTAGAAACAGGTTAAAAACAATACAAAAACAAGTAAAACGGGGTGTGAAACACCTAAGAAACCACTTGTGTGGACTTTAAGGGTAGTTACCAACGCCCGTAGGGTACCCACATCACATGCATCTACACTTTGGTCAGGTGCTAGAGTCTGAGCCACTAGAAAGCGTTTCAATTTACGCAGGCTCACACCATCCCTCCACGTTAGCATCTTGGCCTTCTGCTAGAACCCAAGGAAGTGTAACCCAAGATCCACGAATAGCGGCTAGTGACTCGTCCTCTGACTCAGAAGCCATGGAAGGGCACCCTACCAAGAACCCTGAGGAGACAAGCCAAAACATGCCAATTTGGGTCCCACAACCCAGATCTAGCATGTTTAGTCGTCTAATAGAGACCTTTACTAGAGCTACACGCTCTGAACATCGACAAGCGAAGTAAATGAAGAAGGAGGGTAGTAAATTCGCCATTCACATCTTATGTAGACCCTACCCTCCCAAAGAGTGTCCATGTGGATATTCTACCCACTTCGTTTAATGAGGGCCCTACTGAGCTACCACCTTCCGATGCTCTTCCTAAAGTAGAGGTCCCTAGAAGCCAATCCATAAGAAGTGACATTGCGTCCACTTCAAGAGAACCATTTGGCACACCAAGTCTAGATGGGATATTTCTCAATGAAAATTGGGAATATGATCTACACACAGAGACTCTAACTGACCTATACACGGGTTACACATACCATGTAGGTTGGTTAGAAGTCATACGATCTACATCTAGCGCCACTAATCTAGAGGAGCAACAACAAATGATATGTGAGGTTATTCATAGAATTATCCAATTTGAGAGGCAAAATAGGGGGTGAACCTAGTTTCCACTGGCCCTATGAGGTTTTTGGATACGAGCAAGGCCAAACAACCAACCCTATCACAATTGGAGACTCCCTCGCTGAGTCCCATAGACCCTTCGTATGTTGTTTCGCCTGGAGTCTCAATGCAGGTTGAGCCCACGAGCAGTAACTTTAGTTTTCCAACCTTGGCTCAACTTTCTATTAAGGAATCCACAATGCCTACCCCAATGATGAGCATGACAGAAAGCGCACCTATTACCACTGTAGTTAGTACGACACCGTTACCTAGTGGAACAGTACCTACAACAGTGCGTGCCAGTGCTGTGCCTATCGACCATATGTACCTATCGCTACTCATACTCATGTAGCTCCTACGCCTCTTAGTATGCCAATGGTGTATGCTCCACGACCGCCTTATCTTACCACCCTTATCCAAGAGGAGCTAGGCCTAATCATATATCACATCCTACGTTAGCTGCCTACATATACCAAGACCAACGCCAACTCCTATCAACCAAGCTATCCCAGAAGTGCCTCCACCAGCTATGCCTGCTCACCTAGGTGATCTCACAGCGTTTGCTCAGACGATCGGACGATCTATTGCGGAAAACATGCGGGGCATGCCTGAGAGAGAACCTAGAAGCAAGGCTGTACAAGTGGCCAAGCTCACTCAAAACTTCAATGGTAACGAAGATGTTAGGAAGCACATTGAAGTCTTTGAACACGTGTGTGATTCCTTGGAAGAGCACAATGAGCTGCATAAGTGTAAAGCTTTAGGATTAACTTTGAGTGGGAAGGCCGGAGATTGGTATCGAACCTTAAGGATTGAAGAGCGTACTCACTACCCCACTCTCAAGAGATTGTTCTTGAAAGAATACATACGTGAGGGTGTGCTTTGGGGAGTAGCATCTCAACTCCAAAAAGCTGAACGCGAGGAAGGGGAGTCAGTGAGAGACTTTATAAGTCGATTGAAGCATCTAAATTCTCGCTGCACTCCCGATGATGAGCGCTTCAATAACAACCAACTGCTCGATAGATTCATCCGCGAATTGCGCCATGAGGACATATACGAGGTCTTACAACGTGGGAAGTAGTCACTGCCAATGCAATCTAGTTAGAAGACAACTTGATGATTGCAAGTAAAAAGGTGTCTTCAGAGACAAAATCCGTTAGTTCGAAGCATCTGGGCACGAGCCAATGACGGTAAAACCTATTGCCAAGGAGCCCAAGATATCCGAAATGTCTGTGAGACCGACCTTACTAAGGCTCTCCAAGAATACTTTAGGGGTAATCGAGCTCCTCAAAATAGCCATATATACCCAAGAAGGGAGCAACAATGGTGTTCGGTTTGCTTAGGACCACATAGCACGAGTGTGTCCCACATTCAAGGTCAAATTCAATGGGAATTGCAATGCATATGGTAAGTATGGCCATCAATCTAAAGATTGCCTAGTACTTAAGTGTATGTTGGCAAATCAGGCACCACTAGCCTGGTCAAACACACCTCAAGTACCCGTGTTGATGCCTGCTCAACCGGTCGAGCAACCATCTCACAGCACATAGTTCCAAGGAATCCGAATGTAGTCCAGTCTATGCTGTTACCACCGCCAGTGCTAGGACCACAATCTCCACATCCAAGGATTACCCCAATAAACCAGATGGGTTGTGAGTCACATAGTGCGTGTGGGGATTATGAAGAGGAGATAGACCCCACTGCTCCATATGGGATTGATACGTTTGAAATGACTCCCCAGTACTACATGGAGGATCATTTCGGGCAAGTCAAGCCTGTATATCAAGCGGCTGCTCTCGCCACAAGAGGGCAAAACCTTAATACCTTGGCGAGGAGACCACCTCTTCAATGCTACGAGTGTGGTGGACCGCATCATGTAGCGGAGTGCCCTAATAGGCTACAGAAGATCGCTACTCAGATGCAACCAAATCAAGGGAGCACATCAGGAATGCCGGTACTTACATGTAATCGTTGTGGCATAGATCATTTGATTGCTTAATGTCCACATAATCCTAATGCACCCAAGATTACGCCATTGAATTTGGTTGAGGTCACCAACCAAACACGAGGAACCATACCTATCGTACCCGCGAATGTAGTTACACGGTCAATGCTTCAAAATCAAAACTACATTCTTGAAGAGAGGAATACTACATCAATTGCTCGAGCAAAGAAAAAGAAAACGCGGCGAAAGAGATCGCTTAATGCCACGAGCTCCAAGCCTAGTTCAAAGACTAACATAGGGACAGGAGACGACCCCGTGTATATGAATGATCCTGAAGATGATTCTGATTCAATAGAAACCATGGGGACCAAAGCTACTACCTTAAGGGAGGAACCCACTCGGGAGCTCAACGAAGGAGAATCAAGCGAACACATAAATAAAGGGAAACAGAAGGAAACTTCCTCGACCCCACAACCAAGTCAGTTAATGCCCTCTCGACCACCCAAACTGATTAAGACTCCCCAAGACAAGCCACGTGGGCCAAAAACCCTCAAGAAAAAGATTGGAACTTACCCAAACCCACTTGAGGAGATTGAACAAGTGCAACACTTAAGGGGTTTGGTGGAAGAAACACAAAGAGAACTGGAGCCAAAACTCGAGAAAAATCAAAATTCCACACAATGTTTCCTACGCAAGTTCAGCCTCACATGAACCATAAACCGTTAGCTATACCTAGTATCATTTGGGAAGAAAGTGAGGATAGGACATCAGGAAGTGGGCAAACATCCTTTTTGCTTGAAAGAATGTTTAGTGAAAGAATGCCTGACCCCATCAAAGAGGAAGTGATTCCATCTTCACCAGTCCCTAGTCAAGGGGCAATGTCTCGAAAAGTACCGTTGAATGTGTCTAAGCTAATGGATTTCATGTCCTCTGAAATCAGAACCACGATCATATCCAAATTATACGGAGATCCTGAGCTATTCTTAGCTCTTCGGGAATTTCTCAATGGAGAACTAAAGGTAGGGCTACCACAATTTGCAAATATGGATAGACCCGACACGCTTCAAGATGAAGGGGAACATTGGGATCTACAACCCAATCTAGATGAAGACTCGATCGTTGAAATACCTGTGAACAAGTTGGGACAGTACTTTGAAGGTGACGAATCTAATGCCACCCTCCCCATTACTACCAAGGGATTAACTCTAAAGGGAATCCTTGATGGTGGTGCTGGAGTGAGCATTGTGACTAAAAACTGTTGGGAATCTATGGGGAGACCTCACCTCAAAGTCACAAACATAGTGGTTAAGATGGCAAATGGAACTATTGCTAAACCTATTGGAATGTTAAAGGACCTTAAGATCAAGGTTTTGGGATACAAGGTAAGACATACCTTCATTGTAATGGATTTCTCCAAGCATCCTATGTCATATCAAATGATCTTAGGATGTCCTTTCATGAGGGAAGCACAAATGGTACATGACTGGTTGAAAAACCATGTCTATCTACAATTCCAGGACTCTGTCATTCGAGTTGATCTTGAGAATGGTCGTGCACATCCCTTAGGAAGCAAGGTTATCATAGATAATCGATCAGATACCACTATTCACTCCGTCCCATTAAGGTATTGCTATACATGCAAAAAAGAGACTGATAATGGGAAAGATTCTCCTTATATGGATGTCCTACCGGGTACGACTGAGTCGGATAACGTGGATTGGGTATACCTAGCGGCAACCATAGACACATGGGGAAATAGAAGCACAAGTTGGGTAACACCTGAGGGGCAAGATATGCCACCGTTAGTGCCAATAAACATGATAGGTGTTATGCACTTGACTCCTGATGGCGAGAAAGCGGCAACCTCCACTGACACTGAAAGTGGCGAAGACTCTGACCAATGCAACTCTGATTATGAATATCAAGAAGAAACTGACTCTGAGCCTGTTGGGAGGGATGAATCAAATATTCACCCAAATGTGAAAGCAAGGTGCTCAAGGCCTAGGACAGTGACCTCCTACAGTTCATCCGAAAGTGAGGGGGACACAAGTGAAGATCGACCAAGTGAGTTCGAATCTGACAAAAATAAAAAAAAACTTGGTAAGAAGAAAACGAGACATAAGCGACAACGCTATCGAGCTAATGTACGAACTGCAATAAACAAGGAGAGATCCACTGCAGAATGGCTTAGTTATGCAGGAGCTATTGACGCTCATCGGAAGTTAGCGGATAATTGGAGACAACACCTCCAAAGTGTCATGTGGTGTATTCCGCAACCTCATGATGTCGCCCAATTAGAAATCGAAGAGAAGCCGAAACTAAGTCGTACTGCAAGACGGTGGCAAAACCAAGAGTTAGCTCAGCAACAAAAGGAGGTGGAATTGAAAGAAAAAAACCTGGCACAACAAGAACTAGTAGACTTACACCCCGCACCCGAGCATTTCAAATCATTCACCACAGGGGAACGTAAAGTGGTCTACACAAAAGCCCAACGAATGCCTACCAATGGGAGTAGCGGTGCCTACGATGGCCCTGCGGTAGTTAAGGAGATAGACTTAGCAGATCTAGGTGAGGAGTCTAAACCAGTTTTTATTGCTCAAGACCTCACCAAGACGGAAGAAGCTACACTTAAGAAGCTTCTTAAAGAATTCAAGGACATATTTTGTTGGACATATCATGATATGAAGGGTGTTCCACCCTCGGTGGTGCAACACACAATTCCAATGATTAGCACTGCTAAACCAGTCCAGCAATGTCCCTACCCAATGAATCCTAAGTACGCAAAGATTGTAAAAGAGAAAATTGAAAAGCTTGTAAAATGTGGATTCATATACCCTATTGAGCACTCAGAATGGGTTTCTCCGATAGTCATCATACCAAAGAAGAATGGGAAACTCAGAGTATGCATTGATCTCAAAAAGGTTAATGCAACCACCAGAAGGGATCATTACCCCTTGCCATATTCTGAACATGTTCTTGAAAGAGTGGCAGACAAGGAGGCATATAGCTTTTTAGATGGGTACTCGGGTTACAATCAGATCACAATTGCAGTCGAGGACCAAGCTAAAACAGCATTTATCACGGAGTTTGGAGTGTTTGCCTTTCACGTCATGGCCTTTGGCTTGACCAATGCACCTGCAACATTCCAACGATTGATAAACACGGCCTTTAAGGAATATCTAAGGGACTTCTGTGAAGCTTTCTTAGATGATCTTTGTGTTCATTCCTCTTGGAAAACGAGCACTTGATGTGTTTACGAAAAATATTTGAAAGGTGTAGATTATATCGCATCTCATTGAATCCTTTCAAATGCCAATTCTAGGTTAAACACGGAGTTATCTTAGGGCATATAGTGTCCAAAAATGGGATTTCCACTGACGAGAGTAAAATCAAGGTCATTCTGGAATTGCCCCCACCCACCAACTATAAAGGAGTCCAATGCTTTATGGACCATGTTGGTTATTATCAAAGGTTTATTCTGTTCTTTGCGGAGATAGCTCGACCGTTGTATAAGCTTCTCATCGAGTTTATTTGGACTGAAGATTGTGATCGTGCATATGAGCTATTAAAGAAGGCCTTGGCGAGTGCTCCAATCTTGAGAATGCCTAACTCAGATTTAATCTTCCATGTGCATATTGATGCATCAAACTTTGCTATTGGGTGTGTGTTAACTCAACCTAGAGAACACAAATTAGACTACCCCATTAGCTTTGCCAGTCGCCAGCAGTTGAACGATGCTGAGATGAACTACACCACTACGGAGCGAAAAGGGTTGGCAACAATGATATATGCAGTAAGGAAATTTCGTTATTACCTCCTTGCCCCACCAAGTTTGTTTTCTATGTGGATCATCAAGCATTGTTGTATCTGGTAAACAAACCATGCTCCACAGGAAGAATCACACGATGGCTATTGATTCTTCTTGAGTTTGATTTCACGTTGTTGTGAGACCTGGCAAAAAACATGTCATGGCTGATCATTTGTCTCGCATACCTAATGGTGAGGCTCCTACGGGGGTTGATGATGACTTACTTGACACTTCCCTGTTCATGGTGGAGACAATGCCTGAATGGAGTGAGAAGATTGTTAACTTTTTGGTTAATGGCTTTCCACCCAAGGAGCTTCGTAAAGATCTAGCTCGAAAGCTGATCAAAGAATGCGAACCCTATTGCCTGATAGCCGAGACTCTTTATAAAAGAGGAAAGGATGACGTTCTTAGGCGTTGTGCCCGAGAGGATTAGTATCTATACATTTTGCAAGAGGCACATATAGGCATAGCCGGTGGTCACTTCTCAGGAGCCTTAACTGTGCGAAAGATCTTACAATCGGGGTATTGGTGGCCCACTATGTTCCAAGATGCATCACTCTTTGTGAAGGGTTGCGATGAATGCCAACGATACAAGAAATCCTAGCGGAAAGATTAGATGCCCCTACATCTGATCAAAGTAAACTAACCATTTGAAAAGTGGGGTTTAGACTTTGTAGGTCCAATTAGCCCAGCGGCCCGCAACACACAATCTCGCTATATTATTGTGGCCACTGACTATATGACCAAACGGGCTGAAGCGAAAGCGACACGTAAGGCAGATGCGAGGACAACAGTCAAGTTCCTCTTTGAAAATATAATCACACGCTTCGGTTGTCCTTTTGAACTTGTGAGCAACAATGGTACGCATTTTATAAATGAAGTGATTAAGGAGCTCACAACAAATTTCATGATATCTCATCATAAATCTACTCCTTACTATCTGCGACGAATGGCTAAGCTGAGAGTACCAACAAGACCTTAATCTCTGTTTTGACAAAGACAGTTGCAGCTCATTGCACGGATTGGGATCTAAAGCTTACGACAGCTTTATGGGCCTATCGTATTGCGTACAAAGTGGCTATTAATTGCACACCATTCAAAATGGTGTACGGCCAAGAAGCAGTCATGCCGTGGGAATTCGTCATTCCTAGTCTTCGTGTTGCTACTCAAGAGGGTTGGGATGGTAATCCCTTAGTAGAGCGTCTATACATCCTTGAGCGGCTAAACAAAGAAAGACAATTGGCTGTGTACAATGCCCTTGTGGAGAAGGATAGAAGGAAAAAATGGTTTGATCGCCACCTAAAGGACAAGGACATCAAGGTTGGAGATAAAGTCCTGATGTATGGAATGCGTAACGAAAAGAAGAAGCTCAAATATGCTGGTAAGGGACTGTATAGAGTATGTGAAATTACCCCGCAAGGTACCATCCAAGTGGAGACTCTCGAGACGGAGTTGAAACCATTGGATTCCTTAATGGGAGTAAATTCAAAAGATACTATGATCCCCTGAGCCAAGAGGAGTTACATGCAATCCATCAAAAGAAGGCAGCTAAAGAACAAGTTGAGCTTAAGAAGATACAAGCGAGGGTTGAAGCCAAAGAACGTCAACATCATGCTAGGCGCCAACGAGAAGCCAACTTGGGAATTACGCAAGTATTTTTCGAGGAGGCAGAGGAGGATTCACTGGAATCTGACCCACCTCTAAGATACCCAATTGAGTTACAAAGTCCTTACGGGGAGGTGCTGTATAATGCATTATTGGATACAAGAGCTCAAGACAACTTGCTATCATATGGCGTGTGGTGTCAACTTGAAAAACCACCTTTATCCAAGAGTGCTATCCAAGTTAAAGGAATCAACAAGAAGAAAACCCCCGTCTCAGGAATTTTGCACACTCCGGTTGCCTATGACAAGGGGACCATAATTCAAAGCTTTTTGGTTATGCCTGCTGGTACCATGGAAGAGACTGTAAACTTAGGGCGCAAATGGATGATGGCCACCAAGTGCAATATCGATTGGGCAACCAGACGAGTCACAACGCAAGAACCAACACTAGGTCTGACCGCTCAAAATCTCACACCTAAGTCATCCACTCAAATGTTAGATAATGAAAAATCACAAAGTCCAGTGGTGGCAAAACCATCCTTGATTGTTTGCCACCCCTCTAATGCTTCAACGCCAAGAGTGGAAACATGCAGGGTGGTCTCTAAAGCTCCGCTTACTATGCCAAAAAATACATACAAATGGGTCCCAAAAGCTTCGTTAACAACTACTTCCCCTGCTCAATCTCGTTCAGACAAGCAGCCTCGTAGGAGGAAAGCAGCTACCCACCCGAGAAAGCGCAATGTAACATCACGATGGATCCCTAAAAAATTATTAGTAGCCCAAGGGTACTACGAGGGGAATGACCAGATTTGGGTCCCTAAGCATAAGCTGAATCCCTCTACATCACCTGTAAAACCTTGCAAACCAAATGTTGCCACCCCAACGACAATTTAAGACTGTGGTAAGGGAAAGGTAACAGAGTGCTCCGCACCACTTCTTCCAGAGTTAGTTTAGATTCCCAAACGATATCGATCATTACCACCTAGCTCAGGAAGGGGGGAGCCACATGAAGCTTCTAGCTCCTCATGCCAGGCACACGCTCATATAGAAGTTTCTACATGCTCTACACCTACTCTTGTCAACACCCAACAAAAGACCGATGAGTCTACGTCTCCCCTTGTAATAGTATCGTCGGAAACCATTTCCTCCATTCATCAATGGGAGCGTACACTAACATCTCTGTAATTGGATGTAGCCACAAGGGTCATAAAAAGCTATCTGCCCACATCACAACCTATGACCCGCTGGACAAATTGGTTCCAGGAGGCTGCAACATCATTGCAAAAAATATGATCTACCCAAGGAAAGGGGGAGCATGTACTCACGCTCGACATTCTAATGCTTCCTCCCTAACCTTCTCCCCTGACCATGTAATTGCCAAATTCAAGGGCATATATATATATAGCTTCATATATAAAAAAAAACAAAGAAAAGAAAAACAAAAAATAGTAAAAAGAGTAAGAGCACAAAAAGAGGAGAAATATCCGTATACAATCAAGAACTAGATTGACCTGTCATAAACCTACTGATGCTATATCTGTGTTTGCAGATATGGCAGATGCACGATCATCATACACTTCATCCACTCCCACCTTTGGTGAGAGGTATCATCTGTACCTTTCTTAGATATTTCACATGTGCTATCCTGTAATTGAAACTTAATGGGATCATATAGATGTACTAGCCAGAGAGGAAAATGTTGAGGAATTAGAATGGCTAATTCGCCTATTGACCATGACTGACCCCTACTCTGATAGCCAAATGCTTTCCTTTTCCACAAGATGACTATCCTCGCATGGTTACATTCTTGATGAGTTTATGTGGATGGAAAAATGAAAAGGAAATATCTAACAATGATGAATGGACGGATGAAACTCATGGCACTACTGAGGTTGACTTTATTTATTTGGATGATGCAGATAGAGGCTTAGCCTTAGGGCTAGAGCCAGGACTCTACAACATCCTCTTACCATATCCTCAGTAGTAGTGTGGTGACTGGTAGGTAGGTTAGTGTTTTCAAGTTTTTTCTAGTTTGGATTCCTTAAACAAGTCTTTAATTTTTCACACTGATGTGCCTCTCGAGGTATAGTGCTTGTTAGTTGGTTGTACAGGTTAAAAAGTTTGAGGTGGGTTCATTCCAAGTCCTGAGACTGCCGTAATGTTTATCAAAATATATCTACATCCAATTGCAAGCTGTCTCATTAAATCAAGGAGATCTCCAATTTCAGGTGTAATTCTTCCATGCCCACTCTCTTTCGTTTTTACTGTTCAATTAATTGCATGAAGTATATTGCATGACCACATGGAACTTGTCAAAGCATTACTTATTTTTTGAAGTTGCCTGACGTGCTAGTGTAAATCGTTAATGAGTTTAACCTTATTGGATATATTCTTGAGAATGCATGCAATCTTTAGTTAACCCTGGAATACGATGGTCTTAGGTCTAGGGTCAAACCATCTTAATGTTTGACACCTGGCCATGTGTGTGTTGACCTCTAAGACATAGCTTTTACCCATTGGTCGAAAGGATGTAAGAACACATTATAGTTCAGGAGCAAAGATCAAAATTTAAAAAAAATAAAAAAAAAGAGCCTACAATAAATGGCAATACAAGTCTATTATGTGCTCTCATGTTGGCCTATCACCTTATTGATACTTGGTAGGTGAGGAGTATTCTACTCCAAAACCGATGCCTTGGTTGGTAGGGAGTAGCCTTGCCTAAGGTGAACTAATAGATTCGTGGATAATGCCTTGTGTTAAACATGGTACCAGGATCGATGTTAGTTTTGCCTTAGGAAGGTCGCCATTATGTGTAAAAATTGTCACGTGCATAAAAAAAATAAAGGCAAAAGGCTCCTGTAACTCTGATGTTTCCTGTGTCCCTAACTTGTTCTTAGAGTAGACACAATGTGGTCATCTGTTTATTTATTAAGCTTGGTTATTTTCCTTGACTTAGGCCAGTTTATAAACCTTGATTAACCTTTCACACCTTGCTAACTCTTGATTTACTTTCAATAATTTTAAACTCATGTTAATTTGCTACACTAGCTCATTCATGTGATCCTTAAACTAAGTTTTCATAGCAACATCCATTGTGGTCTAACATGCTTGAATTTATACACTTTATATCTTTTGAATTCCAACATACTTTCACTCTACTTCCTTGTTTTGCAGACGGTCTACCACAACAACCCTATCGAGCTTACCATACCATAGCTTCCGAGGACGGAATCTACATCAGGAAGGGGGGCATGTTAACCTATGATGACGGACATTGAGACGTACTATGTTTTACGTCATGTAATTAGTTTAAGTATTCTGAGTCATGGGCCAGGCTTGTCGGCACCATATGCAAAGGATAAAGGGATTGGGTGATCGCCGATGAGAGGCGTACCTTGAATATCAATAGGATAAGGGTTAGGATCGGCCAGCCATGTATGGGCACCCATGTGTGAACGGCCAAGTCACCTATAAGAGTCAAATGTAACCCTAAAACCATTATTCTCAATGTGTTAATACAAGAGTGCTCTTGCCTTATCCTCTTGGTTTCCTTCTCCTACGTGAGAGAGAGAGAGAGAGAGAGAGAGAGAGAGAGTGATCGAGCGATTGAGCACTGTGTAGCGGCACGGCGACGGCAAGGCGGTAGAGCGGCGATGCGGCGGCTCCTCCTTCACTGCGACGCGGGAATCCTTCACGACGACGGCGGTTTTAGCGGTGAGTGACACACCCTTGCATTCTGTTTGAGCTTTCTTTCTTGGTTGTATGCTTGCAGCCATTCGTGGCTCGCATACAGTGTTCGGCGAGTCCCCAACTACGACTCGTGTGACAAAAGCACACAGATGGGGATAATGTTGCAAATGTTGTTGGGCATGTGGATATAGGCTATGTGAATATTTAGCCAGCTGGTTATGATAAGTTAGATAAGGGTGACTGCATATATAGGGTTTGTACTATTGGAAGGAGACCCAAGGTGTGAATGTTATAAAGAGTGGGCAGAATGATGATATTTGTGCTAACTCTATTTTGCCACAAGAGAAGAGAGCGCTGGAGGAAGGTTTGTGACTCCATGTTGGGAGATGATCACTTTGGTCATGTAAATGTTTTTGGAGATGGTCCGAATGGGAAACCTTGTGATGGCAAGAATGTGTTTGGAGGAGAGAAGAATGTTGTTCTTATAGGTACAAATAGTTTTGGAAGGTGGGATGAATGCCATATATGAAGGCGCACAAACTGGGAAGAGGTTCTCGGTCATATGGTGTTACCAAGATGTCTTTGGATGGAGGGACCAAGAGGAGGGCTAACAAGAGGTCTAGTTGGGTTGTGCCTTTTGATGGAAACACAATACTAATGTTGTTTATAGGATGCCTGGAAGTGTTTGATGAGAAAGGCAGAGAAGATGCAATTGGATGGCTTTTGAGAATGGAGATATATCCATTTGATCCAAGTGGATGATGAAGTATTGGATCAGGTTGTTGATGCTATATGTAGAGATGTATAGAGTGGTTTGAGGAAGAGAAGAATTTGAAGTGAAAAGGATGGAGTGAAACCTAGGTGAATCCTAAGTCCCTCCTAAACACAATGTATAGATGAAAGAAGTGTACATATGATGGTGTATGGTGAATCATAGGTGGTGAAAGCAACGTGGCAACCAAATGGATAAGGTGCATGTGCACAAAATGAGAATAGAAACAGCATGGGAGACCTAAGGAAGCTAGGCGGTGATACCTTTTGGAAGAACAAAGGCTGCGAGATGGGTTCATGAAGTACACAATTTTGGAAGGGATGCAATTGGAGAGGTGGCTGAGAGTGACCACTAGAGAGCAGAGTAGAGGTGAGACTGCAATTGAGTGTGTCTCCTACAGGTTTGTTTGCTTGACTATAGTTTGCAGACTGGAGGACCTGCATATTTTCCAGTTTCCAGAAGTAAAAGTGCAATGTGAGGGGAACTTTTTGGATCAGAGAAGAGGAGGAACTGGAGACCAGAGTTAGCCCCAGGAGGTGTATCCCCTAGGACTTTTGTGCAGTGCCTTTATTAGAGACTTGATCCATTTCGATTCATCCCTCGACTGTAGCTGTTGAAGCTTATGCTTGGAAGTGTTGTCGCCAAGGTCTTCCTGAGGGGAATCCTTGAGTTTTTTTGTTTTTCTTCTGAAATGTTTGTGCCCAGTTCTCAGGGTTGTTGAGATGATGATATGATTTTGTAAATGAAGAAGACAAAGAGTTGGGTTTGTGTCAGTTGGTTGAATGGATACATAGTCTTCTATTTTGATGTTTTAGCTGAGATATAAGTGTTTTTTTCATTGAGTTTAGGTTAAACCCCTAAGGGTGTTAGTATGATGATTGGGAAGTAGTTTGTGAGTCGGTTTTCAGTCAACATTTATTGGGAGGGTACAATATCAGCTGGACCTTCGAATAGTCAGCTCAAGGTGTAGGGACCTTATTTTAGTTTGTCTGAGCTTGAGAGAGGTATTTGTGGGTCAGAGCTGATTGTTAGGAGTGTGCAATTAGCAGAGTCAAACGGTCCATGGTCTAAATGATGTTTCTATGGTAGTTGTAGGTCAGCTATTGTCAGAGGAGCTGAGTGACCATAGGGTTATATTCTTACTTAGTTTGAATGTCTTGAGGGTATCAAGTTGTCTGTGGAAGCCGAGGAGAAGAAACCTAAGTCATCTAAGCTAGTTTAGTTGGCTTTGAGGGAGTAGATAGGTTGGAGTTAGCTGTGGGCTTGCAACTATCAGTTAGAGAGTCATTAGTGTGATATCTTGATCAGTTTAGTGTTGCCTGAGGGTTGGCAACACTAAAGTGTTTC
The DNA here is from genome assembly GCF_041138505.1 of Cibotium barometz. Lineage (NCBI taxonomy): Eukaryota > Viridiplantae > Streptophyta > Polypodiopsida > Cyatheales > Cibotiaceae > Cibotium > Cibotium barometz. The sequence goes on from NC_141094.1 coordinate 38,572,319, forward strand.
TATGGTAGTTGTAGGTCAGCTGTTGTCAGAGGAGCTAAGTGACCATAGGGTTATATTCTTACTTAGTTTGAATGTCTTGAGGGTATCAAGTTGTCTATGGAAGCCGAGGAGAAGAAACCTAAGTCTAATCTCTGGACAACTTTATCAGCTAGGCAAAGATGATATTCGTTGTGACGGTGTGTACTAGAGGTTGAATATGTTTCTATTTTAGAGGAAGCTCATTGTAGTTGAGCTGGGGGGCATTTCAAAGGTGAAGTCTCAGCTCTAAGAGAGTCCTTCAAGTTGGGTTATGGTGGCCTACACTATTTGGAGATGCTACAGAATTTGTTAAAAGATGTGATAATGTTCCTGTCCTAGGCTCTAAAATTGAGGGAAAATGGATGCATAGGCAAGAGCAAATAATCTTTGACATCCTGCACCCTGTAACCACCACAGAGCAAACCAAATACTAGAGTGGGCACTATATAATGTGATAGATATGAATTAAAGTCTACATATTTTCTCGTGTTAGGTTCTAAAAATTTAACTACAAGGTGACTATTGACACATTGAAGCATCTTAGTAGTATTTTCACCATTGTGTAAATGTTCCTAGGTGCCTCTGGTAGAAAGTAATTTTCTGACAAGCTAATATCCTAGATACTGCAAGGTCTTTCTTCTCCGAGTCTTTCCTGAGTATATTCCAAGTTTCGTACCTCCTTAACAACCACTTCCTTCCTGCTTTCCCAATGTTCCCTTTCCTCTGATGAATGATATCATGAGTGCCTAGCATTTGTTGCTCCATGTTGGTGAAGAGAATATGTATTTCAGTTCCCGCCTTTTTGGTTTGATTCTCACAATTATAAATTAGGGTCACAATAACTGCTGCATATTCCACATCAATAGCATGTGCTTCTTGAGCTTCTTCTAATGACTCCTGTGGCTTGTTGGAAAACCTACTCAAAACACTAATTGGTGAAGCTCATATCAAGTCTAGTGTAAGAGAAAAATTAAACTCTCCACTAGCTTCATGTACTTCGTGATGTCTACTAATGGTGAAGAATCTTCTGTAGAAAGCTTCACGTTCTAGTGGTAGAGAAGATAGACATGTTACAAGGATATGTTAATTTATTTAGTTTCTTCCTCTCATCATCATCCACATCTGGGTTTTCATGCTTATCATGGAAGTAATCATGAATACCTTCTCCTAACTTTATTTCTTCCTCCTCCGTCAGTATGGGGTAGTTGAGGTGAATAAAATCAAATTCCCTTGAACCCTGTGCTTCTAGATTTTCTAAATGGGTGCACAATAGAAGATATAACTTCCATGTCCCAAAATGTTGGTAAGATTTGTTATTTCTAATCTTTAGATAATTGTAGCAATCCCTTGCCTCATAGTGAACATATGTGGTCATCCAAGTTATGCTATTAGCTATATAATCCCTAGGACAAGGAGAATCAAATGAGAGATTTTCTGGCAAACCTAAGGGGATTATCTCTTCATCTTCTATGAATTCCTAAGAATGCATCAAGACTCTCACCCATGCTCTGAAGTTAAGTACTATAGGATGAATGTGAGCACAAAGTGAGTTTCTCTGAGTAAGCTACTTTGGAGCGGTTTTTTTTTTCACAACTCTATACCCTTGTCTTCTCTCTCTTCTCCCGTCCTCCCTACTCCCACCTCAGCCCAGCCCACCTCCTCCCCCTCCTCCACTCTACAACCAACTCGATCTCCCTATCTCTCTCTCTCTCTCTCTCTCTCTCTCTCTCTCTCTCTCTCTCTCTCTCTATGCCCTTCCTCCCTCTTCCCCTCTCTGTGATTCTCCCTCTCTCCACTTGTCTTATTCTCATTTCTCGCTTTCTCACCACCTCCTCCCTCCTTCCCATTTACAACCCATTTCAACCAACTCCTTCTCCCTCTCCCTCTCCCTCTCCCTCTCCCTCTTTGTCTCTATCCCTGTCTCTCTACACTCTCTCTCCCTCAACACTCTCTCTCCTTCTCCCTCTACACACACTCTCTCTCTCCCCTCTACACACACTCTCTCTCCCCCTCTACACACACTCTCTCTCCCCCTCCCTCTTCTCTCTCTACCTCTCTCTCTACCTCTTTCAATCCACACCCTCATGTCGGCTCTCTCCAGCTCATTCTATCCTTCTCTCTTTATCCACCTGTCTTATGCTCATTTCTCTACTATCCTAATCTCATGTCTCTTCTCCTCTACAATGCCACTCTCATGTCTCTTCTCCTCTACAATGCCACTCTCACTTACTCTCATGTCTCTTCTCCTCTACAATGCCACTCTCACTTACTCTCATGTCTCTATCTTCCCTATCCCTCTCTCTTTACACTCTTTTTCTCTCTATATCCCTCTCCCTTGCCCTCTACACACATACTCTCTCTCTCTACCTCTTTCGACATGCACTCTCATGCATGCTCTCTCCACCTCTGTCTATCCTTCTCCCTCTCTCTCCCTCATTGTTGCCACCATAAGCTCTCCCTTTACTGTCTATCCCTCTCCCTCTCTCTGTACATGCCCTCCCTCCCTCTGTCCCTTCTCCCTCTCTCTCCCTCATTGCCACCATAAGCTCTCCCTTTACTGTCTATCCCTCTCCCTCTCTTTGTACATGCCCTCCCTCCCTCTGTCCCTTCTCTCTCTCTCTCTCTCTCTCTCTCTCTCTCTCTCTCTCTCTCTCTCTCTCTCTCTCTCTCTCTCTCTCTCTCTCTCTCTCTTTTCAAATAGCAAATAACATGTCTCAATGCTATGGAACATGTCATCCACCTTATATTTTTCAAATACATGAAATCAAAGGAACACAAGATATACAAGTTAATTTGATGTGATCTTTAAAAGCCAATGTATATAGAGCTCTCTGATATCAAAGTCCATACTAAAACCAAAAGAAATGTTAATTTACATGAGAATCATGTTCGCTTATGTAAATACCAATAAGTTGAAGCATATGTGCAATCATACTTGGAAGCTGGGTATGTTGTCAATGAATTATATCTTTTGGTTTAATGTCCATATCCTTAAACCATATCTCCTATCCATGTGTTGAACTGTATGCATATAAATTTGTGTATCTCTCATTTGCTTCCAATGCATACAAATATTTCCTAAGCTAGGGACTTCACCATTGCTTCTAGATGGTAAAAATCTTTTGAAAATTTGCATTGGAAGAATCACTCTCTAAGCTTGGTTTTTCTTTGAATTATGTTTACCCCTACCTGTCCTCACCCTTACTTCATCTTCTAATTTAATCCATCTCAACCCATTGTAGTTGCCACACTTTTGGTTAATTTTATGTGTAAATCCAAAAGTAGCATAAAAATAAAAATAAAAGCACAAGCAAAAATCCCATAAGTGGAATTTTTTGAAAATGAAGGATTATTACAAAACAATCCTCTATTTCATTAATTTTAGCATCGACAATCTACATTTAGAGCCTCATCATCTCTCAATTTGGGTTACATTCTCCCCCCCCACTTTTTTTTTTGTTGCTTTTGGGTTGACTAACATGTTTTAATGCTTGAGCATGGTTGCATTCTTATGTCTAGGAAAGCGAATAAATTATGAAAAGAGGGGAACTTTACTAAGATTAATGGATCACTCATGTAATTCATAATATCTTTTGGGGCTCATGTGAGCATTATTACAAGATAAGAGATATGCCATGAGAATAGCACATCTTAGATTCACAATGCCATTGAGGTTCTACCAACTTTAAATAATCTTCTCATGCAATCCTAGGCTTGCCTTGGCTCAATAGAGCAATGGAAATTTGAGGAATCAAGTGGGGTAATAGCTAAGAAAAGAAAGAACTAAAATTTAATGGAGTTAGGAAGAGGTCCCATAAGCTTTCTTGAGGATTTGGAAAGGCCCTACCCAGATATGAGGACTATTAGAGTTCTCATGACTCTTCTTGAGAGGGTTAAAAAAAAGATAACACTACATCAACCATGCAAAAGATGTTATCGTATCAATAGTTCGAAGATGTGACCCAAACCCTTCAATATACACCAAATAAAAGGAGGGGGACATTTCAAAATTAGCTGCATTAAAAGGTGGATAGGAATATGAGGGCCTCCCACCAGCTTGGCCCTCATATTCCTATCCATCTTATACCTACGATGTCAACAGCAACCTCACCGCCCATTGTTATTTTGGTCTTTAGTCGTCTAAGGTCCCAGTGGCAATCCTGCCATACTCCCTCCCTCTCCCTCGCCCTCACTCGGTTGATTCTCCAATAAATCAGGTCATAGGCTTGTCACCCCAACTATCATCGTCACCGTCCACAACAACATCACCAACTAAATCTCCGTAGTTCGTTGTCCAATGTTGGGAATGTAATTGACCATATAAAATTAAAATTTTAATGCTTCTATTGAATAAAACTAAAAGTTATGCCTAATCAAAACGAATATACGAACTTTGTCAACAATAATACCATTAACTCTCTCTCTCTCTCTCTCTCTCTCTCTCTCTCTCTCTCTCCCCTTTTAGGCCATCTCATTGCCATTCTTAATGAGAGTATCAAAGCCAAAAAAGTAAAAAAGGTCATGGTTCTGATCTATGTCCTCGACCTGTCTCATCTCTCGCGGTAAGCTAAGTATTCAAACCAAGGTTCAATCATCCTTGTCTTTGAGATATTCTATAAGAACAAGCCCAATTAGCAAAGGAGAACCTAAACATCTTACATAAAAAGAAGGTGAGGAAAATTTTAGTCATTTGTCTTATGCTTACCCAAAGAATCAACAAATGAACAAGAAAATGAAGTCCTTATCTCACAAGAAGTAGAAGGCAAAGATGTACCTAAAGAAAGTGTTGAAGCCCATTGAAGAAGGAGAAAGTGTAAGATTAAAATGAGGACAATTAAAAGTAAACTTTCTCAAACCATAAGGGACTTTTAACACATTCCTATATAGCAAAAAAAAAACATTTTGCTGGATAGTTCACTAGAAAAAATGAACATATCTAGTAAAAGTCCGGATCTAGGAAAAGTATAACACTTCTTCATTCTTCATTTTGATAAAACACTTGCTATGTCTAGCAATAAATCTATATATACTAAACTATGTAGTAAAGAATTACTATATAGCAAAAGTCATGAAAGTATTCACTATATATACATAATCCCTCAAGAAGCTTTTCCTCATTCCTTCTCTGTCTCTCAACCCTAAACCCTAAACCCTCTTTCTCTCTCCCTCTCATCACTCCATGTCTACCTCCCCAGCAGCACGATGACGAACATGAAAGAAGCCACCAAGGTCTTGTCTAAGCTATCGGTGTGCAAAAGTCAAAGAGAGAGAAGAGCTTGAACGTGAAATATTTAAGCACATGCACAGGGTCTAGAAGTGCAAAAGCTATGGAACAAAATCAATGAAGATGGTCCATTTGAAGATCGAGATGTATATTAATGGAATTTGAAATTGAGTAATACAATAGGGATTTGGCGAGCATTTTGATACATCACTGAGACAACAAAGAAACCATTGTTTGAGAGGATCTTGGGAAGTTAGTGAAAGAGAAGGACACCTAGTTTAGTAGTGGTGCAAGTAACCCATGTAGTGTTACCTCTTAATTAAATAAAGGATAATAATCATGGAAACTAAAATATCTATATGTGTGGATTTACTCTTTTTTGTTAGTTAGAGACCTCTCATTTGTATGTCTCATTTGTATCTTTACAAAGGAAAAATTCATTGTGTACATGATTTTTTTAAAAGAAAGTATGGTATCATTTATTTTTTTTCTTCAATATCTCTCCTCTCCTTAAAGTTGTGAATTTGAATATACATATAAAGAGGGAGATAGATATATAGAGGAGCTTGGGAAGGTAGTGAAAGAGAAGGACGCCTAGTTTAGTAGTGATGGAAGTAGACCATGTAGTGTTGCCTGTTAATTGAATAAAGGAGAGTAAATAGAATATGTAAATGTGTGGATTTGCTCTTTTTGGTTAGTTAGAGAACTCTTGTTTGTATGGAGTTTTTCTTAACTAAGAAATGTCTTTTCCTTGGAAAACATTATTCATTGTGTACATGAATTTAATTGAGCAAGTATGCTATTGTTTGTTTTTTTTCCCTTCAATATCACTTCTCTCCTTAAATTAATAAATTAAGGAATTTTCATATAGAGAGGTCAAAAGAGATAGAACGAGATGTGGAGAGAAAGCGAGAGATAGAGAGACTAACCATAAGAGAGAGAGAGAGAGAGAGAGAGAGAGAGAGAGAGAGACTAAGCATAAGAAAGAGGGGGGATAAGAAAGAGGGGGGATAAGAAAGCAAGAGAGATATTGGTAGGATTGATCCTTTTTCCCTCTCCCTCTCCCGCGCTCTCTCTACGTACATAAATATAGAGAGGGAGAGAGGGAGGGCATAGAGAGAGAGAGAGAGAGAGAGAGAGAGAGAGAGAGAGAGAGAGAGAGAGAGAGAAGGATAGACAAAGGTATGGAGACAGCATGAGGGTGCATGTTAAAGGATGAAGAGAAATAGAGACATAAGTAGAGAGAGAGAGAGTGTGTGTGTGTGTGTGTAGAGGGAGGGGGAGAGGGAGAGTGTGTAGAGGGAGGGGGAGAGGGAGAGTGTGTAGAGGGAGAGGGAGAGAGGGAGAGAGGGAGAGAGGGAGAGCACACATGGAGAGATAGAGGGAGAGAGGGATATACAGGGGGAGAGAGCATACGGTGGCAATGAGAGAAATGAAATTTTATTATTGTCTTCGAAGGACCATAACGAGTCCATGAGACACATGTTGAACATACATAAATACATAAGTCGATGCGCTTGGGAGCCTCATCGAAAAGCATAATGAAATTGAAATGTGTGAAACTAGAACTGAAACTGAAATGAAAATCAAAAAGCTATGCAGCATGCTATAAGTGTACATCATGAGAAGCATGTCATGCCATATAGGTACTCATGAGGGCTGGGCCCCCTCGTCAGGTGCACCATAATAGTAGAAGAAGTCGTGCCCCTCCTCCTTGGATATCAAGTGGATAATCTAGTCCCTCGAGAGCCCGCGATCCATACTCGTCCGAGATCCTGAGAAAATGACTGCGGTATGCAGCCATCTTCACAGGCAAACGTGTGGGGAGGATCCATGTACGAAATGTGGAGCTGGAGCAGGTCCGCATGAATGACTTGATTGATCTGGTGTCGTGATAAGTATAAGTGAGGAGCATCAAGACTGTATCTGAATGGCAGAAGCCTATCTAGGTCTAGGCCAAGCGAGTGAAACCCTAGAAAGGACTCCCATACATGGTGGCAAGTCGCACTAATGTGTCGAACAAGAGGGACTTCGTGTCCTGGTGATGGAAACGGGACTGATGACACTGTCTCTCGAGATGCGCCAGTGAAGCATATCCTCTCTGCATCTTGTCTCGAGCTATTGGTATCATAGTGAAGGAAGGCCCTGTGAAGACCCCAGGTACGTGTAACATATGACCAGCTCCACCTTCTCTCCTCCAAACACGAATCCCTCATGTCTCTGGAATGCTGAATAAGAGGTGTTGAAGATCATTACCTTGGTCTTTCCAAGGTTCACATTCAACTCCCTCTCCTGGCAGAACCTATGAAGTGCGTCCAGGTGCATCTGAAGTCCCTGTGTAGTGGACGAGATCAAGACCACGCCATCAACATAAAGAAGAATCGGAATAAGAGCTCCTGCCAACAATGATCCCTCCCCCCCAAGGTTTGCATGAAAGTCTCTAGCTCGTCGATGTATAACCCGAATAGTGTAGGTGAAAGAGGACATCCCTCTTTCACCGCTATCATGCTATGGATCTCATCGGAGAGCCCGCCGGTCCTGGTCCTGACTCTTCTTGTGACATGCTCATATAGTGCTACTATAGCCCACTGAATCTGCGTGCTGTATCCCAACTGCTAGATCCGGTGCAAGAGACGGTGTCTGGGAACAGTATCAAATGCTCTCTTAAAGTCTACGAAGAAGCAGTAGTAGAGACGTTGGCTCCATGATCTCGCATCCTCCACCATGGCACTGAGAGTAAAAATGTGAACCAGTGTGCAGTAGTCCCTGCGGAATCTTGCCTGTCCCCATGCTCTAAGTCCTGTCTCTTCTGCCTGCTCATTAATCTGCCTGTCCCCATGCTCTAAGTCCTGTCTCTTCTGCCTGCTCGTTAATCTGGATCTCTAGAATGGATGCAAAATTCTTGGCCCCATGATGTGGCCAATCATAATGGTCCTGTAGTTTGCTGCATCCATGGGGTCCCCCGACTTGTGTATGGGTGCTATAGTGTTAGTGAGCCATGTGGATGGGAGGCCTGTAGTACAGACTGACTCGTTAAAAGGGCGAGAGAGGGTCAGGGCTAAGGCATCAATCCCATGGGTTACAAACTCCGCTTGTAACCCATCATGGTCCTTAGCTCTCCCGTTCTTTAACCGAGAGACATTGTACCTAATGTTGGCAAAACGGAAAATAGGTCAGAAGATATGGGTTTGGAGTCCTGGGGTGGGTCCATGGTGGGCTGGTCAGGGATGTCATAGAGTGCGGAGGTGTAGGCAGACCAAACCCGGGGATCTGTGAGCGGAGAGTGGGACTTGAGGCGAAGGAACCTTTTCTAAAAGTCCTTGGAGTCACAGCTAAAGAGTAAACTCCTTAGCTCCTCCTCATTCCGAATCAGGAACTGACGTTTCTTGCGTCTCGTCAATCGCTTGTAGTCTCGCGCCTTGTCTGTGCTGCTAGGCAAGGTGCAAAGGTCTTCTCCTCGAAACGTAGGTGCCAATGCATGGCCCTACATTTGTCGTCATACCAACTGTTGCATGGGACCTTGCCTATAGGCGGGGGGACGGGAAGAGTGGGTGGTGATTGGGAAGGAATCGTGGGCTGCTGTGAGCATGGACTCGTGGACGAAATCTCATCTCTCCTGTGTGGAGTGTAGGGAATCGAGGTGGTCGGTGGTGATGAGCTGAGATAAATGGAGGCTGTAAAGAATGGCCAAAGTGAATCTCGAGGTATGGCTGTGGATCTGGATGTCTGGGTGGAGGCTCGTGTGTCATACGTGTGAGGGTGAATGTGATGTGTGAGTGGTCTGCAGATGGGAGTGGGTGTGAAACTCTAAGGCTATGAATGTCGGGGATGAGAGCTGGAGGACCCATGACGTAGTCAATGATGTTGCAACCTGTGCCCCCAAAGGGGAAGCATGTGGCTCTATGCGAAAGAGGCCATCTGTGCAAACCGTTATAGATAACCAGACTATGAGCAGAAAGAAGATCCAGTAAACATCGTCCGTATACCTGGTAACCTCCGCGTGAGCATCGTTAGAATGTCGGTCTAGGTCCCATGCCTGCACTGTATGTACCATGATGGGGTCCTCAATGAAGTCCAGGATCTCTACCTGTCTGTCGTCCTGCATCCTCGCGTTGAAGTCTCCAACTAGGAGGACTTCCCCGCAGCTGGAAAACTCTAACACATCTGCCAATAGATCCTCCAATGGGGAGACTCCGGGTCCCTTGGTAGCTCTAGCATATGTTGAATCAATCGGTGGGAAGTAGCACACAGCGATAAACAGATCTCTGAGAGGGGGTCTCCTGATGCGAACCCATAAGTATCTGGCATGTGCATCGCATCTCTCAACCGAGATATGTTGTCTGAGATGCTCTCTGAATAGAACCGCTACCCCACCCGATCGCCTGACACCGCTTGTCAGGGGATCAGGTGGGGTCCAGACACGCTTGTCAAGCATGTCTGGTCCCTGAAGGCGGACTCCCAAATGTAGCCTATCACAAGCGGTAGTCCTCGCTCTGGACTCTGGTGTGTCTCTGTCAGGAACACTATATCTCTGCATGAGATGACCTCTTGGAAGTTCCTCGGAGAGGAAGTCAAGGAACCATTGCAGTTCTAGACTGCAACCCGGAGTGTGTCTTGTCGTCTATGTGTCTCACGGGCCCCGTCCCGTCATGTAGTCCGAGCGGGGGTGGGGGCCATGAGTGGCCTCCTGAGGGGTCCTGATATAAGACATCCATCTTGTACCACCGCCCACTTGCCCTCCTTTCGGAGGGCATCTCTCTGTGTCAGGAGCGCCTTGCGCTCTTGGTGACCTGTAACAGCATCATCATGTCCTCATCAATGAAAACCTATGGGTGATCCCTGAGTCTGCCCCTCATCCGTAGAGCCGTGCCTACGCATCCCTGAATCAGATGACTACTAGGGGCTGGTGCCTGGTGGGATCCCTGTCGGCTTTGTATGCGTCAAAGGGAGAGGGATAGAAAGAGGTGGAGAGAACATGAGGGTGCGTGCTGAAGGAGGAAGGGAAAGAAAGGGAGAGAGATAGAGTGTGTAGAGGGAGAAAGAGAAAGAGGGAGAGAGAGAGGGAGAGGAATAGACAGAGGTGGAGAGAGCATGAGGGTGCATGTTGAAGGAGGGTGAGAAAGAGAGGGAGAGAGAGGAATAGACAGAGGTGGAGAGAGCATGAGGGTGCATGTTGAAGGAGGGTGAGAAAGAGAGGGAGAGAGATAAAGTGTGTAGAGGGAGAAAGAGGGAGGGCATGGGGAGGGACTGGTAGATGGCTAGATAGGGGGAGAGAGCATATGGTGGCAATGAGAAAGAAAGGGAGAGGGATAGATAGAGGTGGAGAGAGCATGAGGGTGCAAGTTGAAGGAGGAAGAGAAAGAGAGATGGAGTGTGTAGAGGGAGATCATGTTGGTTGTAGTGGGTTGGAGGGGGAGAAAGAGCATGAGTGTGTAGAGGGAGATCATGTTGGTTGTAGTGGGTTGGAGGGGGAGAAAGAGCATGAGGGTGTGTTTTTTTGAAGGAGGAAGAGAAAGAGAGGGAGAGAGATAGAGTGTGTAGAGGGAGAGCATATTGGTTGTAGTGGGTTGGAGGGGGAGAGAGAGCATGAGGGGGGGAGTGTTAGGCTAGGCTAGGGAGGTGGGGGGAGGAGGTGGGCTGGGCTGGGCTAGGAGTAGGGAGGAAGGGAGAAGAAAGACAAATATGGATATAGAGAGAGAGTGATTGTGTAAAAAACCCGCTCCAAAACCCGCTTGGCAAAACTTGCTCTGTGCCCATCCCCTCATAGGATGAATTGGAACCACAAAGATGTCTTTAGTATTTTCTAACTCCAGGTCATTGTGAAAAATGGCCATTACTAATGTAGGTGCATTGTGTCTAGACATCCTTTGGACCATCCACTCTATATCCTTATGTATAATGGCAGACTCAAAATCAATTTCTTTTTCAGTGAGGGATAGAAGAAGAGATGATGTGAAAAAGGATTGGGTTTGTGTAGGGTTTCTAGGTGCGACTGCTAGTGTAGCGAGATGGCCTGCATGGTTTGCAATAGTATCTAGCACTGTACCTTGGTCTTGTTCTCTTGGAGAGGACTCTCCTTCATTGAGTTCTTCTAGTCGTATAGTTGAGAGGACTCGAGCTCTTTGCTCTTTTCTTCTACTTCTGCTGCTTTGAACCTGAGGCATTCCTTTTGTGCTTTTTCTAGTTGGGAAGAAAGTGCCTTCTACTTCTCAGTATTGCCTTCTTTTCTTCTTCTTGATGTTTTTGTAGTTGTGTGATGAAGTTTTCTTTGGCTTCATGAAGGTGTTTTCCCATTTCATCATATCAAGCTGCCAGTCTCTATGCGTTGAGTGATTCCTCTGCTAACTTGGCTTCTGTCTGTTTGAGTTGTTGTTGAGAGATTCTTGTTGCCTCCTATAACTCTGACTTCTTTCACTTTTCATAGCGGCTAGCTCCTTACCTGTTGCCTCTTTCTCTTTTGTCAAATCTGCATTTCTCCTTTCAAGTCGCTCCTTATCTCCTTTAAGTTTATTGCAATTTGCAACCCATAATGTAGATTTTCTTTTTTCTTCTTCAAGATATTCTAGGAGGTCAACTATGAGTTGATCTTGTTGTTCAGTCTCCTTTACCCTTGCCTCCAACTTGGTAATATGTTCCTCCTGCTACTACATAATTTTATCTTTGTTGTCTACTTTCTGCTTGTAAAAGATTTCTGTAGTTTCCACTAAGGATTTCATTAACCTTAATAGCTTTTTACCTAGATCCTCCTGTGAATCCTCGTTTTCCAATCCCAGCAGATTTACTACATGTTCTTGAATCCTTTTATTAACCTCAGGATCATAATCTTCTAACGAGGAGCTTGTTAAATGACCAAGTTCAATGGCTTGTAGCTTCTCTTGTACTCCAGGCTCTTGTTGAATTAATTAGCATACAGGTGAATGGTACACAAATACCCATTTTTGCTGGTCAGAACCGTATTTCATCAATCGCACCTGGACTCTCTCTCTCTATTTTCACCTGCATTACCTAGCCAAGTTTTTGAATAGTTGTGTTTGATAGCATGTCCTTCAGCATCCAAGATAGACGGATTAGGGAATTTTGGACTCCTCTTCTTCATAGTTGCTTTTGAGCTTGTCCACAGAGCTTTCGTGAGTCTTGGTAGACATGATTTCTATAGTCACCAGTTTATGTCAGCAATTTGTTTGTTTCAATCATAGTGCAAAAGTACTGATATGAGATGTAACACATAACGTGTCTTCTACCCCAAAACCCATAGAACTCGGACATGGATTCTATATAAAATTTAAAAAAAAATTCCACTTTCATGGTGAGTTCAGATGGCCCTTTACCCTTCTAATTGAAGGTAGTCAAAAATCTTGAGAGCTGGAGACTCACAAGATACCTCTCCCCCTGCCTAAACATTTTACACTCTTCTATGAGCATGGAAGCAGATTGGGAACAAAGATTTTAGGTTGGGTTTTGAAAAGAAAGTCTTCTAGGAACAATGATAGTTCCAAAGTAGGAAGTAGTCAAAGGTACTTTTTCGGCCAGGTTCAGAGGTAATTTTGGTCGAAAAAGAATATTGTCTAAAAATTTAGTCAAAATGTTTGCTTCCAAAACATGATCTCATTGATTTTGGATATGACATTCCGAATTATGCAAGTTTTTTCCATGAGTAGGAGCAGAAACTACTTGAAATATTGGCCCAAAAAAAAGGTCTAGGGCCGGCTACCTAGTGTAGGGTATAGCTAATGACCTTCAATAGGTATGAGATTTGGTAGGTCAGTGGGGAGGGTACCAAGATTTACATAAAAGTGATTTCACTTTGTGACTAGCCCACATCATTTGTGCTATGCATCATATCTGAATTTATTCAAAATATCTTGATTTAGCATAAAATGCTAAAATAGTTAGTGAATGGTCCCTGATAGGGACAACGTTTTGCATGCCTGTGTGGAACATGATGATGGACTGTCATTCCAAAGCTTGAGTCATTCCGGTCATGTATCACTGAAAATTTAAAATTCAAGTTTACAACAAGCTTTGCTAGAATCTAAAAAATTTCAGCAAAACCTCCCTATATTTGCTATACATTGTAATTATAATTAGAATATGTAAATGTAGGATCTACAAATTACATATACTTAATCTGTAATGATGAACCATGAATTTGAAATCAAAACACAGTAATTAATGCAATTCAACTTAATTTTTTACCAAAAAAACATATTTTTTTGCATAGAAATTTATAGAAAATTGAAAATCAAAGGCAACAACAGATCGCAAAGCATAAGCAAGGCTAAAAATATGCGGAGAATTGATAATTAATTTAGGTTTAGGTTCAGCCCAAAAGCTTTGAATGAAATCAAGAGAAAATTTCAATTTTATGGGTAAAATATGCAAAAAGAGAGCTTAAATCTGGCTATCCAGCTTACCAAGTCTGCAGTTTGATGCTAATTAGCAAGTGGATTTGATATTCAGGGCTGAGGAGAGTAAAGAAGAAAATCATAGTGTGCCGGCAAGCTACGAGGATTCCAGACTCAGTAGAGGGAAGAATTCAAGTGTTTGAAGGCAAAAAGTATGCAAAGATGCAAAGGTATGGTGAAGGGAAGTAGTCAACTACTTTATGGCTGGTTATTGAGAGTATTTTTTTTATAATAAGCTCAACTCACATGCAAAAATAGTTTTTTATGATAAAAAATTTAAGTAAAATTGCTAAAAATAGCCCAAAACTTACCAAAATCAATCGAAAAGTGGGAAGTGAAAGAAGGCCATAAATTAAGTTATAAAAACATTAATTACTACCACGAATCCCAAAAAATAGGCCATTAAATACCAAATTGAGCTTACAGTCTTATAAAGCGGGTCCCACCTCCAGTGGTCAGAATATGATGATATTTAGTAGGCTCATTGGTCATGTTGAATTGTTGCTTGGTACAAAATCTCGAGCCATCCGAGTCCATTAGCAGTTTCAATTCACCAGGTGTAAACACGGCCGTAGATTTTGTCTAGTGTGTCTGAGCAGGACTTGAGAAACTTCAATAATGCCTTAATTTCAGCTAGTGGCATGTGAGATTTTGTGTATTTGTAGGTTGTTGTATGGGAGGCTGTCATAACATGCATCAGTTGTATGGGAGGCTGTCATACAAATCTATACATGCATCAGATGTATGCTGAGCCATCAATCACGCAATTGTGAATATGGTTTTTGCTTCCGGGGTAGTTTTCTTTGTTATTCTCCAAAGCATACCTGGTTTCATTGAATTACTATTTATAGTAGCTTTGGCTTGTCGGAATAGTTGAAGATTTGACACAGTGTAACTATAGGATGTTTGGCACACTACTGTCAGACCACATACCAAACTGACTTCATCTGCATCCTCAAATGAGCAGGCATGGACATCTGATGAGATAGTAAGAAGTAATGTGCCAATCTATGCCCGAAGCCTATATCAACAACCCAGTTAAACATGCTATATATGTCCTTTTGACCCGAGGTTTGATATGTGGCTAGTTGAATATATGAAGATTAGCAGGTTGCTCACACATGTATGGAATGAGAGTGATCCACCATTAGAATTATGAGCTCCTCTTGAACCATACAATTTTCAAAGCCACTCAGCATGGATTGAAGACAGTGTGTGGTGGTTAGAAGTGTATGGTGTGCAAGAAGGGAGGACTGCTACTAGCACTTGCTAGGCAGAAATAACTCTTTTTACCATCCCTTAGGGTTTTTCAAACTTCTCTACAACATACACAACTATTTAAAGAATATGCTTTCAGATGATGCAGGTACACATGATGCAGGTACAAGAGTCTATGTTGATTTGGTCAATTATCCACAAAACGTAAACACATAAGAAATCCACAAGTTGCAAAATAAATATCATGGTCTTTAGGATCTTGCAACAAGTAGCCTAAAAGAAAATGAACAAAGGTTACACAAATTAACTTATCCTTGCTTTATAGGTTCAAATCACTTAGAAGCTTCAGCTCTTTCATGGTCTTTAGGATCTTGCAACAAGTAGCCTAAAAGAAAATGAACAAAGGTTACACAAATTAACTTATCCTTGCTTTATAGGTTCAAATCACTTAGAAGCTTCAGCTCTTTCAAAATGTACAAGTGGATTAAAAATTGTGCCTTATGTGCCAAGAGGAGAGCAACATCAGGATTATGACTTTCTGGAGACTGACAGATGGTGGAAGGAGGAATCATTTATGGAAGAGGAACAAACAGCTAATCCTAACACTTCTGCAGGGGTGCTAGTTGAACAATGCAAGTACATAGTGTTTAAGGACATTCCCATGGCAACTGACAATATTGAGCAAATATTTGCAGAAGAGGATGTCTTTGAGTTGCTGCGAGATAAGGATTACTTGGAAGTGATCAAAGAATGGAATCCATGGTTATAGCCCCAACTTTTTTTTCAAGCATTAATGCAGGTAACCACATTTGACCCTAATTGTCCTTATGATCCTTCTCTTGGAGTACAGACTCCCATAGCCAAAATGATTGAAAAAATTCCATACTTAGCTTATCCACCTGTGGGTAATATGAAAGAACACATAGAAAAGCATAGATGGAAGGCTATAGATTTATGGGTTCCCATAGCCAATCAAACTCAGTTCAAGAACCCTCATCTAGCTAACCTATTGGATGTGCAAATAGTGGCATTTCTTATAGAGCACGCATTTGATAGATGGAAGAAGGATCATCCTATAGAAGAAAGAGGTGGATATGCTTTACCGCCAAAATACAATGAAGGATGTGCAAATAGTGGCATTTCTTATAGAGCACGCATTTGATAGATGGAAGAAGGATCATCCTATAGAAGAAAGAGGTGGATATGCTTTACCGCCAAAATACAATGAAAAAAATCAGGGATGGGAGAGTGAACAACCTGAATGGCAGCAACAATACTTACAGGTAGAACAATATGCCTATACCTACTTCCACTCCCCATGCAGATTAAGGGTTGATCCATGCTATATGCCATATCCTAGATGGTGGGACAAGGAAGGAATTCATAGATAAGAGGAACATAAATCCTAGATGGTGGGACAAGGAACAAATTCATAGATAAGAGGAACATAAATCCTAGATGGTGGGACAAGGAAGGAGTTCATAGATAAGGGTTGATCCATGTTATATGCCATATTCTAGATGGTGGGACAAGGAAGGAATTCATAGATAAGAGGAACATAAATCCTCAATGTATCTTTAATTTTCCAAAGTTCAAACCCTCTACCTTCACAATGATCCAGGAAATGCGCCAACATTTGAAAGTCTGCTATTATGCATGGAGGTAGATTCCAGATGTGGCTTTTGTGGCTACCATTAGGTTCATAAAGTTATTGATCACTCTCATAGATGTGCCTCACAAGGTTACAAGATGGGGAGCTCAAGAGTTACTTTATGATCTAAATAAAGGGCCTATCTTAGATTAAGCAGCTTTCTACTTCCATCGTCTCAGATTTTTGCATGGACATATGTTGTGTGATTTTGAGACTATGGTGGTGGATACAGAATTTTGGCTCCCCTACAAGGCATTCAGAAGAACACAATATTACTTGGAGCTACGACGACTACATTGGCAAGTATCTGCCAATCATTTTCTCTAAAACTGAATGCAGAGTACTCATGTACAAATTGTAAATATAAGTCAAAGTTGCCTTCTGTCTTGTTGGGCACAGGGCATAGTCCTTTCCTTTTTTATTTAAAAAAACATACAACATAAAAATCTAGTATTTCTTATGGTCTTCCCAACCATTAGCCTATAGAGTCCTACTTGTTAAGGGTCACTTGAGATGTTTTCTCAATCAAAGGCATAGTCCAACATCGAGTCATGCACTGGCACGTTGTATATATGCACTCACTTTTACTACCATTTTATTATTATTATATTATATTATATTTTTTATTTATTTAAAAAGAGATAAAGAGAGGAGATTCCTTTTAAACCTTGCCACCATCCCTTTAAGTACATCTTTGGATAGGGGGACCTTGGAGGTGGTAACACTGGCCCAAGATACAACCTATCACTTAAAGAACCCATCAATATTCTTTACTTGCATAGCATTCTGTTTCCTTTACTTGCATAGCATTCTGTTTCCTTTTTGTGACACATAGAGGTGCTAGCATTTTTCAAGTGCATGCATTAGGCACTCTTTGTTTGTTTCTACATGTGCACCTGCATTGCACTTGACATCTGAAACCTCATCAGCAAAAGCCACTCCACATATTTATCATTCCCTTGGAAGTTGATATTTATAAGAAACCAATCTAGTTTCGTCAAAGTTTCGTGGGGTGCTTCATCAACACATGGACAAACTTTCAATTCAAACTTCCATGTCCACAGATTCTTCTACATCGACACATAACCAAACCCTTGACTTGCACTTAATTACATAGGTCCAAGGATGGGGACCTACATTAAGCAGAGGGAGATGTTAGCCCCATTTATGGTGGTTAGATGTCTTCAACGGGCCCCACCAGATTTTCTTCGAAGCATTCGGAGTCATTACAAGTGATTGGCATCAAAGGTTTTATTAATTTGGATCACTTTATAATTTTGTTCGCCCGAGCGGTTTTTTTGCACTTAATGCATAACTTATGAATTTTTCCATTCTAATGAGCTACACACGATGTAAACAAGGGATAATGCCGACATCGAGTTCACATGTACTTTAGTAGTCTAGTACACACTCGATGATAGATTTACTTAATGGCCACCCATGCCTGGGTGCCCGACCACTTAATAAGTTTGTATAAATGATAACTCATCTAATGAGAATGGACACTTCCTTTGTGTGAGAATTGAGAGCTCTTACTTCTTCTTCTTTCCTCTATCTCTTGTGTGTGAGTGAGAGAGTGAGTGTGAGCTTGAGGGCTTTCTTCTCCACCTCCATAGCTTCTTGTTGTGAGAGGGACTTAAGCCATCAACATTGTTTGGTGGACAAGCAATGGAAGCTACCATTTGATCTAGATACTACACATAGTGGTGGTTGGAAGGCATCCCTTGGGAAGCTAAATACGGGTACAACCTTAAGCCCCATGAAATATTAATCGGTAAGTCTAAACCTAAAGCTTGATCTATGGGAGTGTGTGGGTACAATGCATTTCTATTTAATTTCTTTGGCATTTAGCATTTGGGAATAATAGGCATCCACAAATGGGAGCAACCCAACTATTCTAAGCATGAGAGGCATGGCTTCGCACCCCTAGTTGTAACCCCATCCTTATGTGTGTAAAGTGTCAAGACAAAGAGAACATTGTAGCCCACATGGCAAGCTAAGACAGACCACTATAGCATATGACTAGGAGTGTAGGTCCATTGTAGCATGTTAGGTGATAGAACTTCATCACATTGAGGGGGAGTGTTAAAATAGCAATGTGTGAAAGTACAACATGAGTAGAGAAAGGGGGAATGTGAGCCACAAGGCCAAACCTGGTGAGTCACAGTTTCAAGGGTAATCTTAAGAACACCCAATTTTACCTATTCCATTAGAAAACCCACAAATTAAGATAAGAATAGCACCTTTTCCAAGCCGCCATCTAGTATATAAAGAAGAGAAACATGGGTAGAAAGGTGGTAGGCCTATAGAGAACATGTTGTTTGATTTATGGATTGAATTGGAGAATGTTTCCTTTGGCCATGAACTTAAGACAATTAGTAGAGTTTGCTCCTACTTTTAGGGAAAAACTTTATCAAAAATTAGAGAGAAGAAGAATACATAGAGTTAGAGTGTCCACTAATGGATTAAAACTAAAGTCAAGGGAAGCAAAAGATGTGCATATAATTGTTAACAATCCTAATATGGGATTGATCATGGTGATAGACACAAGATTAAGCATAAGATTAAGGTGGATTATACCACACTAAAAACTCCATGAGAGAGAGAGAGAGTAGTACTCTACTGCATATCACAATGAACCATACAATGATATAGGCCTTCTAGCCTTATCCCACTTTACACATTATCATTCCATGTGGCACACCCTTTTCCACTCTTTTGGTCAACACTCACACACCATACAATATCACATGTGGCATTCTTATCTTACCACAATATCTTGCACCTCTAGGGTGCTTTCACACACTCAACCAAATAACCCATTCATTTTACGTTGCACATTTCAACACTCCTTAATGTAAACTTGGGTGTGTGCATACAATCTCTCAATTTGACCAACTCACCTCTCACCCCCAACAATTTGGCATTACCAATCTTAACACTCCCCCTCAATGCAAATTGGAGTGTTTAACAAGTATATGTGTGTGTATCTAGCCAACCTAGACACCTCAAGTCTGTTTCAAGCACCAAGTTGCTCGAGCGGAACCACGCGAGTGCCTTTAGGACACCCACGTGTCCTAAAAAAAAGAAACCAACCCATAAAGTGTGATGCCTTTGCATGCACAACTCAATGCACACCACATTACAAACCATTTTGAGTACCCCGCGGACTCAGGCAGGGGACCGTCATAAATCTGGGTGAGATGATTTTACAAACCTTTTTATGCGATATGCAAGGGCAGGGCACCCGTCTCAAAAAAATAATCAACATCCATGACTTTCTTTTTGTAATGCCGATAATTGCCCGATATTTCAGGGCTACATAAACTCTTGCGTATGTGGGAACATCATCTTCTTGTGAACAAACACAACTCGGGTTTAACATCATACAAACAACTCTCAAAGAGAATGATATTTTGATTGTGAAACCACTCTTATATGGAGTGTGTACTAAGAGTCTTTTAAAACTTTAAGAAAATAAAATTTTACCCTGCTCTACAGTCTGTGCTGGATGTTTTTATGAGCATTAAATGCTTTCTTCATTTTCAGCTTCCATGGCAACTTTGAGACTCTCTCCAATCACCAACATAATCTCTCTCCAAATGCAATACTAATGACAATAAGTGTGCTAAATTTTTTCATAATAAAATAAAAAAATGCTTAATCAAATGAACACATAACCAATAAACGATTCATAAGTATTCTCTGATACCATGTTAATAATCCTAATATGGGATTGATCATGGTGATAGACACAAGATTAAGGTAGATTATACCACACTAAAAACTCCATGAGAGAGAGAGAGAGTAGCACACAAGCTCTATTGCATATCACAATGAGCCATACAATATAGGCTTTCTAGCCTTATCCCACTTTACACATCATCATGCCATGTGGCACTCCCTTTTCCACTCTTTTGGTCAACACTCACACACCATGCAATATTACATGTGGTATTCTTATCTTACCACAATATCTTGCACCTCTAGGGTGCTTTCACACACTCAACCAAATAACCCATTACACATTCCAACAAGAATTGATCTTTTCCTAGATCCAAGAGCTCCTATGATAGATGTGTATGTTGGCAACAATCATTGTGAGGTACAATTAGACGGTGGAGCGACTATCAATATAATGATAGAGCATACTACGTAAGAGCTGGGATTAAAGGATTTAGAGCTAGCCAATTTAGTTTTGTGGTTGGATGATAAATATAAAGTTAAACCCTTAGGGGTGTTGAGAGCCATAACGGGGTTGGAATTTCTCAGAGTACTTCTTATCCGATATTATTGGGGCAGCCACAGCTTTTACAAGCCTGTTGTGACCAAAGTTAGCATAAGCGGTTAATTACCATTGGTCCTCGGGATGACTGAGTTAAAATAAGGCTAGTTCCTAAGGAATGGCTTTAAAGAGCTAAGTAAGGAGGAAACCATATGGAGAGACGGAAAACCCTCTCTCTTGTAGTAAGAGGAGTACGATCCACACTAAGCTCAATCCAATGGGATTTGCATCCCTTTCGGAGCTAGGGATTCAACCCGTACCGGTGCACAAGAGCTTATCCACGAATGGAGAGAATGCTTATGGCTACCATCACATGACACTAGACTAAGCACACACACAAGCTCAACTTGTCCTCATTCCTACACACCCATTCATTCACAAATACTAGCAAGAGGAATACAATCACTATGCACTCAAGCAAAGAGAAAGACCTCACTCCACTCCTATCTTCCTACAAGCATGCACACATTCAAGCATCAAGCTTCCATGAAAGCTTCAAATCAATCCATGTACTCAAAAATGAAATACTAAAAGCATGCATAAGAGTAGAATGATTAGAGAAGAGGATGAGAAAGACTCATGACATTGCTAATGATTCAATGAAGAGATTAACCTCATACAATGATGTAGATGGGGTGAGAGAAGAGTCTTCACCTCTATGGAGAAGAGGGAGAGTAGGTCTCTCAAAGGAGCTCTTGCATGAACTAAGCCCAAAGTGTGTCTAAGCTCTCAAATGAGCCACCTTTTATACAAAAATTCTAGGACTCCCATAAGTCCCCATGTGGGATTATTATCAAACCCTCTCCCACATTCATCTACAAAGTGGAACTCTTTTCAAGAGCCCTAAGTATTGTTTTTGTTGCATCCTGGTATTGGTATTGATCCTCATTTGCAAGCAACACTCCCCCCTTCCTATTTTGCGCACGTCCTCGAGCGCGGTAGTAGCAAGAGCTGCAACAAAAACAATTGACACGAGTAAAGTCCTTTATTGATAAAAAGAAAAGAAAAGCAAAAATCAGCAATAATAATTACACACGTGAGCATACAAGTGCAAGGCTGATTAAAGTTTTAATGAATACTAAAAGAGGTGAGTAAAAACTAGTCAAAGTGAGACTTAGGTAGTAGATAATGCTATGCAAAGGCAAGTGTCGTTGTACACCTCCGGTTATGACCGCAGTCTCAATGTCCTATCAGTATGTAAGTTACTCCTAAGTGGCAACCCTACTCCTAAGTATGAGCAAAGGTGATTGGAGCTCTCTCTTGTTGTTGTTGTTTTTTTTTTTTTTTTTTTTTTTGGATATGTGTGTAGAAGGTGATAAAGAGTAAGTTTCTATCCCCATGAGACCCAAGCAATGGCCCAGAGACCTCCGCCAAGAGAATCTAAAGACCGCTAGGTATCTCAAGGGCGACAGACCCTTTTTCTTTCTTTTATGACCTAAGGAGTACCCCTTGAAGATGAGGGCATCGGTCTTGAGGGCCCATAGTGTACCCCCGAGTCCTACCAACATCTATCAAGGCGATAGATTCCTCAATGGTCTACTTCTGAAGCTTCTAGACATTAGTGTTTACCCCATGGAAACCAAGGCATCGGCCCCAAGGTGCTGAGACATCCCCAGGTCCTACCAAGCACTTCGCATGGCGGTAGACACTTCATGTCGCAATTCACCTTGTATATATATTTTTGTAGGGTATATTTTCATAAATTTTTATTACTCATAGCACCTAGCTCATATCTAAGAGATAACTACCACTAGGGATAACTAATATACCTTGAAGACATAAGTACTTGGCATACTCCCTTGGTATATATCCTACACTGTCTTTGGATAGAAATATCTCTTACTAAGTTTTCTAAGACTCTAGAATGTACTCACCACATTTTAACTACTAATCAAAACTCAAACCAGCCAATATTGTGTACATGCAAACCATATATGCGAAAGATAAGAGCACTTAAAGAAATAAAGATTAAGATTTGCATACACCTGATGTAGTGCCCTGTTGATGTTGTTCGTTTGCCTTGAATAATTGCTGATTTTGTGCAGATTGCTCCTCCTTGATCTTTGTAAGCATAGCATATCTCCCCCCTTCCTAATTTGTGTGCACGATAGGTGGACTGTAGGGGCGTATCTGATGCTCTTCTTAAGCTGAGATCTCTGCACAAAGTTTTATTAACAAACAAAAGAAAAAACAAACGAAGAAAATTTGTTAGTGGTGCCAATCACCAAATATAGCCGAGGGGAAAAACCCAATGGGAGAAAAGTGCCCTGGCTTGTCGTTCTTATTGTGGAGTCACTGATCTTACCCTTGCGTTGATGGTGGATCCGTGTCAAAAAAAACATAATTCTCAAAAGGCATAAGGAACCACACTATTCAAACATTGATTTACCAAAGAGCTTCAATTGTAGTGTTAACGCCTTATCTTTAGCTTTTGGTATATCCTTTTTAAGAGGTGTAGACTTTAGCAATTGTCTTGGGATTTGAGCAAGATAAGAGGATTTAGGCAGTGAAGCACCAGAATCTATGCTCAAATGAGACTCCTTTGGAGTTGGATGAGTCTTAGGTACACCAGTTGATGATGGAATTGTGTAACATGGAGAATTTGAGACAACCGGTGTTTCAAGACATGTTTTAGGAAGATCAACACAAGTTGTTTTGTAGGTGCTATCACAGCCACCTTTCCTTTCTTGAAGAGTTTGTATTGAATTCTTTTGCACCCACTGATATGGACAATCAATTTTGGCTTTTGGAATCTTTTTGAAACATTCTTTTACCTTTAGCAATCCATGGTATTTTGGAAGCCAGATTGATGTTGCACCCTCATAATAACCTTGTGCTTTAAGAACCCGTTTTGGGACCCATCGAGTAACAATCCGAGGTTTGGGCTTGGAAATGATGTGCTTCTTAAGAGGCTTAGCAACTGGAATAGATGGTACAAGTTTGTACGCATCTTTGGGTAGCCACATTGATGAATCCTTCTTGCCTGGCCTTCTTTGAGCAGCAACTAGATTAGTTGGAACATGCCAGCCATGGCCCTCACTTGAGTACTCATCAATTATCCACATCCTTTGTGTTGGAGCTTGTGTCTCTTTCTTATCAGCATCATTAGCAGATTCGAGTGTCAAATCCTCTACTGAGACTTCCTCGACATGCAGTGCTGTTGTGGATGCATTCCTATAGTACAAATCATCTCGAAGGTTACATGGTTGTACCATTCGTATAGGAACAATATCATATCCATCTGAGTCACAAAATTGAATTGGCTTTGGTAAAGCACATGTCGATAATGTTGCAAGGACATGACTCCATTCTAATGGATCAATTAAATGCTCAGGGAAGGGTTGTGGAATGTATGCCTCATCAGATACACTTCGATTACCCTTAAGTCTCTCAGTGTTGAAATCCCTACAGGAGGCTCCACACATCCATAGATCTTCTCGCCCATCTGACAATGTAATTTTTGAGCCCTCAGATGAAGCAGAATCAAACTCATCTATTGGAGACCTTGTTACATCACGATATGAGTGATTCCTTAGGTTGACCCTTGTGATGACAGAATCATGTCTGAGGTACAAGTAATTGTATCCCCAATCTTGAATCATTTTAAATTGTCGCATGAATGGTCTACCCAATATCACTTCATAGTTTGGATGCTTTCCAAAATCCACCACTGCAAAGGTATGCTCATATTCAATCCCACATGTGGTGACCAATATGTTCTCAAGCAGCCCAAGGGGATGTTCTAAGCTTCCATCTGCTAGCTGCAAGCGCATCCTGGTACTCCTAAGAGCTGGTTTGCTCCATTTTTCCCAAATGGACCTTGTTACAATGCCCACCCCTGCGCCACTATCAAGTATTGCAGTTGAAGATACTTTTCGCACTTCTAATGGGAGGGTAGCATTTCCCTGATCGTCCTCACAAAATTTTCCCACTTTGTTGATAGGAACTGGCATTACATGCTTTGTTTCAGAGTGTATAGTACACTCATGGTGATCCTTTTGTAGCAATACCTGCTCTGACAAACATGTGGCAATATCATTCCACAACGCAGGTTTAAGCTTTATCAATTCAAGCAAAGGTAAGGTACAAGCCACTGGTGCTGACAAAATAGCTTGCACCATACTCATATTTTTCTCCTTAGTCAACCTTTTATGCATGGAGGGTATCCTCAAGGTTTGAGAACAGTTCTCATATTCTCCCAGATAGGATGGTAAGGTTTTCATTGTATGCTTACTTCTAGGAGAAACCATTGTTTGACCTTCCTCCCGGATGCTTGGGCGTCCAAAATTGTTTTCCGAATCTCTGGTAAAATCCACCTCAGAGAATGGAGGCGAACTAACAGAAGACATGTTCTCATTAATTTTCTCATTTACTGCGGCCCACATGTCATTTGCCATGTCCTCATTAGCATCAATAATTTCATCATTGCATGGGAAGACAAGGCTGGGTGGTGGTAGAATTTCTTCTTTCAATGGAGTGTCAATTAGTGCCGATCTTTCGCTTTGAGCTTGTGAAATGAACTCACTTTTCATTTCCCTACTTGATGACACTTCCGGTATAGTTTCTAACGTTGGCTTAAGAGAGGTTGGGCCCCGAGGAATAGGTGGTGGTGGTCCCTCAAGTATCGACTGAGCTTCCCTAATGATTTGCTGATGTACAGCTAAATTGATCTTCTCTTCACGAGGGTTTGGGTATTCTTGAAGCTTTTTGGGTAGCTCAGATAAGGCTGCAATGCGACTTCTATGAGCATCAATGATGGCATCTAGAGTCTCATTCACTTTATCCACAAAAACAGAACCCCCAGAACTATCCTCAGTCGTACTAGCCTCATTTTGTTTAGCACTTAGCTCAGGTTTAGGTTCCTCACGCACTTCTTGGGATGTAAAAGTTTTATCCCTTATGTTTTGTTTAGAGTTCTCCTGAGAACTAGAAGTGGATGCACTTTTAGTGTGCTTGTTTCGGTTCTTCTTCCTCCTAGTGGTCTTTTTTCTACTGGACTGTAGGGTCTTGTCCACTAGATTTGTCTTTGTGTCCCTAGTTCGAGGTGTCTCATCAGTCTGTATTTCAACGTTTCGTGTCTGTGATCGAGTCATGACTCTAAGTGGCACGACATCCTCATTCTCAGATGAAGGTGGTGATGGAATTGCCCCTACAAGGTTAAGTGAAACCTTTGGTTGAGAGTTGCCCTCCTCATGTGGTTTCAACAGACAATCCTTCGGGAAATGTTCGACACAACACCCCAGACAATATCTTTCTATTGGTGGAAACTGTTGCACTGTTGTATTTGTCCTAGATGCTTGCCTTGAGCGATGTGGACAATCACGAGCCCAATGAGGTTCTCCACACTCATAACAGGGGCCCATTGGTTTGGCCTCTACTTTCCTTGGCTGCCATTGACCTGAGGGGCCTGGAGTCCTAGGTTGGTAGCCGCCTAGCAACATTAAAGAGTTTTGTTCCCCTGGTTGAGTCTCCACCAGTGCTTGGTTTGGGTATACGGGACTTTCAAAGATATTTTCTTTGGATGAATATGATACATATTCTTCCTCCACATAGCCTGGGTTTACCAATTCTCTACACATATTTGAATTGTCATAGTCAACAACCCTCACAGGAGCAGTCCCTGGAGCAGGAGGTTGAGCACCAAGAACAGGTCGTGCTTGTTCTTGTGTCATCGGTGGCTTACGTTCAAAATTTGTATATTGTTGATACATTTGTGGAGCCACTCCACCCCTCGGCTGCTCACGTTCCTGTCTCATTCTCGCAATGCGAGTACAATCCTGGGTGGTATGAGTAAAGTTCCAAGCACAGGCTTGGCACCACTTTTTTGTGGGTTGGTTTGTGACTAGAGGAGAAAAGGTATTACAGTCCTCTGTTTTATGGTCACCGCCACATGCTCCACAAAGATGAGGACCTGTAGGAAGTATACTCCTCATTCTCTGCTGTTGTTGTTGTGGCTGCATGGGTGGACGATAGGTTTGTCCTAATCTCCTTAGCACTAGGTTAGCTATCTGATCTGGATTTACCAGCGCGCTAGACCCTGAACTTTGGTCATCACCCCATTGATTTCTAGGTTTAACCTCAGGGCCAGAACCATCCTGGAACTTGAAGTTATCGGTGAAATCCATAGCATCATGGCAACACTCATTAAAACTTGTATGTTTCTTAGCATAGAGATGTGTATGCAGTGTCGAATTTTTGAGGCCTTTTAAGAAGAGAGAAATTAATCGACTTTGGGCGGGCTTCTCATCTTCTGGGCAACGATTAATGTACTGCTTCATTCTATTTACACAGTCTCTAACACTCTCGTTCTCACCCTGCTTGAAAGAGTAGATATGCGCTACTGTGTCATGTTGAATTCCCATCAAGGAAAAAGCAGCAATGAATCTCTCTTCCAAAACTCGTAAAGAAGTTTTGTCTGAAGCCTCTAATGCCTGAAACCAAGCCAGGGCTTTTCCTTCAAGAGTGAGTCCAAACCCTTCTATTTGAGTATGCTTGTCAGCAACTTGCTCAGCTCGAACTGCTTGCCTAAAAGCTGCTACATGATCGTATGGATCTCCCGACCCTTCATATTTCTTTACCAGTTTCTGAAGAGTTGATGGCCTTACTTGTCGTGAATACTCATCATAGGGCCTACGGCCTCTCACTCTCAGTGGAAATTGTTCCTCACCTTGGAAAGATGGTCCACATGTTTCCAAAATTGGTGTGGGTGCCCTATTACCAGCCTCACCAAACCCCTCTAAAGATCTTGTCACCCTCATTTCAGGAGGTGCACTTATAGGAGGCCGAGTTGGCTCCCCTCTCATCCGATTGTCATAGTGGGAAAGATGTTGTAGTGGTGTGACCTGTGGTCGCACATTTGGTGTAGGACGATATCGTGGTGCTAGAGTTGGGCTACTAGCAGTGGTCCACTTAGATGTTGAAGGTCCCTCTCTAGTGAACTCTCGTAGGGGAGGAGCAACAGTTTCTCCAAGAAAGGCTGTCTCTCCTGGTTTGGCTGTATGTGTTGAGAACACTTCCATGAATAATGGTTGTCCTTTCCACGTGAGTTCCCTAATCTCTTTCCAATCTAATGTTCGGTATTCATTTGACCATTTATCTACTATTCTGTTCATGTGTCCTGCACACTTCTCAACTACCACTACATAAGCTAGAGGAAGATCCAGCTCTGGTGATTTAGTTGTGGCATAATATCCCTCTAACGAATCTTTATAGACCTCTTGAAGTGGGTCATCCTGTAAGACCTTAGTCACAGGAATTTGTCGTACAAACTCCCATTGGCTTTCAGCCCCCTGATCCATCTTACACTTGCCTTTCCTATCCTTGTCCAAATTGAGATCTACAAGAAGTAAATCATCTATGGATGGCTTTGAGGATTTGGCATTGGAAGGTCCAGGCATGTCCGGCTCGATGAGCCAATCATCTCTAGACTCCCTTGCTCTGGAAAGTTGTGATATGTCTAAAAACTCTGTTTTAGAGAGCTCCCCTAATTTGTCTACCTTTTCTGGATGGTAGGTGACTTCATAGCGAACACCATCTCCACCCATGTACATGTTACCCTGGTCATTGACTAGAGGTGCTCTATCAAGTTCTGAGAATATGTCGGCGATCTTAACAAGGTACCTTTGTTGTGGGTCCCTAAAGATCTCAGCTCCTTGAGCATTTGTGTAGACATATTGGAGTCGCACATTGAATGTTAACCCCATGGTATCGGCTTCAAATGGATTAAAGGATCGTGTGGGTGTCCTATTTTGGGCTACGGGATAACTAGTTGATGGCCCTAGATTGTCCATGGACAGTGAACTAGTTGTTCTGGAAGAAAGGGTATCGGATTGGGACTCAGATAGGGTTTCAGCAATATCTGCCAAGTTTCCTATCGATTGGGTCCCACTTTCCTGAGTAGGCACTCTAGAAGGTGCCCTAGACTCTACAAGACGTCCCGACCGCAAGTGCATAAGGTCAAATTCTGTTTTGATTTTTGGGTTTTTATGTGTTTTTGTTTTGTTTTGGTTTTTGTGTTTTGTTTTGTTTTTTTTTTTTTTGATAAAAATATATATATATATGTATCCCTCTCTCTTGTAGTAAGAGGAGTACGATCCACACTAAGCTCAATCCAATGGGATTTGCATCCCTTTCGGAGCTAGGGATTCAACCCGTACCGGTGCACAAGAGCTTATCCACGAATGGAGAGAATGCTTATGGCTACCATCACATGACACTAGACTAAGCACACACACAAGCTCAACTTGTCCTCATTCCTACACACCCATTCATTCACAAATACTAGCAAGAGGAATACAATCACTATGCACTCAAGCAAAGAGAAAGACCTCACTCCACTCCTATCTTCCTACAAGCATGCACACATTCAAGCATCAAGCTTCCATGAAAGCTTCAAATCAATCCATGTACTCAAAAATGAAATGCTAAAAGCATGCATAAGAGTAAAATGATTAGAGAAGAGGATGAGAAAGACTCATGACATTGCTAATGATTCAATGAAGAGATTAACCTCATACAATGATGTAGATGGGGTGAGAGAAGAGTCTTCACCTCTATGGAGAAGAGGGAGAGTAGGTCTCTCAAAGGAGCTCTTGCATGAACTAAGCCCAAAAGTGTGTCTAAGCTCTCAAATGAGCCACCTTTTATACAAAAATTCTAGGACTCCCATAAGTCCCCATGTGGGATTATTATCAAACCCTCTCCCACATTCATCTACAAAGTGGAACTCTTTTCAAGAGCCCTAAGTATTGTTTTTGTTGCATCCTGGTATTGGTATTGATCCTCATTTGCAAGCAACACCATAGATTATGTAGCAGATGACTTGAGGGAAGTGATGATAAGTGCAAACACGGACAAAACTTCTGAAGGTGAATAACCATATTCGTGGTTGATTAGGGCTTTATGACGTAGCGAAATCATGAGAAACAAAGCAGGTTAGGAGAATAAAAAGTGATTGATCCAACACACACAATTTCCATTAGATGTGGGGCCTTTAAATAGGCCATCATTAGCTTATGGCTTAGCTTAATCTTTGTCTACATGTCCTAAATCATCTCCCTTGATCCTAGGTCTACCTCCCCTTGATTTGAGATAGATTTCCACATGCCCACTTAAAGTAAGAGCCTTCTTCTTCGGAATCTACCATGCATGGTTAACATCTTTTGAGGTTTACAATGCTTCTTAACATTTACCATTGTGATTTTCCATACTTATCTCTAAGGTGCAGACTCCCCCTCATGTCCAAGTACCCTTCATCACTTATTTTCCAACACACCCCTCTTCATCGCTTATTTTCTAAACCCCTTCTCTCTCTCTCCCACCCAAAAAAACCCCTTCTTTCTCCCTAACTCAAAATTTATGTACATGGTCTTGATTGTTTAAGTGTCAGTATTTGTTGTAGAGCCTAACCATGCAGCTTGTTCTAAAGGTGACGACCTTTGATCAAAGGAAAGGCAATGACATTTAAGAAATTGAGAAAGGGCTTCTTAGCCTGCATAGTGCATATCCACATGTTGACATCTCTTACCACCACCAAAACTTCTAGTTGTAGCTAGTGAAAAAACCACGGGCTAAAAGTTTTCACTGTGTTTTTTATATTATGTTTTTAATGGACTTTTCAATATATTATGTTTTTAATGGACTTTTCGATATATTATGTTTTTTTTCCCTGAGAAGGAACATATTATGTTTTGAATGGACTTTTTGACATACTAGTTGAGAGACAGTGCATGAATCACTTGGGACATTTGTTGCCACATGAATTTGAGCTCACCATACGAAATGTTGTTTGAATTTTTGTGAGTTAACACAAATCTTGTGGTGTAAATCTAATGGATTAACTAGAAGCTATGGTGGAGAAGCCATTTTACATGTGTGAATGTGGATTGTGGCCTCCTGAGGATACACACGATTGCCCGCCGCCCACGGGCGCTCCGGGACTTGGGCGGGCAATTTTGCCCGCACATCGCAGTGGCGACAATCACAGGGTGAGAGAGAGAGAGAGAGAGGGAGAGAGAGACGCAATGGCGGCAAGCAAAGGATTATGCCTGGAGATCATGCTTGCCAGGAGGGCGAACGCGTCTACTAAGGGAAGGCAGACGCCATCGACTCCGGGGCGAAGTATTTTTTCTCAAAAAAAGAAGTGCAGACCGCCTCAGCATACCCCGGATATTGCACAGCGAGTCTAAGAGTAATCTCTCTTCTCTCCCTCTGCCTCTGCCTCTGCCTCTGCCTCTGTCTCTGTCTCTGTCTCTGTCTCTGTCTCTCTCACACACAGACACACAGACACACACATTGACATTATGTCTTTAAGGAATGGGGTTTCCATGCTGCATTTGCCCATCAGATGGGCTACCCCAGAATTTCATTTCAAGGGCTCATATTAAACCTCCTTTTTTTGAAGACATTGGAAGGTTATATAACTGTTTTTCAAAATCGTGGCTTTCTTTTGAAGGGTATCCTGTTTTTCTGCCCCTTCTTTTCATGGACAAACACCCCTTGGAAGGGTACCACAGCCTTCAAATTCTAGGCCTATGGCTGAGTGAAGCCCCTTCTATGGGGATGCCAACCTTTGAAGGTTTGCATAATGGTGCCCTATTATTCTGGGGCATTCTTCCATATCATCCATGAAGTCGCTCCAGGTTAAATTATTTCAAGTGGCTCATTATACAAGAATATCCCATCACGTGCTCATTGCTCTCTCCGCGAGTGCACTCATAGTTTGCATGCATGAGAGACAGGAGTGGCGTGGTGAGATTGAAACCCACGACCGCATGCTACCATACTTCTTGCTTAGCCACTAGATCACCAGCCCCATCAGTCCTCACCTCACTTTTGAGGAGTCAGAAATGACCTTTGTGGTGGGGAGCCCTATAGGCCCTCTTTTTTTTGTGCTCACTCTACTCCAACACCATGGCCATGCTTGTTGCACAGCCCCTGCATCCCAAACCGTCGGGGCCCACTTTCCAAGTGTATGGCCAGAACCATGGTCAAGGCCTTGCTTGGGTCTTGATTCTTAAGGAGTCCTTGTGAGGGGTATCCACTTCTGAGCCCATAACTCACTTACATAGGGCTGGCTTATAAATAATTTATGAAAGCACACTAAGTAATAAGTAAGCCCTTTCACACTAACCCATGCTTGGAGTGCCCATAAGTCACTTATTACCTGTTGCATCTCCATCTAGGGCTGTCCCTAGGTATAAGCCTAGCTTCAAATAATATGCCAGCCAAGTTATGACAGTTGAGGCAATCACACAAGGTTACTGGTCCTTCCTTCACGGGTGGTTTGGATGGGCCCCCATCGATGGGCGGGCATGGTTCTGTAACCAGCCTCACCTGCACTCGGGCCTTTGTCCCCTCATTTAACCAGGGCACTTCCAATCACTTGGAAGTTTCGATTAAAAATTTAACCCTTTTGATTTCACAGGCTGTTATCTCCATTTTTTTTTTGGTGGAAGACGGTCTTGTGACAAACTATCCATCGAATAAACATGACATCAAGTGGAGCTAATGAACTGGTTAGTTCTTCCAAGTTTTGGCAAAGTTGCGAGTAATGGGCAGGGTTTATATGTTTGTTTGTTTTCTTTGTGTGTATGTGTGTGTTGGGAAGGGAGGGAGAGGGGGTGGGGGGGATGTGCCCATACCCCATTCATTCTCCAATCGCTTGTATTCTGGCATGTGCTTTGTGGAGGAGTTAGTAAAATGGTGCTTTTCTTTCTATGGCATTGCATGTGCAGGACTCGATGTTTCAAGATGTTGAACAACATTTTCATTCACCTTTTGAGACCAGACCTCAAGCACCCCTGACTACACCAATGGTTATAGTCATCAGCGGCTCAAGCGGTGTTGGCAAAGATGCTGTTATTAAGGTACCGATTAACTTTTGAGCATGTAATCGTGCACATTGAAGATAAGAAAACTTTGAAGAAAT
Organism: Cibotium barometz; assembly: GCF_041138505.1. NCBI lineage: Eukaryota > Viridiplantae > Streptophyta > Polypodiopsida > Cyatheales > Cibotiaceae > Cibotium > Cibotium barometz. The sequence goes on from NC_141094.1 coordinate 38,605,049, forward strand.
TCAATTCAACTCATATTTGTCTCTCATGAGTAGGCTCAAGAGGCTGCTCTTTTGTAAAGATTTTTAACCCTTATTGTGTCTTGAACATTGTGTTTTTAACCAGTGTTTGTAAGCCCTCAAGGTGCCAGTCATCTTGGGCCTGCCATGGGTAGGCCTTAGTGATGCTTCTTGAGTTCAAGGCCCTATTTAGCAGGGTCAAGTCTATTTTTAAAACTGGAAGAAACTAGTGAAGATTTTATGAAGGTTATGCCCCCCTTAAGTACACAACCTCTCTCTCTCTCTCTCTCTCTCTCTCTCTCTCTCTCACGCACGCACGCATGCATGCACACACGCTGTCCGCATACATGCATACATGCTCCACTCATACATGTATGTACACCCTTTAAAGTGAAATGTGCACACCTGCATACACTCCCACTCATGAACACATACATCAAGAACCCACCACACACACATGCAGCAATTGGAGAAACACACACATCGTACAAACGAACCATCCAAGCACACATCTCCTAAAGCAGTCGTGTGGAAAATGCACACAGAATAGCCAAGGTTATGCGATGCAATCTCCCTGTTTGTGGTAGGATGGATCTTCACATGCCAGCTAAAATCCAATCCATGTACCACTCTTTTGTTTGTGCACAGAGGCTTCAGGAAGTCAGAGACGGAATACACTTCTTGGTAACGGCTACAACACGGCCAAAGCGGCCAGGCGAGGTCCATGGCAAGGATTACATGTTCATATCTAAGGAGAAATTCGAGTCTATGATCCATAACAATGAGCTGCTCGAGTATGCACTTGTATATGGAGACTACAAAGGCATACCCAAAGAGCAGGTGCACTTCTCATGGTTGTGCTTATCTGGGTCTTGTTCTTTATATATCAACAGTGGTCCATTTAGGAAAAAATGGCTATAGAAGTGCACATGGCTTTATGCTGGCTCTGTAAGAACAACTGCTCATCTAGGTACACATGGCTGTATGTTCTGATAGATCATAGAGTGCTTGGCTAGAGGTATGGATGTGGTGCTGCGGTTGGACGTACAGGGGGCGGCAACCATTAGAAAGATACTTGGCTCCAATGCTGTTTTCATCTATCTAGTTGCTGAGAGCGAGGCCGCCCTTGTGAAACGGCTGATTCAAAGGAGAACTGAGACAAAAGACAAGTTACTGCTCCGAATTGCCGCTGCTAGGGAGGAGCTCAAGCACTTAAGCGACTTTGATTATGTGGTGGTCAATGCTGATGGTGAATTAGATGCAGCTGTGTCTGTGATCTGTTCAATTATTGATGCCGAGAAAGCTCGCGTGCATCAGAGAGTTGCTCGTCTTTGAGATATTGTATACCAGTGAAGGGTCACACCTTGTCACATGGGTCATCACTAAAGGACATGTCTCTTCAAAGAGACATCTATTGATCAAAGGACACATCTCTAAGTCTAAAGGACATAACTGATCATTCAACAGTCACACCCTTTCATTAGGGATGTGCCTCTTCATTTGTACCTATTTAACAAGGCCTTGTGTCTCAATGCAACAACACAACTTTTCGTCTTTACGTCATATTTATTGAAGTATTAATCTCTTTAATTATGTTTAAGAATGTTTAATTAAGCGAAAAGCTTAACAATGGTATTAGAGCAAACAAACTCCAACATGTAGGATGCTCACACCAATCCTAAAAATAAAAAACCTTAACCTTAAAAATTAGCCAGTCTTAACCTAGTCAAATCCTAACCTTAAAAATTAGTCTTAACCTAGTCAAATCCTAACCTTAAAAATTAGCCAGTCTTAACCTAGTCAAATCCTAACCCTAAAAATAAAAAGTCCTAATCTTAAAAATTACTCAATCCTAATCCTAAAATTAATCTTAGCAAGGGTTGTATGGAAGAACTAGAGATAATGTCCCTTGCCCAAAATGCCCAATTTTGCTTGATTTGTGATTTTTTTAAAAATTTTGTAAGAAACTCTTAAAAAAAAAAAGCGCAATGGAATGCTAGATTGTTACCTAGGTCCTTGTGGCCTCATTTGAACTTTTCTTGGCATCCTCTCCATCCCTTCAAAAGCCTCTCCAAGTGTTGATGGCGTATCGGTGGATTGAATCGTCATTTTATTTCAAGAGTCGTCACCCTTTAGTTGATAAGTCATGATATGGCCTTTAAATAACAGGGCTTTTACAAAAACCTTTCCACCCATCCACAACAGGCCACCCACGCACCTGCAAGGCAATGAAAAAAAAAGCAACCCACACATTATCAAAAGGAGAAAAACACACTGAGCAGTCTGACTCGCATGCCCACAACCCAAAAAAGCAAAACACAAAAAGAAGGCCAGACTCACGCGTGCAAACATGTAGACAAACAACTCGTCACGTTAAAAACAAAAAATTAAATCTGTGGCGATCAGCCCTCCCCTCTCCTTCCATCATTTTGACGCCCTCTCCTCGGTGCTATGTGCATACATGTATGTGGCCACTCTCCAACGTGGGCCACATGGTGTTTATGGTTTTGATCACACTTGACTATCTTAGTGTTGTGAAGCATAAGAACCACCACATTTTTACCTACAAGACACCCGCAAATTCATCATCATGTGGGCACTTTGATGTTTAAGAAGAAGAACACGATTCATTATCAAAGGGGTTCCACACACTTCAGGTGTGCAAATCGGGATCTATGGTTAAAAAAATAAAACTCCCCTTTGCTCCCTCTTCATTGACAACATGTTCTTGGTTCCAATTGATCTTCTTGTCGTGGCTTGGCCGCCTAAATCCCACATGCATAGAGTCCCAAGCAATGGGATTATCTATAAGTAATAGAAGACTAGGACCATTCTCATCCCTTCTCCATCGAATTTTGTGGCTTGGAAGGGATTAGAGTGGTGGAGATTAAGCGCGCGGTGGCGTGAGCACTACTGGGATGGGTGACCTCCCGGGAAGTGGCCCCCAATTTTCAACATGGTATCAGAGGCATGTTGGGATGTTGTTAGCAGAGCTGGTCGACTTGCCAATTCCTCTTGACAGAGCTGAACGAAGGCTGAATGTGTGCATGAGCAGATGGACAAGCTTGCCAACATGTTGGGTGTAATCACGGGCCAAAAAGAAGGTTGTGCGGGTAAATCCTAAGGGTACCAACCGTGACATCACTGACAGTGCGAGAAGTCTCTGAGCCTTGTATCATCAGAGCCTCTGGGTACCCTACATTCTGGCCCTCAAGGGAGGGTGTTGGAAGGTTGTGGCTTGGCCGCCTAAATCCCACATGCATAGAGTCCCAAGCAATGGGATCATCTATAAGTAATAGAAGACTAGGGCCATTCTCATCCCTCCACTGATTTTCATGGCTTGGAAGTGGTGGAGGTTAAGCGGCTAGTGGCGTGAACACTACGGGGATAGGTGACCTCTTGGGAAGTGGCCCCCAAATTCCAACACTTCCTACTTATACATGATGGTCTCTAGCAACCCCCCTAGCTTGCAATCTACCCTTTCTAGTTCATAGTATATCTCTACTTCACCTACCTGCTGATGGTTCTTATCACTAGGGCTCAAAGGCTTCAGTCCACACAATTCCCAGAGCTTCAACTTGCACAGTCTTCATCTTAGGCTACTACCATGGAGGACCAAACCCACTAGCCTGGCAATCTAGCTCTAGTGGATTGGCAATAGGTTTTACAACAAATGGAGCAACAATTTCATAGCAACTTCAAGAGTCCATCATTAAATATGCTTAAGGGGGTCTTAGCCTTATCAATGGCTAGTGCCTTGCCCTTGTGCAATTGATTTGTGAGCATGATTGATGAGTTGCATAAAGCATACAAAAGCATACAAGCTCAAAAATCCCACTGTCCCAAGCAATGCTAATACAGGGGGGAAATCTTTTTGCAAGCTTTCTATCATGAGCTTTTAGGGAATTCAACAAAATCTACGAGCTTTTATTAGGATGCCCACCCCAAGGGCACACATATATATACACACCCTATGGCTCTTTTTAGGTGTGAACAAAAATCTCCCAATTCCAAAGAGTCACAAAGAATCCTACATTAAAGGGGAAAATTTTTTTAATGAGCTTTTTTTTTTCATCTTGAAAATCTATGAGATTTTTTTTACACATTTGGAGTTAGTCCTAGCCATATCTATGCATTTGGAGTTAGTCCTAGCCATATCTATGCATTACAATTAAGACGTGCTAAGTTTATCTACATAAATCCTAAATACCTTTATGTATATATATAATCAATTTCTCCATATAGACCATGGTTGAGATATCAAGGAGAATAAATATGCATGTGAAATAAAAGAGATTCTTTATGCTCTAAGTCCCTTGAAAAAAAACAAATTTTTATGCATGCACAATTTGGCCTTTTTGACATTAGAAATGCTCTAAGTTTCTCAACAAAAAGAAACATTTTTTTATAGATGCCCAATTTGGTCTTTTTGACACCAGAAATGAGCTTAGAAGTCCCAAAAATGCTAGAAACGACTGTAAACATGGGTACTTTTGATGAGTTTGCTAAACCTTCACTTGGCATGCGTGCAGACTCTAACAGGGGCTAGAGTTTGGATGCGTGCCAGGTGAAGGTTTAGCAAACTCATCAAAAGTACCTATGTTTATAATCGTTTCTAGGGTTTTTTGGGCCTTCTGAACTCATTTTCTGGTGTCAAAAAGTCCAAATTATGCATCTATAAAAAGTTATTTAGAGCTTCTAAACATTGTGTTGTCTAATGATATCGAGAGATTTATTTCTTTTTTAAATCATTTCTAAAAACCAAATGATGTATCTATAAAATTTAATTTTTAAAAAAGAGATTAAAGCTTTTAATGGTTGTGTTATCTAATGATTACTACAGATTTATTCCTTTTTTAAATCATTTCTCATTGAAGCATTGAGGTTCTATAGGTATAAAGACATATATTATTAGTGGTCAATTACATACATTAGAAACATTGAAGAATGGCGGAAAATATAAAATTAGAAATGTTATACATAATATGAGGGAAAATATTAGAGTATACAAAAGAAACATGAAAGCATAAGAGACAAGGAACACACATGTAAGTTACAGTCAATGAAATAAGGGGCTTCATATCCACACAAGAGGATAAGGGCAATGGTCATTATTAGTGCATTCGGATTTATGTATAGAAAGAGAAACATTAATATTTATGGATTTTTTCCATCCACATGGAAAAAGTGCCTCTGGGCTTTGTGTGTGTGTGTGTGTGTGTGCGTGTGGGACGGGGGATCTCAAAAAAGCTTGCAGATTCTATTGACTTCTCTAAAAAGCTTGCGACAAAAAGCTCGCAAAAAAATCACGCCTAATATAGATTGATACCTTGTTTTGGATTGATAGATTGTAAATCTGATTTGATACTTTACAGAGGTTTAAGAACATCCAAATATATAGATCCAATCATAAAATGCCCAAAGACCTCAGATCATTAGCACTAATCAATGTATTAGTGAAAGCAATTTTTTGATAATTGTGAAGAGAATACCTTGATTTGTAGAGCACCATCGGAGGGGAAAATCAAGGGACTTTTTCACTATAAAGCTTTGGGAGGCTATAGTAGGTCCCCAATGGTATGGTTGAACCCTTGATGGCCTAAGGAAACTAGGATTAGTGATGATTCATTATTGATTAATAAAAGTTGAGGTTTCTGGGAGAAAAAAATTGGAAGAAGAGCAAGAGAAAAAGAGGTTGGACCTGTTTATATTCTTTTTACTGTTCGACATAGATGAAGCTATAAAATGGTATGAAATGGTCAGTTAGAGGAGAATTGAATTTTTTAATGATAAGCTGGGAAGCAAAGATTTGAAGAAGGGAATGTTGGTCCTCAGATATAATAATGCTCTAGATATTGCATTTCAGACTAAGTTCAGAGTCAGGTGGGAAGGACCTTTTATTATACATAAAGTTTTTCCTAATGGGACTTATTAGTTTGGCAAGACTTGAGAGGTTAGATGCATGCTAGTAGAGTGAATGGCCTGATACTGAGGCCATATCATATTAGGGTTTTGTGAAAGCAAAAAATAGAATGTGAAACACTTAAAAGTGTTTCACTGTAGGGTTGGGAAAATATGTGAGAGGAGCCTAGAGCTCAAACCAAACATGAAATGTGGAATGTCAAATTCACATAACAAGGCGAGTAGTGAATCTTAGGTGGTAGGGACATCGTGGCAGCCAAGAGGATAAGCACAGGTGCCAAAAAACAAGAATAGAAAGTGCATGGAAGAATAAGGAAGCTGACGTAATTGTTCCAGAAGGTGGTGGGAGACCACGGGACAAAAGGGGGTATGGAGATAATTTATGGGAGAGAGAAAAGTAGACAATGAGGAGAAGCAAGGGGAGCAGAAGAGTGAGTGAAGTGTGAAGTGCCTATAGTGAAGAAACTAGCAGAGGGACTTCTTATTGAAAGGTGCAGAAGTGGAGTGAAGTGCAGTTGAGGTGAAATTGGGTAAATCAGAGTAGAGAAGGCGATAAGGTCCAGAGAATCAGCACAGGAGATGTGTCCCCGATGATTTTTGTGAGGCGACTCTGTTAGAGACATGGTTTAGTCCAAATTCATGTTCAATTTTTGCTGCTATTAGTCAATTGTGTGTGCTGAATTGAGTATGTTTAGGGAAGGCCTATAGTTTGTGATTATTGCAAATTCATTGTATTTTGAATAGTCGTTAGAGCCTACCTATGAAAAACCCTAAGTTTTTTAAGTGTGTTCTTTTGATATGTTTGGACCCATTGTCTCAGCGGTGTTGAGACAGTCTATCTTTGCTTTCGTGAACGAACCCGTGTGTTCAAAGCTTGTATCTGTGTCATGATTAATGAGAATTTATGATATGGAGTTTGGTTTGAGTTGTTTTGATTGTCTTTGTTGTTTGAGATAGAGTCATTTGCAAAGGTATGTTTGACGTTCTGAGAGTCAAAGCTATCCCATGATTGAAGCAGTCATCTTCTGTTGAGAGAATACAGTCAAATAAGGTCAGAAAAGTGTTAGTCTACAGGCAGCTGTTGTCTAGGGGGTTAGCTGACGAGGTAAAAGGGTTGTTTTGATCTTTTTGGATTCAAAGGAGGTTGTCTTAAGTTGAGTCTAATGGTCAGAAGTCTGACGGGTTTGTGGGTAAATTGGTCATTCTGGATCAACTGTGAGTTCGTTGTGATCAACTAGATGTCTATAGAGTTGTATCTTTGTGTGGTTTGACTGTTTAGAGCGTTTAAAGGTGTTAGAGGACATAGACTTAAGAAAGTCTGCTCCAGTTGAGTCAACCATTAGCAAATCAACGATTAGATCAATCAATAGTAAGCTATCTGTGGGCATCAGAGAGTCTTTGAAGTCATATCTTCATGAAATTAGGGCAGCCTAAGGGCTAGGAGGATTCGGTGATGAACATAAAAGAGAAAGTTCTTGATCGAGGTAGGGCTTCAGAGACGATTGGTTCTATCTCCGGAAAAAGCAAAATCAATAGCAGTCAAGATCATTTGGATTAATGTCACAGATGGTCCGCAGAGCTTAAGGGGATGTTCAACATAGTTCTAGGGTTGACAGATTAAGGCAAGCTAGACCAAGAGGACAAAAAGATAGTAAGGAGGATGCATATTGGGATTGGATCCTGTGTTAGTCATCCGAGCCAGTCTACATGTAGCTAGGGTAGACTAGAGTTGATAGGGTGTTAGCGAAGGAGAACCAACATGTTTTAAGAAGTTCAGGATCAGGTGTTTGTGGTTGGCTATCACACTGGAGGACACTCTGGAGGTCACGTAGACATTTTTCTGTCTTGAATCCTGCTGTAGGCATCTATTCTAAAATACGATCAGAATTTGATCATTTCTGAGCCAGATTTTTGAGGCAGTTTTTAGCGAAGGAGAACCAACATGTTTTAAGAAGTTCAGGATCAAGTGTTTGTAGTTTTGGCTATCACTGGAGGACACTCTGGAGGTCACGTGGACATTTTTCTGTCTGGAATCCTGCTGCAGACATCTATTCTAAACTACGATCAGAATTTGATCATTTTTGAGCCAAATTTATGAGGCAATTTTTAGTCAGTTTTTCTATTAGTAGGAGGTTAGAAGAGGATCAGCCAAGAGTTTGGTAAGCCCCATGGAGTGGCTATAAGGTTAGCTGGTGTGGGAGGATTGTAGAGGATCTTGGAGGACTCATTTTGGATTGGAAACAAAAGGAGGATCTTGGAGGACTCATTTTGGATTGGAAACAAAAGGAGGATTTTGGAGGCAGTTTTTGGTCATTTCTGTATAGCTAAGGTGAATTTAGGTTAGAAAAGGAGTGTTGACAAGTGTTATGGAGTTCTAAAGAAAGGTTTTGAAGTGTGTTGATATTGGTAGACAATTGTTAGCTTGGGGTCATCAGCTAGTGTCTAGTTCGGGAGATAGTCAATATCTGATCTGTCTCCGTCAGCTGGGAGAGATTTAGGTCAACTTCTTGTCAATATCTGATCTATCTCCGTCAGCTGGGAGAGATTTAGGTCAACTTCTTGTCAACTAAAGGCAACTGAGAATTTAGGCTAAAGATTTAAAGTCTTGGTGGTTTGATTTGACCGAGGAGGACAATTGGAGGTAACACTTTGTTCAGATTGGGAGGTGTAGAGGTGTCCATTTGTGTTAGCCGAACGTTAGAGGAAAGAGTCCAAGCTGATTGGTACCTTTTGAGCTGGGATCCTAGTGTCCCCAAGTTCTGATCCTTATACATTTTCTTCTTGTGTGTATGCTGGTGGTGTTATAGAGGCCATCACCCAGCCACCACACAACGAGGTCCTTTTATACTTAAAAATGATAGGTCTAAGAACTATGGCATGCTCTACAACATCACCAAGTAGAAAGAGCACAAATTGATGAGAGATTATGTCTCTCAACTCAATAATTTTAACTTTTAATGTAAACTTCAGGAGAGTTGAGAGATTATCTCTCAACTCAATAATTTTAACTTTTAATGTAAACTTCAGGAGAGGTTGATCAATGAGAAATTATTACCACATTTCGAAAAGGGAGTACGAGATCCTAAAATGCATGATTATTTGCTTTTATCTAGGTTGGCTTTGCTGGCTACAAAGTTGACATAAAATTTGAGAATTTGAGGATACTATGTCAGAACTACCACATCCATACAATAATAAGAATACCTCATTTGCTAAACCTTCTCATGTGTCTAGTCATCATCTACAAAAAAATAGGTAAACAAAATGACACGGTGGCCTAGTGCTTGTACAATTCTCAATCTCATAATACATGTATGAAGTACATTCATAGGGAATCCATTCTAGCTTGTTGCCATATGCTCTTAGAGTGGGAATCACTCTTAAATATTCCATCAAGCCAAGTGCTAGTCCAAATTTTATATTTAGACATTATTGCTTCATAGTTTGATCATACATGCTTTTGGTGTCTCCGTCTTCACTATTTGATGTAGAGTTATAGTGGAAACTCTTGCTAACCTCAAAATGGGTTAACAGTATGTGGGAGTGTCCCTTGCATTTGACCAATTAATCTCACATACAAGGAAGATAACCACACAAACATGGCATAGCTCTAAAAAATGTATAGGTCCTCATTTTTGACATTTCTCATTCCGTGCTCTTCAAGTTCTTACTGATTTGCACCAAAAACTAGCAAAACACATAAAAACACTCTAAACCTAAAGATATCCTTACCCTTATCAACAAGAACATGCCACTTGGAAGTATGTGGGAGTGTCCCTTGTATTTTATCAATTAATCTCACATAGAAGGAAGATAACCACACAAACATGGCATAGCTCTAAAAAATGTATAGGTCCTCATTTCTGACATTTCTCATTCCATGTTCTTCAAGTTCTTATTTATTTGCACCAAAAATCAGCAAAACACATAAAGACACTCTAAACCTAAAGATATCCTTACCCTTATCAACAAGAACATGCCACTTGGACCCTAACCATCACAAGCTCTTAGGCTCCTCCCATGAGGAAGATTCCCCCATTGCAAGCACTCTAATAAAGAAGAGGGGGGTAAAGGTTTTGAAGCCCCCATTGCAAGAAATCTAACCAAGAAGAGGGGGGGAAAGGTTTTGAATCCCCCATTACAAGCACTCTAAGAAAGAAGATGAGGATAAAGGTTTTGAGGCCTATAAAAAATTTAAGAGGATATTTCAAGGGTTTCTTAGCCTCTTCCCCATGAGGAAGATTCATGCACTATGCTTCAGGCACTGTAACAAGGAAGAGGGGATTTTTTGAAGCCCGAGGCCTACCGAGGCCTACAAGAAATTTAAGAGGATCTTATAAGAGTTATTCCCCTTGTATATCCACCATAATCCATTAGATCTTGGGCAGTAATTTCCTCTCCAAAAATGTAGAATGATAAAGGGGTAGATTTCATGATCATTGCTAAAAATTGACCACTTATCTTGATGTGTTTCCCTCGCTCTTTAGAAGATCAATATTGCAAGAATATCCATGGAAACCAAGTTTTCCAAGATTCATCCACCAGTATCTTAGTTTCTTCAAGGCTAGGACCTAAACATGCCAAATTTGAGGACCCTGAGGAGAGATCATTGAAATTTAAGGACCTTGGGGAGAGATCATTCAACTTAATGTTGATGTACTACGTATAATGCTCTCTTTATTTGAAATTCAACTTGATATTGGTGTACTACTTGCAATGCATCTTTGGTGGAACATTTAGAGGAAGAGTCTCTTAAGAATTATTGGATTTGAATTATCTCTTGGATTACATTTAAATTATCTCTTAGATGAATGCTCTCATGTAATGATGAACCATCTTTTGAAAGCCCAAACAAGGAAAAAGAAATCCTTTGGTACAAAATAAAGACAAGGGTGGTGACATTGCAAATATATGTTTGACGCCCATCATGAGAAACACATTTATTAAAAGTTATTACCATGGTGGTTTAGCCCAAACCATGTGAAGAATGCACATCATGATAAATGGGGCATATGAATTGGAATATCTTGATGGTGGGAGATGCTTCCAATAGATAAATCAAGACAAGCTGGCTTTTTTTCATGCATACGATTTTGAAGGATATGTCTCTCTATTGAACTCTTTAGGATAGAAATTTGGGGTAGAATAATAATACCAAAAATCTACCTATTATTGGGGAATTTTTATTGTTACATGTCATATCCATGTAGGACCCAAACCTTTGGTATGCTAAAAATTCTAATCACAAATACTCAAGAAAGATCTTGTACAAGAAACAAAAAATAGTCCATCGTGGAAAGCTTGCTCAAGAATTTGGGAAGCTTGTTTATGAAGCTATAGCATGGTAGCTTACCTTTAATGAAGGCTTGGTGGTGATTAACTCTAAATGTCTTGTTTCACATAGAGTTTCCATTAAATTCTATTTAATATTAGATTTTAGATGTGAGAATTAGGGGAATTATACATTTTTACTTACCATGTTGTGTATGAATGAAAAAAGACATTGGTAGCATTATTTAAATTTGATACATTTACAAGTAATAGATAAATTAGGTGTTTGCTCTTATTATTTGAACAAATTATTTATTTGACATGTTATACATTGTGCAGTATTTACCCTTAAATTTTATATGGAAAACTTTTCGTGCAATAAAGTTGCCTATATATATCTCACTTTCCATCAAGTTCTTTGTTCTTCATGGCCATTTATCTTTCAGGAGAATCTAAACTTATAAGATGCAAACTCAACCCACATACTTTAGCCTTGGGAAAAAGGACACAATGTTTTAAATAGGTTATAACTTTAAGAATTTTACATGAGTTTTCTTTTCCATAATAAATTTACTTATTAGTAAGGTTTACTTTCTTAATTTTGGATACATATATAAGCTTGCTTATCATATTTAGAAAGTTTTAAAGCTTACTTTTCATTATCAAAGTTTTAGTGAGGTAATCATAATAACAATGCTAGACATAAGATAAGTTAAAAATTAATTTTCATTTGGCATTAATTGTTTAAATTTTACAAAGAAACTAACATGTTCTTAAGTAAAGTTTTATGCTTTTTAATTCTTGAAAATATGTCAAAAGCCTTATCAAAAACTTATATCTATTTGCAAATAAATCAGAAGTCTTTGTCAAAAACTTTCATGTGTTTGATCAAGGAAAAACATTTGTCAAAAACTTACATGTTAAAAAACATATGTCAAATGTTTTTAGTAAAGTACTAATAACTTATGAAAAATAAACATGTGTTGAAGTATGCTTTACATTAGTAATTTTATGAATGACTCTTTATCATTTTATTTATAATTAAAAATTATAATTAGTGAAACAGATTGCTACTTAATAAGTAAGAAAATTTATTTGACCTTTCAAAATAATGAAATTTGTTAATATCATTTCTCTATTGTGGGTTTGTTTGCCGAAGGTGATGAGGAACCATTATTTTACAGGGAGGAGGAAGTAGATTGAATGGTACAAGTTGATATTGTGTTGAGACATCAAACATAGTCATGACATTACCAATATTTATCATATGTAGAGATCCTTTTAAACACATGTATATTTTAATTATAATTTTTAAATCTTGTAACACATGCAAATATTTTATAGTTATCTTTTTATGTATGCTATTGTGAAATTTTTTATTATTTAATAGGTAAGTGTACACATTATGAAGCTTCATCAGTCTTTTTTAATGTTTATACATTTTAAATATACTTTTGTAATATTGTAAATGCTTGATTATATAGAGATTTTGATGTTATCTTTGTATGTATGTTGAACCTTGTTATTTTATATTAAACACATGAGCATAAACATTGTAAAGCATGAGCATAAACATTGTAAAGCATGACCACATTGTATAATAACCTTGTTATTTCTAAGCACATGAGCATAAACATGACATTGTATAATTAAACATAATGTAAATGTAAACAAAATGAAAGATTAAAAAATTAGAAAATATATAAAATGTAAAAATGGTTGGTATATATATTAATGGCATCAAAATACACCACCATTGGCATCATCAATATTTATCATAGTTATTAAAACAAAGCCGTAAGAATCTAGGAGTATCTACACCAAAGTATTGGGATTTAAAAATACAAGAAAATGTGTCATGATTTGGCCTTTTTTGAGTATTAATATGCATATCTTGTGTATTTATCTTTTACTTATGTGGTTACTTATGTGATGCATTAGCCATTACATTCATATTCTACACATGAAAGTAGTTTCTTGATGTGACAGTGTACTTATCTTTTCCTTATGTGATGCATTAGCCATTACATTCATATTATACACATGAAAGTAGTTTCTTGATGTGATAGTATGAAGAGTACTTATTTTTTGCTGTAGAGAATCAAGGTGGATGTGTACTAAAGCACTATTTTTGGGTGACATCTATGTGACTCATCATATTTTTTCTTTATCTCTTCCTTATCATCTAGATTTGGGGGACATGTCTTTGTAGTAGCTATCATTGTGCTCATTCCTTAGATAATAAACTTGTCATATACAACATCTAACTTAGTAGAAAAGTGTAGCATGTTATTTCTAGCATATGAATCATTGTAAAAATACTATTATCATGCATATACTATAGAGTCTCCACATCATGTCATTGATTGTATCAAAGTTGTATTGTTTGAAGCACCTAGGTTGCCAAAATTCTTCTAGAAAATATCTTGGAAGTCTTCCAATGTAGATCTAAATCTAGACGACAGCTCTCATGATGTACAACCATCTTGCTAAATATTGCTAAAAGGCTTCCATTATAATATTTAGAGATGAACATAGGTCCTTTCTTGTTGTTGAGATATCGAGCTCATCTAGTGAGGCAGTGGGGACACTCATGACCCGCCTGGGGGATAGGCCCCACACTTACACCACTAGCATGGTTGGTGAGATCATGGGTGATATGTGGCCAGTGGGATGACAGGCTGTGTGACAGCCATTCTAGAGTTTGGCATAGTTATAGTGCCAGCTCATTTAGTTGGGTTCACACTATAGAGAACCCTAGTATGTATTTGGTTGAGTACCCTTTCATATTGTGTGTACTCTTATCCTTGTATATGGTGTGTTGAGTGTTGTGTGAAGAAGAAGAAGATTTTCAACCTCTCACCTTGTGTGTTCTCTTTTAGGGTTTTGTGAGTGTGTGTGTGTGCTTTGCAAGAGCTCAAGCTCTCTTCTCCCCTGCATCTTTTCATGGTATCAGAGCCTGGTTCATGCTAAGGGCTGAGCTGCAAGCAAGAGAAGCACAAGAAGCTATACGAGGGTAAGAGCTTCATCTCTCGGGGGGGTCACTTAGTGTAAAGCCCCTATATCACGTGCGTTCAAGGCCTCTTACCCCTATGTAACCTTTTTGAGTAGTTTTCTCCACCCTTCTATAAAATTTTGTAAATTTTATAAATCCCTTACTATCAATATATTTTTTTTGAAGAGATATTTCAAATATCCTTATATACTAGATACAATTATTTCTTTTGTAAAGATTTTGAGATGACATTGAGAAGGCAGTGATTGATCCTAGAAAAAGCCAAGGTAAAGTTGAAGCCTGACAATGTGGACATCTACTACCCCCCCTATATTTCAAAGTGATGGGGTATTTGCTCTAAGGCCAAGTGCTATCAGCAATGAAGATCCACTATATTATGATACATTGGGTGTCATTATTTGTGCTATTGGTGTGAGATACAATAGTTATTGTGCAAATGTTGCAAGAACGTATTTGATTGATGGAGACCCAGTTCAATCAAAAGCTTACAAGGCACTTCAGAAAGCCCACAAAGCTGCCATGAATGCTTTAAAATGTGGAAATCCTGCTTCAGCTGCTTACAAAGCAGCATTATATGTTATGGCATTATAAAAGGGAAGGGCAGGAGTTCTTGCCCCATATAACTAAAATCTCTGGCACAGGTATTGGCATTGAATTCAGGGAATCTGGCCTAAGCCTGAATTCCAAGAATGATAGGATTCTAAAGGCAGCTATGGTATTCAATGTTAGTTTAAAAATGTAAAATTTACAGACATAGAGCTCATAGGACCCCAAGACAAAGAACTTTTTTTTGCTGCTGCTACTTCGAATTGTTCAAAATCTTACGATGATATTGTGTCTTCTTTCAAAGATGAGGAAGAGGAGGAGCAGGAGAAGCCAAAATCAAAGCTAAAGCTGCCATCGAGTAATGGAGCTAATGCCCAGTTTCTGAAAGCAACTTTGCACCCTGACAATCAAGAGATGACAAAGGAAGAGGTGTGCAAGGAGCATCAAGCGGAGCTTGCTCAACAAAAGAATGAAGAGACTGTTAGGAGGCTGTTGGCTTCTGGGGGTCTCGGCGCCAAGGAGACGAGCAGGGTGTGGTCAGGACCACTAGAGATTTAGTGGCCTATCGGAATCTAGATGATATTCCTTTCTCAAAAGAATTAATGATTCAGGTAGATCAGAAGAACAAGTCAATTTTGCTGCCAGTTTATGGTTTAATGGATCCCTTTTACATAGCTACTATAAAGAGTGTTACCAGCCACCAATAGGATGGAGGCCACTCCTTCATTTGAATGATTTTCAATGTGCCCGGTGTGCTGGTTATTCTGCACAGAAGTTCCCCGGTGCAATTTACTGGAAGGAAGTTTCCTTTCGATCCAGTGATGTGAGACACACTAACCAAGTAGTCCAGCTGATTAAGACGTTGCATCACCAAGTTGCTTTGAGGGAATCAGAGAAGGTAGAGAGGGCCATGCTAGTGACACAAGAAAAACTATAACTTATGAAAGCAAAACCTATAAAACTATCAGATTTATGGATTCGGCTTGTCTTTGGAGGCAAGGGGCGCAAGTTGAGTGGTACATTAGAGGCACACACCAATGGTTTTAGGTATTCAACCATGAAAGCTGACAAGAAAGTTGATATTACGTACAGAAACATCAAGCAGCATGATTTTTTTCAACCTGCAGAGAAGGAAATGATTACCCTGCTACACTTTCACTTGCATAATTTTATCATGATTGGGAACAAGAAGACCAAGGATGTGCAGTTTTTTGTGGAGGTGATGGATGTGGTGCAGACCTTAGGTGGTGGAAGATGTAGCACTTATGACCCTGATGAGATCGAAGAAAAGCAGCAGGAAAAAGAGAGAGAAAAAAAAATACAAAGTTTAAAATTTTTGTGAAGAGAGTTTCAGAGTTGTTACCTCAAAGCCGTTGCTAGCTCAACGTTTCTCTCTGCTGCTACAGTTGCGTAGGCCTTGCAATCTCGTCATGGATTTGGTTCCCCTTGTCTTCGATCATGGCACATGATTTCAAGATACGTATGAACGTTACTGCTTCTGGAAGGATTCCCTCACGCTGCATCTCTTCTCGTTGTGGATTTGTTTCCCCCTTGTCCGCTTCTCGGATCATGGCACATGCTTTCAAGATGCATGCATAGGTCACTGTGTTTGGAAGAATTCCCTCACGCTGCATCTCCAAGAGACAACATCCCAAGAAGGCAGCCCACCAACCACTAATCTGCCTTTGAACATCACCACACTTGGCACACATGTCTACTAGAGAATCGTCCACCACAATGTTGTTCTGCAGCAATCCCTGCCTTGCAATCTCGTCGTGGATTTGTAGCTGCATCTCTTCAAAGTAGTCTCAAGATCTTGCGCAGCAGCGTGACCTTCTGGTGCATATCCTGCAATCAATGCACTCCAAGAGACAACATCCCAAGAAAACAGCCCAATTAACATACCCTTGAAACATCATCACATTTGGCATACATGTCCACTTGAGCATTGCCCAGCATAATGTTTTCCTGTAGTGACCCCTGCCTTCCAATCTCGTCATGGACGATGATGGATCTGTTTCCCCTTATCAAGGCTACTCGGATCGTGGCACATGCTTCCAAGATGCACGTGTAGGTCACTGCATCGAGAAGGATGCCCTCACACTGTAGGTCTTCAAAGCAGTCAAGTGTACATGTCCACTTGAGCAGTGCCCAGCACAATGTTTTCCTGCAGTGACCCCTGCCTTCCAATCTCGTCATGGACGATGATGGATCTGTTTCCCCTTATCAAGGCTACTCGGATCGTGGCACATGCTTCCAAGATGCATGTGTAGGTCACTGCATCGAGAAGGATGCCCTCACATTGTAGGTCTTCAAAGCAGTCAAGTGTTTGTGCATCATGACCTTGTTGTGCATATTTTGCAATTAGTGCACTCCAAGAGACAACATCCCAAGAAAGTAGCCGGTCGAGCACTTGTTGTGCCTTTGAAACAGCACTGCACTTGGCATACATGTCCACTAGAGCATTGCAGAGCACAACTTCATACTGCAGCAACCCCTGCCTTCGAATCTTGTCATGGATTTGTTTCCCCTTATTGGTTTCATTTATCGTGGCACATGCTTTGAAAGACGCACGTGTAGGTCATTACACATGCATCTTGTCAGCTAAGACAACATCTCGAGAAGGCAGCCCAAACACTTGTCACGCCTCTGAAATAACCCCGCACTTGGCATACATGTCCACTACAGCAACACCCACCAGAATGTTGTACTGCTGCAACCCCTGCCTTCCAAACCAACCATGGATTTGTTTCCCCATATCAGTTGCTCCGATCATGGCACATGCTGCACATATGCTTTCTAGATGCATGTATAGGTTGCTACATCTGGATGGATGCCCTCATGCTGCATTTCTTTAAAGCAGTCAAGTGCTTGCTTAGCATTTCCTGCAATTAATCCACTCCAAGAGACAATAACCCAAAAAAGCAGTCCATCAAGCACTTGTCATGCATTCGAAACAACACCACACTAGGCATACATGTCCCCACTAGAGCATTGCGCAGCACAACATCATTATGTAGCAACCCTTGCCTTCCAAACTCGTCCGGATTTCTTTCCCCCTTGTCAACTGCTTGGATCATGGCATAAGCTTTCAAGATGCATGCATAGGACGCTGCAGCTCTTCGAAGCAGTCAAGTGCTTGTTCAACGTGACCACCTTGTGCATATCCTGTGATCAGTGCACTCCAAGAGACATCTCGAGAAGGCAGCCCTTCAGGATACATTTAACTCCATAAGGTAGATACATAAACAACGTAGGTGAGACAAGATACATTTAACTCCATAAGGTAGATACACAAAAAGGTGGTTCAAAAATACTCTGTTACAGTCCATTTCAAATTTTGGACATAAACCTCATCGACACTACTTTCTCTTTACCGTACTAAATTATGAGATCGAAAGGATAGCTACAAAAAATGTATATACAAAATGTTTTTCTACAACCTATTAACTGAATGTAGCTACAACACATAGATACAAAATGTGTTTCTACCATTGATAAAGTGAATGCCTTAAGCACCTTCACTTCTCATGTTTAAGGTAGTTTTCGCTACTACAATCCACACGCTAATGCATATATCGAAAACTTAATATTCAATCCAGCTTTGTAGTTTGCACAAAATCTCATCAAAAAACTCCAATCTTGGTTTGGACAGCCATGTAACAACAAAAGTTATGTTCCTGCAAAAAAACCATAAGAGACTAACAGGTTACATCAAACAAGAAATATGTTGTAAATGTAGCTCAAAAACACAAACTCTTTTGCTTTTACACAATAGGATTTATTAAAGAAGACATGATGTACCTGCTAAATGCTCCTAATGGTCCTTCACAAACTCAGTGAAAACCTTCCAATCATTTTCGTCAAGTTCGTACTTATTCTTGTTACAATTATATGTGAGATTTGCTAGAGCAATGATGCTTTCTATATTTATCATTTCAAGGTCAGTCAAATCATATGTAAAGCATCTGGTTCCTTTTGCTTTTTGATACCATCCTAGTTGAACCTCCACTCCTGAAGGCCTATCAGAGAGGCTAAACCCTCTCTTGTACTCCACATATGCACCACCAACCTTTCTTCTCATCTTTTGAACTCGACCTAAGTACCATACACTTTTTGTTTTCTTCTTACTTTTTGAGGAGCTTGGCTTGCATGACCGTGTGATCTTCCCATTGGTGTTCTCTTCTTGGAAGTATACCGCACAATCGCAACCAATGCCAAACAAATTTTCATTTGTCCCTTTATGACATTTTTCTTCCTTAGAGTAGTACACTCCTTGTCGAACCCTTGTCAGCCTATCTTTTGACAATGTGGGATTGCCATTCAATTGACTTACCAATGTGGACTTGAAAATTAACTTGTTCTCAAACTCTACAACCGGGCTAACTTCTTCTTTTTCATCCAAAACAGAATCCACGACATGTCGTATCTCACTGATAGAGACATCCTCATCTGAATCTGCTTCTTGATCTGTTGTAGGAGCCTCTTCATCTGTATCAGAGTCTTGGAAATCTGAGTTTGCATAGGCATCAAAAAATCCATCAAACCAGGGTTGCGACCACCATCTCATGTCTTGTGTACCTTTTGGCTTCATATGTAGGCGTTCACAAATCTGTTGAGCACTATGTAATCCCCTCTGTAAGGCACTGCTGATGATCATCTCATTGGTAGAAACACAATCATAGTCACCTAGATTGGCTTCCTGCACACCTCCTGAGATTTAACTCCCTCCATACATGCTCTTGCTTCTTGTGAGCTCTTGTAAACGACAAACCCTCTTCCTTGCATTCAAAATGTGCTATCCTATTCAAAATCCCAATACTGTGCAACATGTCCACCATCAAGTCATAAGTGCGCTCTTGCCCAACCATGCTCCCAATTTTACTAAAGAAGATTTCAGCTGCATCTGAGCTGGTGAGATGTAAAGGACACTTCAAGCCCGGGTGAAAATCTCTGAAATATTTGATTAACAACACCACAAAGTGGCATGATATTTGCACATCCAAGAATGCCTCCTTGGTGATAAAGTTGGTGCTTAGAGTATATGTGCTGTGCTATACGAATCCAAGATCTCCAAATTTGGAAGAAGAAAGCCACTTTGGCTGCTAAATGAACTCTCTCTAACAAGCTCAAGTGCGGAGACAAGATAATATCAATGTAGTCTCTAGCCACAGCAACTTCAAGATAGGCTTGTGTCCCTAGCATACTCCGCTCTTTTCTCTGCAACCCATTATTTGCAAGCTCTCTCAAACACCATTGTACTTGTTTGCTACATATTCTTTGAGCTGCAGGCCAATTTTGCCGATCATCTCGTCTAATGTCTCCTTCTCTGAGCATGTGCTTGTCAACAGAAAAAGAACCATACACAATGATAACATGGTTCAAAGTAACCCAAACATCACCACCAAGAGCCAATTGATGCTTTGGTTTATCGAGAACATTGACTAGCTTCTTTCCATTGTGTACAAAGTCTTGATCATGCATGCATGAGACATCCCCATTTGACACTTTGGCTGAAAGAACCCATCCATCCCATCCAATTCCATATCACGAACTTCTTGTCAACATAATCAGTAAGCATCAACTTTCTTCGACGGCTATCTCCATGCATCAACTTTCTTCGACGGCTATCTCCATGTGAGACATGCCCAATAATTGGACCCACTGTAGCCTTAAGCTTTTCATCCCATAAGCTCAAAATTTCAGTCCATTGTCTCTATACAAAACATGCATCAAAGTGATTGCAAGTACAGTGGGCTGCCATAACCAAGCGTGGTAACGCTTCATGCAACGGATTTGCAACAAAAACTCTTGCGTAACCACCAATGATACGAGTCTCAAATGCATCAACAATCACATTATAACCTTCCTTTCCTTCTCCAACTTTGATCGTGCAAGTAGTCATGCACTCATGGTTCCCTAATTTGAGCCCATCAAATCCAACAAGCGTATCATCCTTTGGATTCCACACCTACAACCAAAAAGAACAATGTATAGGAGATGCATGAGCTGATTGTAAGCGTGCAAGTCAAAATAGAAACTTAGAGTTTGTTATGTTTACCTAATACGCTTTTTTATGGCAGTCTCATCTTCCACTAAGATGAAGGGAATCTGTGATGCAATCCCATGTTTTTCTTTCTCCTTCTGATAAATTTCAGCAATGGCATCAAAAACATAGCCATGTATGCCTGAGACAAACTGTGTGGCAAGTCTTTGCCCTCTCTTTGTAGTTGACAATGAAGGACCGTTAAGATTGACACTTAGGAAATCGTGCAACCTTGGTCCACCCCACATCTTTGCAACCTCAAACATAGCCTTGGTGTTTTCACTGTATCTTTGTCCTCTATTTGACCTCAATAAATTTGTAGCTACATCCTGTAAGAAGAGCCATAAGGCAGGTTTACCACCAAACTTTCCTAGTCTATGGGATTCTACTATATTGCTACAAAATCTCTGTAAATCCTTTCGGTTAAGAGACTCCATGCTTGCTTCTCTTAAAGTGCATATCCTCACTGAAAGCACTGCAATCTGAGATTTTGCCACCATAGTTTGACAGTGAGATCTCTTGCATGTTTTTTTGCCACTATAGTTGTTTGTCTAAGCTCTGTTCTAGTGAGAAAATCTAATCTTCTTCCACCATCAGTTCCCCTATTGCCTCTCTTCTATCGACGGTCTTCTCTCTGTACAATCTCATCCTAAAATCATGGAGCTTTGATATCCCTTTGCAGTGGCTACATGAAAAGGCTTCAAATGGTTGTCCGTTACTAGAAACACGTAGACAACCAATGTCACGAAAGCATCCATCTATGTGAAAGGTAGAAGTTCCATCATATAAGGTTGCCTTACTAAGGCTCTGTAAACCAAAACTTACTAGTACATTGGTCATCCAACAAGGGCTTTATGCAAACATTCTTGTTGTTCACTTTAATCTCATGATTCCACAAACCCCAACATAATAAATTTAGACTTGTTAAAGAAGTTTCACCTTCTTCATGGTTATTGAGAGAAGAGGAGCCACCCATAGTAGTTGAGCTTGCAATTTTTGTAGAAACCACAAAATTACTGAGTGATATTTGCTTTGGATCGTGTTTCTTCTCCTTTCGAGGACGCCCGCGTAATCTCGTGGAACAATGGCTTGGACCTTTCCTTCTCTTTTGCAACTGCCTTGTTATGGGTATTGGACTTTGTGTGCTCGATAAGAACTGTATGCAAATCAGATCTTGGAGGACATAAGGGCAACCATGCATCATCGTACTTACATCTCACTCGAACAAAGCTCTTGTCTTTCAAATCATGTAGTGTCACTTCTACGACCTCAAAATCCCAGCCTATGTACACGCAAGACATGATTAAAAAAAGTTATAAAATTGAAACTCTATTCTAAAGACATATTGAACTTATGAACAGAACTAAACAATAATACCTTCATTTGTTGCCATATAAGAATGCAATTTCTCTATCGAAGCCTCTATGACTTGTCTATTACCCTCTTCATGCTCAGTGACTCCATGGTGCATAGCTTCTTTTCGAAGCCCACGAAAAGCCATGTAATTCTTCTCATGTTTTTTGCTCTCCAATATGTGGGTCCTCATGAAGTTAGCGAAGCAATTATAAGCATCTTTCTTCCCTTCTACTACCGAGCCTTTTCCATATAAAGAACCACATTCATGACACCATATTCGTACACGGGGCTGCCCATCAAAGTCTTCTGTATGCAACTCAAACCTATCATCCCTTGGGATATTCATTACTTTTAGCTTTGATCTTGTTCTATCGCATTCTTGTTGCCAATGCTCTAGAACACTTGCACTCAATAATGTACTAGAAATCCTTGAACATGGGTTGCTTTGAGTATCATGATTTTCTTCAATGTTTGCTTGAATGCATTGTCTCTTACTCGGAGAAGATGTCCCTTCTACATTAGTGGCACTCCTCTTGATCCGGACTAGAAGTCTATCATCTAGTGTCCAATGCTCTTCTTGTCTCTTGTTCAAGATATACTTATCATCATCTATGAACTCAAAGACTCCACACAAAAACTCATCACCCTCAATCTCTTCTCGAACTTGAGAAAAAGTGGGCCTAAGTGTATCTTGTCTCACCCTCACAAATCCTAGTTGCTCCTCATTATCATCTCGTTGATCACTTGAATCTTGTAGAAAGATCCCATGGCACCCAAAGTGTATTCAAATAAGATCGCACTTAATACCTACATAGCACAAAAATTGATCAAATAAGAGGATTACTTGGTCCATGCATAAAACCAATTTATCATAGCAAAAGAAGAGATATCATTATGATCATATTGCAAGGACATACATTCTAACATTGTCCCTCTATCAAATATTATTCATACGCCAATCATACACAGAGAAAGAATATTTGAATAATTTTAAGCTACTATGATTTTCTCTCTCACCACATGGAAATACATTTCCCTCTCTCCATGAACCTTCCACAACCCCTCATCAAAGTGCATTTTGTAGGTAGAAGCTTCTTGACATAAGAAGACTTGTAAAGCTTTATTTTAGAATTGACTCTCTAAAGAATCATTAGAGAACTTGTAAAGCTTTATTAAGAATTGACTCTCTAAAGAATCATTAGAGAAGAAACTATGCATGCATGTAGGCACTTACCTACCTACTCCATGTCATATGAGCTCACATGTCACCAAAATCTCACACCCTCTCTAAAATGGAATTTATCTAAGCAAAGGTGAACCCCATAGCAAAGTTCAAAAACACTTCTTATCACAGGACTATATAATGAGCTATGCACTTTTGGTTATATGTAGACATCTATCACTCTCCTACAAACAAGAAGCTCCCATCCTTTGAAAACCCACACTATGCTTACTTATAAATCTAAAAAGAAATGGTAGGGTGGTTGCAAGTTCAGGGTTTCCAGTTTTGTCTACTCAGGCATCCTATAAACAGTAAAAAAATAGGTATTTGTTTACCTTTAGTGGCCAATCTTTGCTAGCTAACGAAGGAATTTCCTTTCAAGTTCTCTTTTTGGAACATCACATACAAAGTTGGGAATATAGTTGCATAATCTAATTAAGCATTAGATAGTTGAAAGTCCTCATTTCCTTAGGTACAAAGTCAATGTATACACCCTGTCCCAAATTTGGACTGATTCCATAAAATGCTAATATCTTTTACGTATAAACTCATATGAGATTCCCACTTTGTACCTTATATCTTCACAGCTATTTGTCTATTTTCTTTAAATATTTCAAGGTCTTTAAAGTGTTATAATATACGCCACTTTTTGTACCCACAATAACTACCACTTACAATGCTCAATCTTGTAGATCCAAAGAGTGGTAGATAATGAGATATTATTAGAATGTGGTGGTTAGTCAAAATTGCAAATCCAATGGTTGGATTTTTAATGATCTCTTTTCCAAAATTCTTCCAGGCTATAAGAAGGCCTGTAAACATAAGTAATCTAATTATTAAAATTAAAATTTTGATGTAAATCGTCTAAAACCTATAGGGACTAGTGTACTTATAATGATGCATCTATGGAAAAAAAGTTGGATCACTCTAAGTATGGAAAGATCATTTTAAAACCAGTTCATTGTATTTTTGTTTAATTTTGATAATCTAGACTAATTTGTATTAATTTAAGTTGTATTGGATTAATTTGAGTGCATGTGTATTTTTTATTAGTTTCTTGATCTCATTTGAAGTACCTTGCTCCCCCTGAAATTCGCTCTCCAAGCATTGTCCCAGTCCAGCATAAATTGGACAAAACTGGACACCCTAATCTTGCAACAACCCGGCATTGCATTGTACAAGGAAAATAAACTTACAAGAAAATAGAAGAATCTCTGAGGATTAGCAATATATTCAATCCATTTCACTTCCAATGCCACTTTAATAAGCCCACAAGGTTAACTCCTGTGATTCATGAACAAGTACTAATTAGAGACTAATTAATAGGATTAGTAGATGAAAAAAGCCCAAAACAGCATAATATACATATTAGTTAAATCTACATCTAATAAAAATTGATAAAAATTGATTCTTCTTCATAACAGCTTGAAAGAAGCCTCATATCATATTGAGTATTAGTAGAGAGGCTTTGAAATTTACATGAAACCTTAGCCTAATCTTATTTTCTTACAAGAAGCCTCATATTGAGTATTAGAGAGGCTTTGAAATTTACATGAAACCTTAGCCTAATCTTAATATTTTCTTACAGCATATTGGAAGAGAAAAGGCTGAAATCAATGCCATAAAAATGCATTAATCATAAGCTTTAGCTATAGAGAAGGAGAAAACTACTTACAATTGAAGCTTGCCTATTGAGAATAAAGGAACAGCAACACCATTGTGAAAGGGAGAGTAGATGAGGAGAGCATGAAGAAGAAAGGGGCAACAAGAGAGAGACTACTACGGGCGCTAAACTTTTCATTAAAAGATCCAATGATTCAAAAACAAGGCCTGTAATGCCAAACGTTTTCAATAAATAAGAAGTTCACGTTAAAATTAAAAATAAAAATCTCACATTAAAATTAAAAATAAGAAACTGAGCTTTTATTGAGCGTGGGCCTCAAGGATTTGAACCCACAACGTTTGGCATGCTAAAATTTTGACCTTTATCATTTATGCCACTCTTCCTACATTCTACCTGTGTCATTCTAAGTGATTGACAACATATATAAATATAAAATACCCTTCTATAAATAGAATACCTAGGAGAAATTGGCCTCCCTCTATAAATAAATTTCTGTGAGTCCATTCTAATAAATAATGCCTTATGTTGAATGCATGTGATAGACACTTTTACATGTTAGTGACCCCCCCGACCGAGCTTCATCTTCTCTTCCCTATTTGTGTTGGCGACCTTGTCTCGGGAGCTCTACGGGAGGCACCGGTAAACGATCTCTGATTGAGGAGCTTTCTTTGCGGGAGTAAAGCTATAGAGCAACTATATTGTCCTATTGGATGAGGTTTTTCGGGCCGAAAACGCGTTTCAGGCGCATTAGGACCTCTGTTTTTCGGAAAGCAGGCGATTTCGAGCACTACTGCGGGTAAGTCATCGATTCTCTACAGAACTCTATTTTAAGAACTGTAGGAAGACAGATTGGTTGTGCAGACATTGTGTGTTGCACAAGGAGGTCAACAGTTGCCATTGGATGTATGTATGCACATTGAGGTCACTGGTTGTGACATTTGAGTGTAGTACAGTACCGTTGTAGAAAATACAGCAGTTTGTGTAGGACAAACTAGTGCTGTTTCTGGTAAATTTGTGTGTCTGGCAAGATGTCAAATGATGGCATAAACCAGATTGTTGCTGAGAAGCTTGATAAGAACAACTTCCATGCTTGGAGGTTCAGGTTGACAAATTTCCTGATGGGAAAGGGTTACTTGAACTACGTAGAAGGTGAGCATGAAGAGGCACCGGAGATACCGGAGATCAATCCGATTGTTGCAGATGTGAAAGAGTTCAAGGATTGGAACAAAAGAGCCAGAAAAGTTATGTATTGGCTCTCTATCAGTATACAGGACACCATGATTGGGCACATACAAGATGCCAAGTCCCCTAAGGAGGCGTGGGACACCTTGGTAAAACTCTATGAAACGAATACACGAAAGATACAGTTGAAGAATGAACTTCATACTGTGGAGAAAAAGAGTGTGTCTGTGAATGAATATGCATTGAAGAGCAAGGGTATTGTAGAATCCCTTGCATCTATTGGCGTTTCAATAGAGATGATGATGATAAGGTGGAAGTTTGTCTACGTGGTCTCGGGCCACAATACAAGGCATTCAAGACGTCTATTTAGACTCGAAAAAACATTCCCAATCTCACAGATTTGGTGTCTATGTTGATTATAGAAGAGAAGAGCTTGGGTGAAGACCAACAATCTTCACAAAACAAAAACAGTTCAGAGCAACAGGACTTCTACACAAGTTCAGGAGGAGGACGAGGTAGAGGAGGCCGTGGACGTGGCCAAGGAAGTGGCCAAATAGGTAATCAAAATTATGGCCAGCAGTATAGCAGCAACAACAACAGTCCCAGAATTCACAACAACAACAACACGCAGGTGGAAGAGGCCAATTCAGAGGCAGGGGGAGTCAAAGAGGTCATGGAAATTGGCAAAGGCAGTATAATGATACACGTGGATGCTTTTATTGTGGAAGCCTAGACATGTGCAGGCAGATTGTTATATAAGAAGTAGGCTGACATGTAAAATGGGAAATTGCAGCAAAACAACTATGCATCCTCGACGAGCAGAAACAATGAGGATAATGAAAGGTTGTTTGTTATGCAGCATGTCGTTAATGCCATGTCTGAAAATGTTGACGCAGCACATAAAGATGATGTATGGTACGTTGATTCCAGGTGCTTTGAACCCCATGACAAGTCATGGGGAGTGGTTCAAGGAGATGAAGAACCTTGAAAGACCAGGTTTTATGGAAACAAGGGATGACACTGCTCATCCAATTGCCCATGTTGGAGATGTGCCATTATCTATGCAGAATGGCAAAGTGAAGTACCTTGCAGATGTACTTCATGTTCCGAACATAACAAAGAATCTGGTTTCAGTTGGCCAGATGATTGAGTAGGGTTTGCAAGTTCGGTTTAATCCTGATGGTTGTCATGTTGAAGAATTTAAAGACAAGTGCAGGTTGTGGTTGGAAAAGGCAACAGAGTGGGCAGAATGTTTACATTGAATGTAAACATACCTGAAGTGAGTGTTGTTGCGATGTTTGCAAATGGTTCAGGAATTGTTGCAGACACAGACATTTGACATAAAAGAATTGGACATGTGAATGTGCAGAGAATGAAGTCTATGCAGACTAAAGGAATTGTGACAGGGCTGCCAAAGTTTAAAGTTGAAGGTATGCAGAAAATATGTGAAGCATGCCAATTTGGAAAGCAAACAAAGCATGTATTTCAACGTGACAGAAATGTGAGCAAAAATGCACTTGATGTTGTGCATTCAGATGTATGGGGTCCTACGAAGACCATGTCTATGGGAGGCTGCAGGTATTATGTGACATTTATTGATGTGACCACACAAGGAAAGTGTGGGTATACTTCATGAAGGAGAAGGGTGAGGTGTTCACTCATTTTCAGAATTTCAGAGTTATGGTTGAAAAGCAAACAGGGAAATATGTAAAGTGCCTAAGGTTAGATGGAGGGGGAGAGTACTTCTCCAATGAGTTCTCTGAATTTTTGAAGAAGAATGGTATTCGAAGACAGTTTACATGCAAATACACTCCGCAGCAAAATGGAGTTGCTGAGCGAAAAAACAGGCACATTGCTTAGATTGCGCGAGCATTGATGGGAGAGAAGAATATGCCGTATAATAGCTATTGGGCTGAGGCTGTTTCTACAACAATTTACATCATGAACAGGACTCCAATTGCAGCCATACATGATGTAACTCCAGAGGAGAGTTTACTGGGACAGAAAACCTGATTTATCTCATCTGAAAGTCTTTGGATGCATTGCATATGTGCATGTGCAGATGAGCTGAGAAGAACTAAGCTGGATCCAAAAGCTGAAAAATGTGTATTTATTGGATATTCCCTTGAGCAAAAGGGATACAGGTGTAAATAACCCTGCTACACATGAGTTGAGGGGGTAAGCATGCAGGGATGTTGTTTTTGATGAGATGAGCAGCTGGTATGCTGCTGAAAAAGAAGCTGTTGGCTGATGTGAGTGGAAATGTGGTTGCACAGAATGCAAGTTAGCAATCACAGTCTTTGAGTGGACCAGGAGAGTCCTCATCTAGTGGTTCAGTTTTGATAGACCCTGGAGTGGTAGGCTGCGTCATAATACCAGCCTGCAAATGTGATTAGTACATCACATAAAGGCAAAGAGAAAGTGGTTGAGCCCCTTAGTATGCCTGACATTTCTGTAGGGCATTCTCATGTTGATGGTGGCGAGTCTAGTGGCTCAGAGAAAGTGGTTGAGCCCCTTAGTATGCCTGATATTTCTGTAGGGCATTCTCATGTTGATGTGATTAGTACATCACATAAAGGCAAAGAGAAAGTGGTTGAGCCCCTTAGTATGCCTGACATTTCTGTAGGGCATTCTCATGTTGATGGTGGAGAGTCTAGTGGCTCAGAGATGAGCCTTAATGAGGATCTTGGGATACCAGCTATGAGAACACCTGCTATAAAGAAGGCTATGAAAGCCATGAATGCAAAGCTGCGAAGATCTGGGAGAGTGAAGAATCCTGTGCAGAGGTTCACCTATGATGGTTATGTGGCACATCACTATGCATACATGGCAAAAGTTGTAGAGGTTGTAGAGCCCACATGCATTGATGAGGCTGTTGGAAATGTGTGTTGGGAGAAAGCTATGGATGAGAAGATGGATGCACTATATGAAAATGAGACTTGGGATTTAGTGTAATTGCATGAAGGCAAGAAAGCCATTGGATGCAAGTGGGTGTACAAAGTAAAACATAAGAGTGATGGAAGCATAAGCAGGTACAAGGCTAGATTGGTAGCCAAAGGATATGCGTAGACATATGGCATTGATTATGAGGAAACTTTCAGCCCAGTTGCCAAGATGGCAACAGTGAGAGTTGTGATAGCAGTGGTTGCGTCAAAGCAATGGTCTTTACATCAGATGGATGTAAAGAATGCATTCTTGCATGGGGATTTGCAAGAAGAGGTGTATATGTTGCAGCCACCTAGTTATGAGGATGTGAGTCACCCCGAGCATGTTTGTATATGTTGCAGTCACCTGGTTATGAGGATGTGAGTCACCCCGAGCATGTTTGTAGGTTGAAGAAAGCCTTGTATGGCTTAAAACAAGCACCAAGAGCATGGTCTGACAAGATTTCTGTATATCTTGTCACTATTGGCTTTCATGTAGCCAATGTAGATTTCTCGCTGTATGTGAGACACAGTGATAGAGGGGTTGTGCCTGCTCTTATCATCTATGTAGATGACCTGATCATTATGGGGGACCATGATGCAGAGATCTTTGATGTAAAGATCTTGCTTAGACAGAAGTTTGAGATGAAGGATCTGGGGGAGCTCAAATATTTCTTGGGCATTGAGGTGATTAGGTCACCACACATGGTATTGGATTACTGCAGAGACAGTATGGCTTGGACATGTTGTCCAAGTATGGTATGACAGGCTGCAAGCCTATCTCAGCGCCATTGGATCAGAATGGCAAGTTGAGTGCAGATTCAGGATACATTTTGGAGGATCTTTCTATGTATAGGTGCATAGTAGGAAGCTTGATCTACATGATGATCACTAGGCCAGATTTGAGCTATACTGTTGGGTTGGTGAGTCAGTTTATGTAGGTTCCTGAAGCCCCATTTGGATGCATCGAGACGCATACTGAGGTATGTGAGGTCTACTTTGCATTGTGGACTATTTTATGAAATGGAACAGAGATATGTGTACATGGGTACACAAATGCTAATTGGGCTGGTAGTATCTCAGATAGAAGATCTACTAGTGGCTTCATGTATTCTTTGGGGAGTGCTGTTGTGACTTGGAGCAGCAAGAAGTAGCCTACGGTTACTCTATCCAGTACACAGAGGCCGAGTACAGAGGTGCTATGGCAGTATGTGAGGTAGCTTGGTTGAGAAAGCTACTTGTAGATTTGGCTCTATCAGTGGATAGACAAGTTGTCATTTTGTGTGACAACATTAGCAGTATACAGTTGGCCAAGAACCTAGTTTTTCATGCTCGAACGAAGCATATAGAGGTCCACTACCATTTTGTGTCAGAGAGAAGGTTTTGGTAGGTGATGTTGACCTTGTTTATGTCAGCACATAGGATCAGGTCACTGACATCTTCACCAAAGCATTGGGTACAGAGAAGCTCCGTAGATTCAGGGCTTCGCTTGGCGTGCCTGGGGGATAGGCCCCACACTTACACCATTGGCATGGTTGGTGAGATCATGGGTGATATGCGGCCAGTGGGATGACAGGCTGTGTGTGACCGCCATTCTAGAGACTGGAATAGTTATAGCGCCAGCTCATTTAGTTGGGTTCACACTATAGATAACCCTAGTATGTATTTGGTTGAGTACCCTTTCATATTGTGTGTACTCTTATCCTTGTATATGGTGTGTTGAGAGTTGTGTGAAGAAGAAGAAGATTTTCAGTCTCTCACCTTGTGTGTTCTCTTTTAGGGTTTTGTGAGTGTGTGTGTGCTTGCAAGAGCTCAAGCTCTCTTCTCCCCTACATCTTTTCACTTGTGCCTTACAAAAATACCCAAAAGGGTGATCACTAATGTGTAAAGGAGTTGCTTCTGCCATGAAATGAATAGAACTTTGGTTATTGGCCATCACGATTATGCACTTCATTACATAAAAAGGATACCTAAGTGTATTTTCAATTATTTGGACCTTGTTAAAGGTTCTATTCTATGGGAAAAAAAATTGAAATATCTTCATAGCATAATAGCTTTTAACTTGGATCTTGATGCGTGCAACATTAGATTATAATATCCCCATTTCATGTTGTGGGTATGATTGTGTCTTCCCTTTTGATTTGAATATGGATATTCTACTTTTCTATTTAAATGTCTTATGAGATTAAATTTAACTATCCCATTATATGCAATATGAATATTTTATTGGTACCTACACTTTTGTCTTATTTTATGAGATCTTTTGGACTCTTATCATGATTTTTGAATGTCTATTCATGCATACACATTTGAACTACTTATAGAAGCATCATAGCCTTTGAAATTTTGTATGAAAATATAGACTTAGAATATCTATCTCTTTGAATAAATTTATTGCACATGTTAACATGTACCTATTTTTTGAGCTTTTTTGCTAGTTTATTATTTTTTCTTTTTAAAATTTCTAGTACCTCCAAGTCCACTAAATGTTTCTCTTAATCATAGCAATGACTTCAAAAAATACATTTTTTTGGTTGATAGATGTTGGAATTCTATAGCAAGCATGGGTGACATAGTGCCCCTTCATTTTTAAAGAGGAAACCAAATGACTCATTGAGGCTTTTCTTTTGTTTTAATCTTTTTCTCATGTCCTTTTATTAATGTTTACTACACACATGAAGGGTATTTTCATTAATTCGAGAAAGGTTTCAACTACAAAAAACCCTTTTAGAAAGAATGTTTGTATGTCCTAGTTAGGCTGCCAAACTAGTTTTAATAGATAGATTTAAGACAACTCAATGTAGAACTAAGACATGAAAAGACAATTCAATAATCAAGAAAGATCAACATCCATATAATGAAAACAACAAGCATGGATGGATGGAACTCCATGCATGTGTTGTGGCTTGCTCACACGATCTCTCACAAGAAGATATTATTCACATTAGAAAGGAAGCATATGGTCTAGAATGTTTACAGTGAGTCATGTACATAGTGAAAATGATTGAACTAGAGGATAAGAACAAAGAGAGAGTCGAGAATTCTCACACTACCTATATAGAGATAGAATAATGCTTATACTAAACAACAATAGTAAGAGGCATGAAATGATGAGTACATCAGATAAGGAGGTAGTGTAGAATTCCCATACTACTACCTTGTATAGAGATAGAATGTTCACACTAGATAAAAACGCACTACTATCTCATATAGAGATAGAATGCTCACACTATCTTATATAGAGATAGAATGTGTTGGAATTAGGGTTGCAGAAAAGCACACAAAGCTTGGAGAAGAAGAAGCAAGAATGCACACAACACACTGTATTAGATTGTGTCAATGTACAAAGATAAGTTAGCCCTAGAATAATGGGCGTATATACAAGCCGAGGGAAAAAACCTCCTAAAGAGGAAAAAAGTGTCCCAGTGGTCCTAAGGGTGTTCACACACATCACTGCCTATATATATGGCAACAAATCTCCCTGGGAGTAATGGTGTGAACGAGAGCTAGCACTCATGTATAGGGAAGTGCCATGCTCGAAGTAGATCAGTCCACAAAGGGGAGCAAGCCCAAAGCTTTGCGGAAAGCTTCAAACTTCTCACGAGGAAGTGCCTTTGTGAAAAGATCGGCGAGGTTGTCCTGTGTTGGCACATATTGTAAGATTTCTCTCTCCTGCTCTTTGAGGTGTACAGATGTAAGAATCTCCCCTTCTGATCTTATAATTATTTCCCTCTCTGAAATAAAAGAAAGATTCTATTTTACTCTGTTTTGACCTAGAGAGAGAAAATATCTAGAGAGAGGAAGTCCAAAATTGAGATATTTTTGGATATAAAAATCCTCCTAGTGTCTAAAATGAATTCCCCTGAAACAAAAATTCAAAAAGAACTTTCCAATGTACAATTGGAATTAATTGGAAATGGGTATAAAGGACCTTAGCCTAAGGGTCTAGATTTTCAGAAATTTTTGGATTATGGTCCAATTAAGGTTCCTATGGGCCAATTGGATCAATCCATGTGTGGTGAGGAGATAAATCCAAATTGTAAAAGAAAATATCCAAAAATGAGTAAATGGCTCACATAAGATGAAGAGTTGACTAAGGACAAGGTTAATAGTTAAAAAAGGGAGATATTTAGGAGCAATGATGCATTTTTGACACCTCTGCATGGGGGAATTTTCCTCATGAAGGAGGCGCCTACTTCACATGCTTGAATGAGTTTTAAACTAAAAAATAATGTGATATTTTTATCTCTCCTCTCTTCTAGATCAAACCGAATCAAAAAGTAACCAAACTAGGTCCAAATCTGGTCCAAATTCAACCAAACTGAAATCTAGAAAATTCTAGAAATCAGTTAGCCTTGGTTAGAGCCTCCCTCTCCTATAAATAGAACCTGAGCCCTTTGAAAAAAATAGGAGAATTTTACTATACCAGAATTATGCTGAAATAATGCTAATTTTTACTATTCTCAAAAATTCTCTCCAAATTGAAGAAATTGGAGCTTCCCTCTTTCTTCAATATCCATTGGTGGCTCCATCAACATACTAAACCAATTGATTGGTTGGGGGCCTCTACCGTGAACAAATAATCAAGCAAATTGTAAGGTAATTGGTGAATTTTGATCTTTTCTATAATTTCTCAATGTTTCTCTCTTCTCAACCCCTCTCAAGCTTGAGAAGCTTAATTGGAATGGTTTTTTGAAAGCTATTGAAGTTAATTGATGAATGGTAGTAAAGAATTACTTAAATTTTCATTTATGCTTAATTCTATGGTTTTTATGTAATTTCTCTCTCTTACTCAAGAGATGGTCTTACTCATGACCTATTCTCAATCCAAAGGAAGCTTTTCATAAATCTTTTCCTTAATCCAAGTCTAATCTATGCTTGAGGCCAAATTAATGCCTTTTCCTATGCTTTTAGTTTATGAATTTCATGAATATTGATGATTCAATCCATTATGGATTAGTGATCCAATTAAGGATCATTCTAATCATTCCATTAATGTTAAGCTTTATCCTTTAAAATAATTAAGATTTATTAGTCATAGCAGCGGAGCTATGGTAAATTTTTTGTAAAAATTACACATAAAATAATTTCAAGCATGAAAAGAGGACTTCCTACCATATTCTAGGAACTATCATCCTAGATTAATTGAAAGAATTTCATTGTAAACATGGAGAAATTGATTATTGATTTTTATGCATAAGAGGATGCATAAAAGAAATTTATTTTATTATAAAAGTGTTACTTTTATCATAATTGATTTTCATGCATAAAAGTATGCATAAAAGATTATTTTTTTAATTATAAAAGTGTTACTTTTATCATTATTGATTTTTATGCATAAGAGGATGCATAAAAGAAATTTATTTTATTATAAAAGTGTTACTTTTATCATAATTGATTTTCATGCATAAAAGTATGCATAAAAGATTATTTATTCTATTATAAAAGTGTTACTTTTATCATTATTGATTTTTATGCATAAGAGGATGCATAAAAGAAATTTATTTTATTATAAAAGTGTTACTTTTATCATAATTGATTTTTATGCATAAGAGGATGCATAAAAGAAATTTATTTTATAAAAGTGTTACTTTTATCATAATTGATTTTCATGCATAAACATATGCATAAAAGATACTTTTTTATATTAAAAGTGTGATTTTCATCATAAATGATTTTAGGCATAAATTAGATGCATAAGAGAAAATTCTTTTATTCTAAAAGCGAAACTCCTACTAAATTGGATTTATGTATGGGAAGATACATAATTAAATTCAAAAGTGTCATTCTCATTTAAAATAAATTTATGCAGAGGAAGGTGCATAAAAGATTGATTTTTATTTCGAAAGTGTTACTCTCCTTAAAATGGAATTTATACATAAATAGATGCATAATGAAATCTTATATCAAAAATAAGAATTCTCTTGTATTCTATAAATAGATATGAGGATGTGAAATGAATCAGATAGATGAAAATGAACGAAGAATGGATGTAGAAGTATGTATGTGATAGGATGTGATAAGATGCATATGAGATGAGATAGGATGTGATAAGATGCGTATGAGATGTGATAATAGGTGTATGTATGTGATAGGATGTGATAAGATGCGTATGAGATGTGATAGGATGTGATAAGATGCGTATGAGATGTGATAATAGGTATATGTATGTGATAGGATGTGATAAGATGCATATGAGATGTGATAAGATGCGTATGAGATGTGATAGGATGTGATAAGATGGTAGATGTGGATGTACGGATGTGGATGTATGAATGAGGATGTGAAAATGGATGTATGCATGTGGATGTGGATGTGGAAATGGATGTATGAATGTGGATGTGGATGTATGTATGTGGATGTGGATGTATGAATGAGGATGTGAAATTGGATGTATGCATGTGGATGTGGAAATGGATGTGGATGTGAAAATGGATGTATGGATGTGGATATGGATGTGTATGTATGGAAGTGGATGTATGAATGCAGATGTGGATGTGTATGTATGGATATAGATGTATGAATGCAGATGTGGATGTGGATGTATGAATCTGGATGTGTATGTATGAAAATGGATGTATGTATGTGAATGTGAAAATGGATGTATGGATATAGATGTGGATGTATGGATGTGAATGTAGATGTGGATGTGGATGTATGGATGAAGATGCGGATGTGGATGTATGTATGTGGATGTGGATGTGGATGTGGATGTGGATGTGGATGTATGAATGAGGATGTGAAAATGGATGTATGCATGTGGATGTGGATATGGAAATGGATGTATGGATGTGGATATGGATGTATGAATGTGGATGTGGATGTATGGATGTGGATATGGATGTGTATGTATGAATGCGGATATGGAATTGGATGTATGATGTGGATGTACGAATGTGGATGTGTATGTGGAATAATGAATGTGAATATATATGTAAATGGATATGAAGTCGATATGAACGAATGGATGAGATGAGATGTCATGTGAATCAGAATGTGAAATGAATAATATAATATATGAACGAATGAGATGTAATGAGAAATGGATGTGATGAGATGTAATGTGAATTAAGAAAGATAGGAATCAATGTTATGTGAAGTGAATGAATCCGATGAGATGGGATGGAAAATGATGTATCTGGTCAAGAATGGATACACTTATAAATTGGATTTGGGTTAAGTAATATGGATTGATGTGGAACAATCTGGAAAGATGTGAATTCATTATAGAAACTGTATTTGTGAACTGTTTGTAAATGACTGTTTTATGTCAAGAATGCTGGGGAAGCATTTTGACTGTCTTGAGAATGTGGTCGTGGAGACCTACCTGATAAAGTTGCAACTGCTGGGGACGGAGAGTCAATGGAGGACGTCTCGCGTAGCAAGGTCGGCCGAGGTCTTGACCAGCCTCGGTTCGATTTAAATGGTGAGCTTCCGGTACGGTGGATGAGGGACCAAGGAAGCGGCCTATGAGTGAAGCGCTAGGTGACCTGCGAAGGATCCTAGAGGGTGCTGACCATACGGTGCTCGGGCTCTGGGTCGCCAAAGATACCCACACGTGTGTCGAGGAAGATATTGGAACAAGAAGTAAGAGTTGT
The DNA here is from genome assembly GCF_041138505.1 of Cibotium barometz. NCBI lineage: Eukaryota > Viridiplantae > Streptophyta > Polypodiopsida > Cyatheales > Cibotiaceae > Cibotium > Cibotium barometz. The sequence continues at coordinate 38,641,753 of NC_141094.1, forward strand.
TTTTTGAAACCGGGCATGGATCTGGTTGATTGACCTTGCTGGTCCTCAACGAATGAGTCCATGGCTCTTTTACATGGATCTGTTGGTTGATCTTGCTGATCTTCAACGGAGATTCCATCTTAAAGTGATTATATTGCCGGGTACTATGGGCTAGAAACTATTGAAAAGGCCTCTGACAGGTGGTGAGCATTCTGGTTGCCAATGATGCCATAGATACTCCAATGAAGGAATGATTGGAAATAAGGATTCAAACAGTGATTTTGAGGATTGTGATCAGTGACACAATGGTTTCATTAAAGGATTGTTTTAAAGATAGCTGATGCTGAGAAAAAGGCAATTTCATATTGGGTGTGTAAGTGATGTGACTAGTTTATGTTTGCACGAACATCCGGCTAGGGGACCTGGAAACTCTTTTCCCTGGTACCAGGGACAAAACCTAACCGAATTCTAAATTGGATCCCTTCACTACAGTGGTTGGATGGTTGGCTAACCCATGGGACTGGATGGGGTTAGGCTGGACTGATGGATCCGTAAATCGAGACTCAATTTCTGTTTAGTTCGATAGATGAAGTAAATCCCGGACAAAAATTGTTCTATGGAAAAAGAATCAACGGCTGTGCCTCTCGATAAGGAAAAAAGCATTGGTCTCTATGATCCAAGTGCAATCTGTTCCTGACTATGGAACTTACGAGTTCGGTCAGATCAGTTGAGTTAGTTAAGGCTTTTGACTACGTTAGCAAAAAGTTATCCTGGTGGAATCGCCCGTGCTTTCCAGGCAAAGGAAGTTTTCCGGGTTCGGTTTTGGAAAACCGACGGATTAGTCTCTTGTCCGGATATCCGTGGGCGAGGCCCTAAGTGTGGGACCCTGCCCCGTGCGCAAGAAGAGCTACTTCTGCTGCTAGCACCCCAGAATCCGTTATACGAGGTGGGGACGGGAATCTCACACATATGCCAAGTTGATCTCTCCTGTGGTGCTGAGAGTCTCTCCCTGACATAGTGATAATGCACCTCAATGTGCTTTATGCGAGCATGAAAAACTGGGTTTCTTGCAACTACCAATGCGCTCTGACTATTAGTGTAGATAGAGGTGGCAGACTCTTGTCCAACACCCAAGTCAGCCATAAGCCGTCTGAGCCACACACACTCAATCGTAGCTGTGAAAGCTGCCCTGTACTCAGCTTCACAACTAGAAGTGGCCACAGTAGGTTACTTCTTGCTCAACCAAGATATGCATGAGCTATCGAGCATGAAACAAAATCCACTTGTGGACACTCTTGTGTCATAGCAACCAACCCAATCTGAGTCCGAAAAAGCATGTAAATCTGGCGACAACGATCCCCCTTGGGTTAAAACAACCCAAGATGTATGGTGCCACTCAAGTATAGCGAAAGATGCGTTTAACTGCCTTCCAATGCTGAGACCCTGGGCTATGCATAAACCTGCTCACCTGTGAGACTGCAAACTGAATGTCCGGCCTCGTAATGTATACATAAATGAGGCAACCAATAGCTATCTGATAGAGTGTGACATCAAAGTGATCTCCAGCATCATGAAAGACTCAACTTCAAACTTGTCTCCATTGGAGTAGCAATAGGCTTGAAGTCTTCAAGGCTAAATCTCTGCAACAATGTCTCAATATACTTTGTCTGACACAAAGCAATACCTCCATTACACTGCTTAAATTGTATCCCCAAATAATGATGCAAATGCCCCAAATCTGACATCTCAAAAGAGGCATTCAAATCAGCCTTAAAATCAGCAATATGACTCTCATTTTGTCCTGTGAGCAGCATGTCATCGACATAGAGAGCAATGATTAGATGTACATCATCCACACATTTAACATACAAAGTGCTTTCTGTTGGACTATTCTGAAAACCATGTGCAGTCAAATATGCATGTATCTTTTCATACCAAGCTTGTGGAGCTTGCTTTAAACCATACAAAGCCTTTTTCAACCTGCACACTTTGTTTTCCTGCCCTCTTTGAACAAAACCACGAGGCTGCAATGCATACACCTCCTCATGCAAATCTCCATTCAAGAACGGAGTCTTTATGTCCAATTGATGTACATTCCAACCATTATGAGCTACCAATGCACAAATGCTACGAATGGTAGTCATACGACAAGTGGGAGCAAAGGTCTCATCAAAATCAATGCCCTTTTCTTGAGCATAACCCCCTTTGCAAAATAAGTCTAGCCTTATAGCGATCAACACTGCCATCTGGCTTTCTTTTTAACTTAAAAACCCACTTACATCCAATGACCTTTTTACCAATAGGCAAAACACACAAAGACCATGTATCATTCTTCATTATAGCATCACATTCACTTTGCATTGTAGCCAACCAATTTTCTGATTTTTGTGTCTCATCAAATGAAAGAGGTTCTTCCTCTTCACACATACTAGACACAGCCAAAGCATAACAATCTGATGCATAAGAGGCATGCTGAAAACCTAAACGAGTACGACTAGAAATGGGTGCATCAATTTTACTATCACGCAAGGTTTGCACCAGCCATTTAGGCATACCTCTAGCCTACTCATTTTCAGCCCTATCCTCATAAATTACATCTGTAAATCTGCATCAGAAATAGGCTGATCTATGATGTCGTTTGAAATCTGCATAGGCTGAATATTTGCCTCATTAGGACTTACATTTGGATTCCCACCTGTAAAATAGAGGCAACAACGTATCAAATACATCCCGTGAGCTCACACCTGTCTCTGTGATACGTATCAAATACATCCCGTGAGCTCACACCTGTCTCTTTGATACGTATCAAATACATCCCGTGAGCTCACACCTGTCTCTTTGATACATGATAACAAAGGCTGCACAGCATCTTCCACAAAAACAACATCTCGACTAATCAAGATATGCTTTGACTGCGGATGATACAATCTATAACCCTTGCTCTTAGCACTGTAACCAACAAAAATGCATTTGACAGCCTTATCATCCAATTTTCTACGTTGTTGCACAGACACTAAAGCATAGGCCAAGCAACCAAAGACACGCAAGTGACCAATAGAAGGCTTCCTGCCATGCCAAGCTTCGTATGGAGTAACAGACTGCAAGGCCTTTTAGTGGGACACCTGTTGAGTACATATGCAGCACACATGACAGCCTCAAGCCAAAATGCATGTGGCAAAGCTTGGCTCTTGACCATACATCATGCCATCTCCATAAGTGACCTATTTTTCCTCTCAGCAACACCATTTTGCTGAGGGACATACGGCACTGTACATTGGTGTTTTATCCCACGACTAGCCAGAAATGCATCAAACTCTTTAGACATGTACTCCCCCCCTCGATCAGAACGGAGGGTGCCCATAGTACAATTGGATACATTTTCAACCATAAGCAAAAACTGTTGAAGCATAAAAACACTTCGGACTTTGCCTTCAGTGGATATACCCATGCATGCCTTGAGTAATCATCAATGAAAGTCACGAAGTACAAGTGTTTACCAAATGATGGAGTTTGCATAGGCCCACATACATCACTATGTACAAGTTGTAATTTGCGAGTGACCCGCACAGAACCATCCTTTGGAAACGCAGAACACTGCATTTTGTCCAAAATAAAGCCTTCACAAACATGTTTTAATGGTGCCTCAAGAGGGGGCAATGAAGCAACCATATCAAATTTCTGCAAACGCAGCAAACTAGCAAAGTTCAAATGACCAAAACGAGCATTCCATAGTTTTGCATCTGAAACTGCCTTTTCATCAGAAACTGCATTTGCTGAATCTTCCACACACTTGTCATAAGAATTGAGCCTATACAGCCCATGAAACAAGATGCTAGATGCAATAATCGTATCACCAGAAGTCAAATCATGAACAGTACATCTGTCATCCACAAATTTGACTACAAGTCCAAGTCTAGCAAGCGTAGAGACAGACAATAGATTCTTCTTTATCCCTGGCACATACGAAGCATCTGAAAGTGTGAAAGTGCTGCCATTTATAGTAGTAAGCATAATTTTACCAATGCCCTTCACTGGGTAAGAAGCATTATTGGCACATGTGACAGTATTCCCATTAGAGACAGCCTCAAGACAAGTGAACATATCACGATGCGAGGTAATGTGCTTTGTAGCACCACTGTCAAAATACCATACATCAGAGTCAATAGAAACTGCCAAACATGCATCATGTACAGATGGGTCATACTGGCAATACACACTAAACGCCCACTCTGTATCCTGCACAACATTTGCAGAATTTGCATTTGTAGAAGCATCCGCTATTGTGGCTGCATTTGACTCTTTCTTCTTTGCCTCTTTAGCCTTTAGCTTAGAGCAATTCTTAATGACATGATCAGTTGCCTTACAATAGTTGCACCTGATCTTTTTCTTGCCTTTATCAAGAGCCTTCTCAGACCTATTATTGCTACCTGTGGAAGGAGAAGAAGTTACAGACCTACTAATAGGAGAAGAAACAGTGGAAGGGGTTGCCTTACCACTTCTTCTTTGCTGGGTAGCAACAAATGCCTGATCAACTGCACGCTGCCTAGCCCTATTTTGCTGCCTGGACTGCGCTTCTTGTTGCAGGAGCTTGTTGACTAAAGTATCATACTTGACAGCATCAGGTTTGTCCTCAGTAACAATTCTCCAGTAAACAAGTCTCCACGTGGAAGCAAAAGTCTGATATGACTCAGGTAAAGCATCAAGAACAGTCTGCACACAAGAGAATGATCAGGAATAATCTCACCTGTAGAAAAATCAACTGTTCCTTGAGATCTTTAATCTTAGCAAGAAAAAAATTCATGTCATCATCTTCCTGCATAATCTTCGATTCTAGCTCTTTACGTAGGTAAGAGATTTTTGCCTCGTTATTACGACCTGCATACAAACCAGCTAGAATATCCCAAGCCTGTTTTGCTATTTTAGCTGAACAAATATGTGGAGTGATGTTACGTTTGATAGAAAGTGCAATCAAGGCATGAGCCTGCACATCTTTACCATCCCAATGAGCTTGTTCAGCAGTGGGTAAAACAGCAACAACAGTAGAGCTGCTAAAACCTGCAACATCCTCAACAGATCCTACATCCACAGAACCTGGATGTACATCCATACCCTGCACAATGTTCCACACTCCTTTTGCAACCAAAACATGCTGCATCATGTATGCCCAAAGTGGGTAGTTGTTGCTGTCTCCATCCAATTTGTCATCAGCCCCACAGCAGATAACATACGAAATACATTAGCAGACAACATGCGAAATACATCATTGCTGTTATCAGCCATGGCCACTGACTAAAATTGATGCAAAAGCTACCTGTAATGAAGCAAATACTGAACAGAAAACAACTCGTGCTATGTAGCATGAGTCCACAATTGAATACGTATGCCTATTTTGCAAAAAACTGCATTGTCAAAATTTCTGCACAAAATGACGAAAACACCTGTACAGAACTTGTAATGCAGAAATGGAGCCCGAAACGACCTCAGATGCAATTTCTGAGAACACAAAGCCCTACGGACCTATCTGCAAAGTATAGGGACCTGCAAGCGCTTGTGAAAGCTCACCTTAATCGGAGAACGTGAGTCGGAGGGTACTAGCGGCGTAGCCCTGGGAGCCGATGTCTGCTCTGATACCAATTGTTGGAATCAGGGTTGCAGAAAAGCACACAAAGCGTGGAGAAGAAGAAGCAAGAATGCACACAACACACTGTGTGTATTAGATTGTGTCAATGTACAAAGATAAGTTAGCCCTAGAATAATGGGCGTATATACAAGCCGGGGAAAAAACCTCCTAAAGAGGGAAAAAGTGCCCCGGTGGTCCTAAGTGTGTTTACACACATCACTGCCTATATATATGGCAACAGAATGTTCACACTAGATAATAACACAATGCTATTTTATATAGAGATAGAATGTTCACACTAGATAAAAACACACAACACATTATCTTATATATAGATATAGAATGTTCACACTAGTAGATAAAAACACACAACACACTATCTTATATAGAGATAGAATTTTCACACTAGATAAAAACACAAAATAAATCTAGAATGTTTACACCATTCCATATAGAGACAAAATCCTCAAAATAGACAATACGAACAAGCACATAGTCTAGTGTGCACACACTTCCTTAGGTAGAGATATTAGGTTCACATATAAGACAAGAACAAACACATAGTTAGAATGCTCAACCTACCTCATTTACACTTTTAAAAAAAGTCAGTATAAGAAATAGGGGGTTGTATCAGTGTTTCTATTTGCAAGGAGAAATCAAAGGATCTAGAGAAAAAAAAGCATGTGTTACGATTATAAACGTGGTTGACAATGCAACTATATTAGTTCATAGCTAGGGGCCACATTATAGCCTTGCTTATAACCATGCTTTAATCATGTTTATATCTCTACGAACTAAAAAAATATCACAAAACAATTGGGGTAGGATGGGGGAGATTAATCTCTAACATGATGCCCCAAAATTAAATTTAAGTACATGCCTCATTCATAGTAAAAACACATTAAGAAGATAAATATCCCATAACAATTAAGATCATAGAAAGATATTACATTTAATATCCAAAATACCAAAAGTACATATATGATATGTCTAAAAAGAGGAATCATGTCCTTAACCATGTGTTCTTGAAAAAAACTATATCAAAGAGTGTCATATTAATCTTCATCCTCAAGCTCATCATCATCATCATCATCATCATCATTCTCATCATCATCATCTTGCTCATCATCATCCTATACAAATAGAAAAGGAAAAATATTTTACATAGAGAACTATAATTTTGTTAGAAATAATTAGAGAGAATATGATATACTATAAAATTCACCTCAATAGGAGCTTGAACTGTTACCCCCTTTTTAAGAAGCCATTGCTATGTTTCTCTCTTATTATGTCTTCAATGATGGACATATTCTTCTTTTATTGGCCGAGCCATTTGCTTGTTCTTTCTAGAAAAAAATCTTTGAGCATCTTAAGCAATTCTATGCATAAGACAAAAAGATCAATCGAAAAAAAAGTGATGATACTTATAAATTTTGCACAAAAGGTGGATTTCCCACTCAAATCGTAGTTTGAGGGCCCCATCGTAAACGAATTTACGTTGAGATGATGCCTTTGTTGTGCATGGTTTTCTGGGCTGCCTTGTATTGTTTCTCTGCGATTCCCCACTCCTTGTTTGAGAAATGGCTAGGACAACAAAAAAAAGAGAGAGCATTTGGTTTGGATCTTACTGTGGAGAATGGAGAAGGGAATAGAGGCCACATAAGATAGATGAAAGACCTACACATTAAAAAAAAATGATTTATATGAAAATAAATATGCATAAGGTAAGAGCCATTTTAAAAATGCATAGAGAGATCTCATGCATTTGGTGGAGCCCTCTATGCAAATACATAAGGGCTCTACCTTATGCATGGAGCTCAGAAAGAGGTCTATGCATAATAAGGTAAGATCCCTTATGAAAATTCATAGAGCTCTCATGAATTTACTAGAGCCCTCTATGCATTTATATAAGGACTCTACCTTATGTGTAGAGCTCAAAGGGATCTTTATGTATAAGGTGAGAGCCCTTATGCAAATGCATAGAGCTCTATGCACAAATCTCATAGAGATATTTATGCATAAGATAAGAGTCCTTATGTAAATGCATAGAGCCCAAAGAAATCTCTATACATAAGGTAAGATCCCTTATGTAAATGCATATATACCTCATGCATTTGGTAGAGCCCTCTATGCATTTATATAAGGGATCTACCTTATACATAGAGCTCAGAGAGAGATCTATACATAAGGTAAGAGCCATTATGCAAATGCATAGAGATCAAAGATAGGTCTATGCATAGATCTCAAGAGAGATGTATGCATAAGGTAGATACCTCATACAAATGCAAGGGATCTACCTTATGCATAGAGCTAAAAGAGAGATCTATGCATAAGGTAAGATGCCTTATGAAAATGCATAGAGACTCTATGCATAAGATGAGATTCCTTATGAAAATGCATAAGGTAAGATTCCTTATGAAAATGCATAGAGATCTATGCATTAGGTAAGATTCCTTATAAAAATTCATAGAGATATAAAAATTCATAGAGACTCTATGCATAAGATAAGATTCCTTATGAAAATGCATAAGGTAAGATTCCTTATGAAAATGCATAGAGATCTATGCATTAGGTAAGATTCCTTATAAAAATTCATAGAGATATATGCATAACGTTGAGCCCTTATGCAAATGCATAAAGAGCTCTCCTGTGTTTGGTAGAGCCCTATGCAAATGCATAAGGGCCACTTCCTTAGCTCTATGTAGGTAAGAGCCCTTAAAAAATGCATATAAGCTAAGAGCCCTTAGCTCTATGCAGGTAAGAGCCCTTAGCTCTATGTAGGTAAGAGCCCTTAAAAAATGCATATAAGCTAAGAGCCCTTACACAAATGGTAATAAGCTAAGAGTCTTATGGATACAACTCTTGTATTTGGTAGATCTCTTTGCATAAGCTATGAACCCTTTTGCATAGAGGTCAAAGAGAGCTATTTATGCATTAGGTAAAATCCCTTATAAAATGCATAGAGATCTCATGCATTTGGTAGAGCACTTTATGAATTTGTAGTAGGGCTCTACCTTTATGCATAGAGCTCAGTGAGAGTTCTATATATAAGATAAGAGATCTTCCAAAAATCCAAATACATAGATAGCTCAGCTCTATGCATAAGGTAAGAGCCCTTGTGTAAATACATATAGAGCTATCATGAATTTGGTAGATCTCTCTATAAAAATGTAGAAGGGCTCTATCTTATGCATAGAGCTCAAATAGATCTTTATGCATAAGGTATAAATGCATATAGCTCTAATGCATTTAGTATGAACCTCTATGAAAATGTGTAAGGGCTCTATCTTATGCATAGAGCTCAAAGAGAGCTCTATGAATAGCTCTCATGCATTTGGTAGAGCTCTTTATGCATTTGCATAAAGGCTCTACCTTATGCATAGTGCTATATTTATGCATAGAACTCTCATGTATTTGGTAGATCTCTTGCATAGAGTTCATAGAGATCCCTATGCATGTATAGAGAGCACTCTATGCATGCATAGGGCTCATAAATATCTTATACATGCATAAAGATTACTCTATGCATAGAGATCTACCTTATACAACATAGAGCTATCATGCATTTGGTAGAGCTCTTGCATAGAGCTCATAGAGAGCCCTATGCATGAATAGAGAGAATTCTATGCATGCATAGAGAGCACTCTATACATTTATAGAGAGAGATATCCATAAGGTAGAGCCCTCCATGCATGAATTACATGCATAGAGCTCATAGAGAGCTCTCATGCATGTGAAAAAAATTATTCCCATAGCAGGAGGTCAGATGATGTGGTATCAAAGAAAATAGCAATAAGTTTAGAGCTTATCATAAGAGAATGGAGAGGGAGATAGATGAAAGACCTATACACTTTAAAGAAACATGCATCAAAGAAACATGGGTTATATGAAAACAAATATGCATTATATACTCTATGCATAGAGTATAAAGTAGAAAGCTCATACCTAAAACCTAAGCATAGAACCCAAAAAAACATAAACTAGAGCATTAGGTTTAAGGTTGGACCTTACTATAAGAGTTAGCCAAAGAGAGCATGTCCTAGAGATTCTTTACCTTAACAGAAAATCACACACACAAGAAATAATAATAAATAAATAGAGAGAGGAATTGGAGAGAAGGAATGGTAAAGTACATAGAAAATATAAACATTTTGATTTAAAAGTATAGAAGGGAGAAGACACACATACCTTTTGATTAAGAGCACTATGCTTGTGGAAGAGCAAGGAGGGAAGAAGATGAATCATATAAAGGACGAAAAGGTAGGTAGGTCATGCAACGAGAGTACTATAATGCCCAGGCAGGAGAATCCAATTATTTCCCAATCAACAAGGCTATGCATGTGGCTACACACACGACACAACCACACTAGTAGCTACATGTATAGTCGTATGTATATGTATAAAATAGCCACATCATCATGGTTAGTGCCATTTATATCACTACTTGCGCCACTCTCTCACTATTCTACCATTATCTTTCATAGCTATGGCCTTCATTCTCTTATAGTGAGTGAAAACAAAATAGTGTGGTTATAGTCTAAAACATCCACACCATCTTACGTGGAGATGGAATGGCATCCTAGATTAAAAAAAATTGCAATTTAAGCTTAGAATGCCACACTACTTTATATTGAGACATTTAAAACAAAAATTACCTCAAAGCACGACTCACTGTGCAAGAATATCTCTTATCTATGTGTATGTACTCTCTCTCTCTCTCTTACTTGGGAATATCACATTTTGTCAAAAAGCTATATATATATATATATATATATATATATATATATATATGTATGTATGTATGTATGTATGTATGTATGTATGTATATATATGTGTATATATATATATATATGTATGTATGTATGTATGTATATAATGTGTATATATATATGTATATATGTATATATATGTGTATATATATATATATATAAATTTTGTATAAGAAAAAATATTTTTGGTATATAAAACATAAATTTAATTGTATTTGTTAAGTTATTTGAAATATTTAGAAATAAGTATATTTTATCCACATAAATAATTTATTTGAGTCAAATAATGTAACTTAGATGAAAAATAAAATTAGTGAAACATAAAAAATAATTGTGTGCCTTATGCAAACATGTCTTTGTAATTTTATTAAATGGCAAGGAAAGAAGCATGTGGAGGCTTGTGGAGAGCATGTGGAGGAGTGTGGAAGGATGCATAGTTCATTAAGAAAAATTTGGACTCAAATCGGACCCTTTAAGGATTTGTACACATTCTCTCTCTACAACAATAAGCTAATGGTGAAATTTTTGCAAATCACCTCAGAAGTGAACGGAGTTTGGACATTTGGAATCTACTCTTCGAGACCTTTCCAATGAAATATAGCATGATGGGCAATTTTGCATATTCAAGAAGTCCCCAAATCCCTCTAGCTCTCTTTTAGGCATAAGCATAAGAGAGAATAGAGTTTCCTAGATGATGCATAAGCATAAGAGAGAATAGTTTTTCCTAGATGATGCATAAGCATTTAATCATCCTCACACCCAAATATGAATTGTGGGCAACCATATCATTTTAAAAGCATGGGTAGGAGTCACAACCAATTTTTAGCCTCAAAGTCTATATGATCTTATCATTTTAAATTCTATGTAGACATTCCAAAACTTTTGAAATAGTATAGGTTTGTCCAACCCAAGAATAAAATCAATATGGACTATTGTTCCCATGCTCTCTTCAAATTGTCCTCACCAATGTGAAAGCTTATTTTTGTTTTGTCAAAGCCCTTTATTGTGTGATAATTGAGCATTTCCCTCTCTTCTCCTTGCACTTCAATATTTATGCACCCCACAGTGTCATAATTGAGGAGCTCTAGACTTAATTTTTAGAGGTTGTGCAACCTCAATCAACAAAAATGTAACTAATATTTGGTACAAAATAAGAAAATGTAATAGGTCTCCATCATGTTTTTAGGATAACATATTTTTTGAGCATGTTTAATTTCACCTTATGAGCAAAGTCCACTTTGCTTTTGATTCAAGTGAATGGATAACTTTCACACCACCTTCCTTAAAATTGAGGTGCACAATTTGTGGGTATAATTTTACTTGATTTCATTAACAATGTCACCATGTATAAGGCCCACATATCTTGAAGTACAGAAAACCCTATAGTTGGGATTTAATAAGGATAAACGTTTTCACTAACCTTCTACATGAAGTCATAACAAAGCTCCCAAAATATGAGGGTGATATGCCTTTATAGGTTGCAATTAATTCCACGGTGGATATATATAACATATGCCATGCCATGCACAAAGACTCTTCCACATAATCAATGGTGATTTCAGAATGTCATCGTGCCTTCTAGATCTTATAACAACTTGTTAAGAAGTGAAGCAAGTAAAAAGGGATGAAAGCTTAGCTAGCTTTCATGCACACATATGTAAATGATGTTTTCCATTTCACTCCACTCACATGTGCATGAATCCATGCATATCTACCTTCTTTATAAGGACATTACACATTACAAAGTATTAACCCCTAAAGAAACATTAGATACTATAGAAGTCATTGCTTTCTTTACACATAGAGAGTTGGCCATAAGTTGTACCATGCATAATTAGCATCAACCTCACGCCCACAAATATGGATGGGAAACCATTACATTTAGAAGCGTGGATGGGGAGTCACAACCAATCTCTAGCCTCAAAACCTATATGATTATATCCTTTAAAATTTTGTCTAGGTACAAATGTTTTCCACCGAAACTTTGAAAGTAGTATAGGTTTGCCCCACCTAAGCATTGAATGGATTATTGTTTCCATGCATCCTTGCAGTTGTCCTTTCCAATGGTCAAACCATGTAGTAAAGAACACAAGATAGAAATTGAAGATTAAAGCAAGAGCTACCACCTCAGTAAAAGATTAAAGTAGAAGCTACCACCTTAGCAAATATCACAGATGGTGTTGTGATTAAAGGGTGAAACAATTGCTCACAGTATGAGCAAGCAATTAGCCCTTTTTTCCCTAGACAAGAACAAGCTCTACTATGTGCATCATGGTGGTGTGGCATATTGAAGAGCAAGTGTTAAGGATAGGGTTTGGGGAACTATAGGTTCAGCGGAGCCTAGAATTTGTTCAATTTTCAAAAAAGCCTTTTCAAATTGATGGGGAAGCAATTAAAAATAAATAAATAAATTCAATGTGCTTGTATAGAATTACAATTTTAAATTTTATCTTAAAAAAATTCAATGTGGATTACAATTTTTTCTTCAGAGTGAAAAGGATTTGATGTGAAAAGTGATATGCAAGTGGAAGAGGAAAAGTAAAGGGGAGGTGACAAAAAGTAGGGAGCGCGTGGGGACCGTGTTGATGGAAATTGAGGGGTTAGAACGAAGTGGTACGCGTCTCACCACGACAGTCTAGAGGCCTATAAAGGAGAGCTGGCTTCCTGACACTAATGATCCACAAGCCTCTCCTCGTGCAGAGTTAGATCTACGTTTTCTAGCTATAGCAAACCATACACTTCAGCTGTTTCTGCTGATTATTATCAGATCGCATGGCGGAGAGTCGTGACCGTGGGCTCTTCCAGCACCACGACAAGAAGAAGCCAGAAGATGACCAGGAGGTGGTTGTGGAGAGCACGGAGGTGTATGCCACCTCAACTACCGTGGACGGCAAGCCCTACGACGCCAAGGTGGAGATCAAGAAGCACGCCACCAAGGAGCACCTCGCAGAGGCCGGTGCCCTCCTCGGGGGGGCCGTGGCTATGGTAAATATCATTAATTATCAGTAATAATATCGTCAGTATCACTAATGATCTCGCCTTTAAGCTTGCCTGCCTCAATCTGCTGTGGATTTGCTGTGAGGTGCAGTAATCTGCTGTAATTTGCAGTATCACTAATGATCTAGCGTTTAAGCTTGCCTGCCGCAATCTGCTGTGGATTTGCAGTACCATATGCTTGATCAGAGCTTCTGTCTGTGTGTGTTTTTTTCTGCTGTTGATAGTTTGAGAAGCACCAGGCCAAGAAGGACCCCGAGCATGCCCACAAGCACCACATTGGCGAAGCCATCGCTGGAGCCGTAGCCGTTGGATCTGGTGCTTTTGCTGTGCACGAGCATCACGACAAGAAAGACGCCGAGAAGGAGGCTAAACACCATCACTAGATCTTTTGTTTTTGTATATGAAGCTAAGATGGGTTTCGAGGATGTATCATGTGCGCCTTAATTAATTATGCTCTCTAATATACATAGAAGCCTTTCTTTTCTCGGATCTGATAACATATATTGGCCCAAATTTCCTTTTGAAAAACATTAAAGCTAATTGGATTATTGTTATGGCTTGGGCTACAAAAAGAAAATTAGATGAAGTAAAGCTAATTCGATTATTGTTATGGCTTGGCCTAAAAAAAGAAAATTAATTAGATGAACTGTTGGTTTATCTCACATGGCTCCCCTTTTGGTTCAGACCCTATTCCTACTAGCCCACGAAAAGCTAAGGCTATTTAAAGCTAAGGCCCGTTTTTTTTTTCTATGGAAGAAAACACACTTTTGCTTTCACCCCTTTGTGAAGTGAGGGGAGGGGTGGGTCACAATCGAACCTGTGTTCAATGGAAGAAATATCGTCGCCTTATCTACTCGGCTATTTCCCACACCATTAAAAACTCCTAAGAATTTGTCAGGAACAATCGGTGAATGTATAGAAATAAACAATGAGCTGCTACACATATTGTGTGTACAGGTGCTACACAGAATGGCCTCCTTTTTGGTGTTGTCTCATCCAAATGTGTGGAAATAGGACATGTATAACAAGACAACGTTCAAACCACATGAGCTAACACTTGGAAGTTTGAGCAACCAAACTAATAATAAAGTACTAGGAGTTTCTTGAGTGTAAAAGAATAGTTAAATACTTCACAAGAAACTTTTGGTTATTAGTAGGTAATTTCCTAGAAACAAATAAACACAATGTGTGGTCTAAATTGTATACTATGTGAAAAGCATCACAACCATTTGTTATCTTATCTAAGCTTTGAGTTGTGTGAGAAGTATAATACCAAAAGTGTTATTTATTATGAAATGCACTCCACTAGAAATAATTAAATAAGACCTTTGATTTATTGAAAATCTTTTTGGAATCACATAACCTTAGGTTCATATTGTTTAGACCATCTTGGCATTGTAAGCTTAGATCTTCTTTGCATTGACCACCCTCATTCTTGGTTTCTTTGAAGGTAACATATTACATAAATTCTCGCATTGACTTCATACTCAAACATTTGAGAACTTAAATATATATAATGATTTTAACCTTGTATTGAAGATAACTTTGAAACTTAACTCCTTTGTACTATTCACACACTTCCTCCTTTGTACTATTCACACACTTCCTCCTCTACTTACACTGAATATAAGAAAATATAAAGAATGATTTTAAGCTTATATCGCAAACAAGCTTGGAATTAACTTACAAAGAACAACCCTACATGGAATTAGTAGAGAGATTATTATTTGTGAAGAAAATAGTTAGATAAGGTGGTTCACAAATCATATCATTCTTCATCTTCTTTTTTCAAGATTGTAAAAGTATATGTGCAATGAAGGGAATCTAGGGTTGCACTCATTAGCATGGAGTACACACAAATGCTGCTCATCATAGAGAGTAGCCACCTAAACATGGGAAGGCTACCATGAATCAGCCATAGTGTAGCCACCAAGGGTGCCCATAGTGGGCCAACTCAATAGAAGCAGCCGATGATGTACCAGTTGCATTGACACTTGCACTGTCACTCTAATGACATCTTCAAGATATAGTAGACGCCCACTGACAACCTAGCTATGCCATGCCGAGGGCATCTCTAGAGATAGTAGATGCCACCTACTCCACTGCAGGCCTATATGAGCACATGACCGAGCCTGTGTGCATGTTTGCTCCTGTCCTTGCTGGTCTCTAGCAGCTTCTATCTCTCAGATGTTCCTGCACACCTCTTCTCCCACTTTGTAGCATATTCTATAGTCACTTGTATTCCACTGAACTACGCCTCGTCTCTCTCATTACACTGTGACCACTGTTGAGTGTGCATGGTATAGTGATGGCTTGTATCAGTGTTCCCATAGTAGTACAAGTGTCTCGTTTCTCTTTGAATTCTCGTCTCCTCTGCATTGTGTTTCACTCTGTCTATCTTATGTATCTCTTGTGAGAAGTGAGGATTCCGGACATACTGTTCAGAGAGAGAGGCAATCACTTAGTGTGCTGGGTAACCAACCCTGTTGCATGTACATTAAAATTTGGCATGCTCAGTAGGACTCTCGAAACTTGGAGTTCTCATTAGCTTAACTGTATTTTGTGTTCTCTCTGTATGCTTACCTCACCTCATTTTCTGTGTCATCTTTGTATGCCCAATACACGCTCGCTATGGTAGTTTTGTCAACCCATCTAAGATTTCTCTCTCCATACACAGCCATAGTAGGAAGAAAGTCAACTACATACCACCTACTAGGGATTCTCTTGCACGTTAGAGAGAGAGAGAGAGAGAGAGAGAGAGAGAGTCACATCTGCGATGTAGGAAAACCTATGACTTGGGGTTTCGTCAAAGCTCCCTTTTCTCCCTCTGGCCCTTTGCTGGTTTACAACACTGAGAAGCGGGGGGCCCTTTGCTAGTCTTAATGGCCGCACATCTTGAGGGACCTCCCTTGGTTCAACCTGCGACACTGAAGCCAAGTGCATGGATGAAATTGACTCCCCCTACTAATATGGTTTCTGCTTGCTTTCTATCACTCTCCCTACTAATATGGTTCAAGAGTGGCAATGAACTTACCAGTCCATAGCACTAATAGGTCTGTGCTATGGTCCACGACCTCCAGTACAGGTATTCAAGACCTTGCTAAGAAATAATTGGTCCTCTGGAGGCCTTATAGTACTTGCTGAATAACTACTGCTTCTTCGTGTTTAGAGAGGAAGGGATGGCTCTGAATGCCCTAGGGGGGCTGGCCAATGGGTCCTTAGGAATTCTCCCCTATCGATGTTCCTGTGGTCTCCTGATTTTTTCATTGTAGGCCCTAAACCAACATTTTGTCCCATTCGGGTAGAGCTTCCTAACCTACCGATGCATCTACACCCCTTAATTAAACTTCTCCTAGAACCAGTCATCAGTAGATTGTTGGGGGTTAGAGCTAATGTAGAACTAAATCCCCGATGGCACCCACAAGCTTTGGTAGAAATAGATCCGAGTAAAAGAAACTTCCTAACTCTATCGTCTCATTAACTTAGGCATAGGTGTCACTTTAGATCAACCCCTGGTCTTCAAGAATGTTCCCAATACATGTTTCCACTGTGGTTCGAAGGACCATTTCATTAAAAATTGTCCAGTTAAATTCCTACCACTGCCACAAGTGGAACCCAAAGAAGACAACCAAGGCTTTCAGTCCATTGGGAGGAGAGGAAGAGGGCAGGGATGCCCTCAGCTCCTTAGAAACCAACCAAGAAGGAGGAACTTTAACAGGTTCTCCCCTCTGCTGGTAGATATTTCAGACCCCACACAAATTATCAAGTTTTCCTCAAGTGAGGTGGAGGACGAAGAAGTCCCCAATACTCAAATCTAGGATAGTGATCTAGAAAAAGAGGTTGAAGAAATGGACTTCCAAGATGCTCTCGGATTAACCTAGACCCTGGGCCCTCCAAGCTGAAGAAGAATATCTATTAGTGGGGGAAATGAAAAAACCAACATCTCTGTCTATGGTTAACCAAAATATTAGAAATGCTGGGCAAAACAAAGTTAACTCGCTTGCCCTAAAGAGAAGGCAGTCTCAAGTTGGAGGCATGACTTCCCTGCTTCCCACAGAAAAAAGAACAAAAGACTTGGGTATCTGTAAATATTGGATGCCATTTTATAAACATTAGAAAACTGATTCCCAAAATTGATGGGTTGCAGTACATTTGGAACTGAAGTCTATTCTTATCTTCATCTATGCAACGGGTCTGGCTATATCCAAACCACAACTGTGGGAATCTTTGATGTATTTTGTGGAGCCGATTATCCTCATAGTAGGGGACTTCAATATGGTTGAATCCTCGCAGGACATTATTAAACTTGGGGCAAACTATTAGAGGGGAAGAATGGGTTAGATGGATGGACTTGAAAGGCATCCATGCCTTGCATGATATGGCATGTGACCATGAATTTACCTGGGGAAATGGGAGACATGGTAACCAGCTAAGGAAAGCCAGGTTGGATAGGTGTTATTCTTCAGATATTAGCAACATAAAAACCAAAGTGAAAGTCCAGTTAAATATAGCACGATTCCACCTTTTTGAATTTTCTTAACGAATTTTTCTAACGAGATCAATTCTAAACTATCCTTCACCTGAATAAACCAGATGATAGAAGGAAAATATCATTGATAATTTTGATCATCTGAGTAATTTCAATGCTTTTTTCCTAATCAAGATCAGGCACAGCCGTTGATTCACTCAATTGAGAATTTATCAGGGAATTAACTAACTACTCGAATCCTAACGTAATCCTAAGATTTTTCAGTTTGATTATTAGAACTCCACTGATTCCAGCCTACCCCATCCAGCCCATGGGTTAGCCACCACCCTACCACTGGAATCGGTAGAACCAAACAAGTACTCACCCACCCATAATTGAAATGCCTTTCTTAACTTTAGCTTTAGAAAATAGGTACGCACACACTCCTCTTTAAAACTTTAATATAAAAATAATCCATTGACAAAACATATATGATCACAGATTTCATAATTCAAAATTTTCATTCAATCCCTTGTTTCACAAAAACAGTAACACGAAAACTCCAGTTCCTTGAAATTTGTTCCCGTGAAGGTCATGGAAGGAAATGGTTCCATTGGGACAGTGTATGTCAGCTTGATTTTTCTCCTTTGAAGGGTCCTGGCTGAGTCCTATGAAGAGCCTTGCGAACATCAGGGTCAAGCTCGTCGTCTTCAGAGAGAGGGTCTGGCTGACGGCCACGGTTTCCTCGTCTTATGATTCTGCCAAAAATTTATATATTATTAAATTTTTATTTTGATATCATCCACGAGATCCTAGACTTAAGAGGTTCGGAAAACAATTTCTTAAACAAGACAATGATTTTATTGGAGATCTATGACATATGTCCGATAACAGATTTTTCTTTATTAGATCGTGTGCGTAAACAATCACTTATTCAACAGGGAATTTTTCTCCAGAAACATTTCTTTATTTATATAAAAGTTGCAATATGTACATAGAGCAGCTCGGCTCCAGAATTCAAAATCTCCGGGAGTCGCATAAGACGACAGTACTAGGTCCTAGCCATGCCCTGATACAAACGTTCACTTACTGACAAGGGAGCTATTATTTTCTCCTTAGGAATAAAATAACTAAGGAATCTGTAGACTTGGCAGTCTGAAATTCTAAGGCGTCGAATGATATAGAATGACGCCACGCACCATTTTCAGCTTTAACAGAATCATAGCCAATGAGAGGTTCTGCCACAGCATTGCACGACGGTCACAAGAGGCGTGGACATATTGCTCTGCAAACCACTTATGCTGTAGTCTCTGCATTGGGTTAGGAAAATATAAATCCTCGAAATGGCGTGCGAGTCTTGCTCGGCTTGTTCAAGTTGAAGCAGAAGAAATGAGATGCTCGAAGGCGAACGCAGTCATATCTTGAGACTAGGTGAGGTCGGGAATACCAGATAAATAGGGAACTTCCATCTATAAAAACAATTTCTTTGATTAAAAATTCTTCATTAAAGAAGCTTATGGAATGAAAATACATTATGAAAATGCTTTTTTTGAGTTTTTATATCAATTTTTGATAAGAATTTATTTATCTTTATTAGCTTTTATCAAGGCTCTGATACCAATTGTGAGATCTCTCTTTCCCCTCCGCGCACCGGACTCCCGTTAGCTGACAGCGGAAGCAGCCCCCTCATGCGCGGGGCAGGGTTTCTCACTCAGGGCCTCGCCCACGAATATCCGGGTACGAGACTAGGCTGGTGGTCACTCCAAAAACCGAAACCGGGAAAATTTTTCATGCCCGGAAAGCAGGGACGATTCCACCTTTTTGAATTTTCTTAACGAATTTTTCTAATGAGATCAATTCTAAACTATCCTTCACCTGAATAAACTAGATAGAAGGAAACTATCACTGATAATTTTGATCATCTGAGTAATTTCAACGCTTTTTTTCTAATCAAGATCAGGCACAGCCGTTGATTCACTCAATTGAGAATTTATCAGGGAATTAACTAACTACTCGAATCCTAACGTAATCCTAAGATTTTTCAGTTTGATTATTAAAACTCCACTGATTCCAGCCTAACCCCATCCGGCCCATGGGTTAGCCACCACCCTACCACTGGAATCGGTAGAACCAAACAAGTACTCACCCACCCCATAACTGAAATGTCTTTCTTAACTTTAGCTTTAGAAAACAGGTACGCACACACTCCTCTTTAAAACTTTAATATAAAAATAATCCATTGACAAAACAGATATGATCATAGATTTCATAATTCAAAATTTCCATTCAATCCCTTGTTTCACAAAAACAGTACCACTCTGGACTCTCCGTTGGGACCAGTTGGTCAGCCAACGAGATCCAGTAATAATACAGATTACAATAATCACTTCGTCAACATACATATATATATCTTCCTCAATATACGAATGGGTGTCCTAAGCACCGCGAGCCCGTGCATCACTTGGTCAGAACCCTCAAGGATCCTCCTTAGGTGTCTTGGTACTTCACTCAGGGATCGCTTCGTCGGCCCTCGCCTATCGTACCGGAAGCACACCATTTTTCACCATACCCAGGCTGGTCAAGACCTGGGCAGGTTTTTACCGCGTGAGCTGTCCCTCTAACACTCCTCGCCAGCTGTTGCAACCGAACTTCCCTTAGATAAACATATATGCCAAATGCTCCCTCTAGCATTCTGGCATAAGACAGTCCTTTAAGAAAACATGGTTTCTATGCAAGTTTTCAGTTTTGATTTTGTTTCAAAACCATGAATAATCTTAAATCCGTATCTCAATACTTCTAGATCCAGGTCTGCATTCCAAACAGAATTCCTCGAATTCTGTTAACTTGATCCTCAGATCAAAATCAAAAGTCTTAACTTAGTTTCAGATTCGGTGGGTGTTTTGAGTGCATTTTTTAAGAACTGAGCACATCGTCATTGACGAAGGAATTAGGTCTTGGTCAATAGTTTGAATCAGAGTTTGGGTCTGGAAAGGTTCTTCCTAAACTATCTTTCTCGAAAGGTACTATTTCAATTTCTCTTTTTCTAAATTTCGTTCGACGAATATTTGCTTACAGATTTCTAAAACATGAATTTCTTATGAGGAATAAAATAATCATTTATCTCGATCTCCGACTTCGATAGTTTAATTGAATTTTCTCATTACCATCTTAGTGAATATGAAATGGTAGCATTTCTTCTCACACAGATTATCTACTTATTCATTTTTCTAATTTTTACGAAAATTAAACTGAGGATTAAGGAGATCCCTTATTTAATTATAAAGATTCTATATGCATCTAATTATGCATAAAATCCAATTCTGATAAAAGTCACACTTTTATCATCATAAAAATCCTTTATGTTGAAAATCACTCTTTTATCATGAAAGACTTTCTTTTATGCATATGTTTATGCATATAAATCATCTATGATGAAAATCACTCTTTTAATATAAAAGAATTTCTTTTATGCGCATATGTTTATGCATAAAATCATTAATGATGAAAATCACACTTTTAATATAAAAAAATATCTTTTATGCATAAAAATCATTTGTAGATGAAAATCACACTTTTAATATAAAAAATATCTTTTATGCATATGTTTATGCATAAAAATTATTTATGATAAAAATCACACTTTTAATATTAAAAAAATATCTTTTATGCATATGTTTATGCATAAAAATCATTTATGATAAAAATCATACTTTTAATATAAAAAAATATCTTTTATGCATATGTTTATGCATAAAAATCATTTATGATAAAAATCACACTTTTAATATAAAAAAAATCTTTTATGCATATGTTTATGCATAAAAATCATTTGTGATGAAAATCACACTTTTAATAAAAAACAATATCTTTTATACATATGTTTATGCATAAAAATCATTTATGATAAAAATCACACTTTTAATATATAAAAAATATCTTTTATACATATGTTTATGCATAAAAATCATTTGTGATAAAAATCACACTTTTAATATAAAAAGAATATCTTTTATGCATATGTTTATGCATAAAAATTATTTATAATGAAAATCACACTTTTAATATAAAAAAAATCTTTTATGCATATGTTTATGCATAAAAATCATTTGTGATGAAAATCACACTTTTAATAAAAAAAAATATTTTTTATGTATATGTTTATGCATAAAAATAATTTATGATAAAAGTAATACTTTTATAATAAAAATATTCTTTTATGCATAGAAATCAATAATGATAAAAGTAGCACTTTTATAAGAAAAAAAAATCTTTTATGCATACTTTTATGCATAGAAATCAATAATGATAAAAGTAACACTTTAATAATAAAAAAATATTCTTTTATGCATACATTTATGCTAAAAAATCAATATGATGAAAGTAACTCTTTTGTTAAAAAAAATATACTTTTATGCATTATTTTATGTATTAAAATCTATAATGAAGAAAGTAACACTTTCATAATAAAAAAATCATCAAATAAGTATCTTTCATAGAATTTAATTCTATTGAAAATCATTCTTTTTTAAAAATTAATCAATATGCATCTTTTTATGCATGAATGAAAATGACACTTTTAGAATACTCTAATAATGGGGATTTCTCTTTTTGATTAATAAAAGATAAAATTTATTTCATAAATTTTTAAATTTTTTTTGCCATAACCTCCTTTGTATGGCTGACCATTTTTCAATTTTAACTCTCTAAAATTAATTAGAAGTTCACCAAGAGTATTTAAATCATTCTAATGTAAACATTTTCTACTTATTTAAGAGAAACGTTATGAAAAACTTGATTTTATCCATTAATCATTCATCTAGGATAAAGAATGGTTGGATTTAGGGGAATGCTTTTTTTCAATGAGGCATAACATCATTTTCAATTTAGAGAAGATAAAAATCATAAAAAACCATAAAATGAATAGAAAAGAGAAAAATCTCCAACTTACGAAGGAATTTGAGAGCTTTCCTTTGGCTTGATGGCTTGAGGGTTCTACTCTTGTTTGGAAACAAGAATGGCCACCAATCTTTTAGAAGAGGGAAGGTCAAAAACTAATTAATTATGAATAAAATTCACAGTTTTTGGCACTTGGGAGAGGTAGGATAACAGTGCAAAACACTATTGAGTTTCAACAAAGGGGAAGGCTTCTATTTATAAGAAAAAGTGATTCTAGAATTTTTCAGATCAGTTTGGTCAATTTTTGACCATTTTTGGTCAGTTTAGTTCACTTTTTGGATCTAGTTGAAATAGGAGAGAGGAGAGATAAAAATATCTCATTATTTGGGAGTTTAAAACTCATTCAAGCACGTGAAATAGGCGTCTCTTTCATGAGAGAAATTCCTCCATACTCAGGTGTCAAAAATGTATTATTTTACCTAAATATCTCTCTTTTTTAACTATTAACTTTATCCTTAATCAACTCTTTATCTTATGTGAGTATTTACTTATTTTTGAGGGATTTTAATTTTATTCTTCTATTTATCTCCTTCCTACATTTGGATGAATCTTATTGGTCTATAGAAACCTTAATTTAAAATTTTAAAAAAATATTGACCCTCAGGATAATGCCTCTTGAACAGATTATACTTAATTTCTAATGCACTTTCTGAAAATCTTTTTGAACTTCTGTTTCAGGGGAACTTATTTTAATAAGATGAGGTATTTTTCTATCCAAAAATATTTAAAATCTGAATATTCTCTCTCTAGAATATTTTCTCTCTCCAAGCCAAAACTTGTAGAAACAAGATCTTTTATATTTTTGAAGAGGGATTTGATTACAGAGGAAGATGCTCGATATCTTAAGAGGCTAGAGAGAAATCTTACAAATCTTATCTTTGAAAAAATCAATGTACTTGTTTAAAGCGAAAAGGATTGATGTAATGCTCGGTGGGGGTCACTCATAGTGTAGCAAGTGGAAGAGAAAAAGTAAGGGCGCGTGGAGCCCGTGTTGAGTGGGTAGAACTGAGTGGTAACACCGACGCGGACAGTCTACAGGCCTATAAAGCAGAGCTGGCTTCCTCACAGTAATGATCCACAAGTTTCTCTTCGTGCAGAGTTAGATCTACATTTTCTAGCTGTAACAAACCATATACTTCAGCTGTTTCTGCTGATTATTATCAGATCGCATGGCGGAGAGTCGTGACCGTGGGCTCTTCCAGCACCACGACAAGAAGAAGCCAGAAGATGACCAGGAGGTGGTTGTGGAGAGCACGGAGGTGTATGCCACCTCAACTGCCGTGGATGGAAAGCCCTACGACGCCAAAGTGGAGATCAAGAAGCACGCTACCAAGGAGCACCTCGCAGAGGCCGGTGCCCTTCTTGGAGGAGCTGTAGCTATGGTAAATATCATTAATTATCAGTAATGATATCGTCAGTATCACTAATGATCTCGCCTTTAAGCTTGCCTGCCGCAATCTGCTGTAATTTGCAGTAATCTTCTGTAATATGCAGTATCGATAATGATCTAGCCTTTAAGCTTGCCTGCCGCAATCTGCTGTGGATTTGCAGTACCATATGCTTGATCAGAGCTTCTCTCTCTGTGTGTTTTTTGTTGTTGTTGATAGTTTGAGAAGCACCAGGCCAAGAAGGACCCCGAGCATGCCCACAAGCACCACATCGGCGAAGCCATCGCTGGAGCCGTAGCCGTTGGATCTGGTGCTTTTGCTGTGCACGAGCATCACGACAAGAAAGACGCCGAGAAGGAGGCTAAACACCATCACTAGATCGTTTGTTTTTGTATATGAAGATAAGATGGGTTTGGAGGATGTGCGCCTTAATTAATTACGCTCTCTAATATACATATAAGCCTTTCTTTTCTCGTGACAGATCTGATTTTGAAAAAGTAAGTAAAGCTAATTAGTGTAATGGCTTGGCCTTAAAAAAAAAGAAAATTACATGAAGAGTTAGCTCATCTCACCCGATTGACGTGTCCTCCCCCCTCCCTAAGGTCGGTTCTTTTCTCTCTCTCTCTTTGGTCTCTTGGGATAGTTTCCTACGATGTTAAAAAGTTCTCCTCTCTCTCTCTCTCTTGATGTTTTCACCCAAACTTCTAATAGACAAGTACTAGGAGATTCTTAAGTGTTAAAGAATAGTTAAATACCTCACAAGAAACTGTTGGCTATTTCTCAAATAGGGAAAAAAAGCTACCTACTACTTGTAATTTCCTAGAAACAAACAAACATAATGTGGTGTCTAAATTGAAGACCATCATAACCATTTGCTAAAGGGGCATTGAACCTTTCAAGTTGTCTTATCTAAGCTTTGAGTTGTGTGAGAAGTACAATACGAAAAGTGAGATTCCTTATGAAATGCACTCCACTAGAAATAATCAAACAAGACCTTTGATTTATTGAAAATCTCGGTGCAATCACATAACCTTAGATTCTCAGTGTTTAACTGTTAGTAGACAAGAGTTCCTTTTTACAGAGATTAAAGTTGAAGTTGTTCCATCACTGACTTCTATGCTTTTTATGCGAGTTCTGGGATCTATAGAAGACCATCTTCACATTGTAAGCTTCAATATTCTTCACATCGGTGTTCACCCTCATTTTTGGTTACTTTGATTGAGGTAGCATATAACATAAATTCTCACATTGACTTCCTACTCAAACATTTGAGAACTGAAATATATACAATGATTTTACACTTGTGTTGAAGGCAAGCTTGAAACTTAGCTCCTTTGTGCTGTTCACACACTTCCTCCTCTACTTACACTGAAGATAAAAATATATATGCAATGATTTTAAAGTTGTATTGGAGACAAGATTGGAATTAAATTTAAAAGAAAAACTCTACATGGAAATTAGTGGAGAGATTAACATTCGTGAAGAAAATAGTGAGATAAGGTGGTTCACAAATAATATCGTTCTTTTTTTTTTGAGTTTGTAAAAGTGTATGCTTCAGGGTTAACTTTTTTAATTGGTATCTCCTATCCCAAGCACATGATTCTTGACTTGTTTGAGCTCTAATTCTAGCACACCACACCAATTAAAGTACTTCATTTGTTATCTTCATGTCTTATTTTCCTCTCATTACACTGATGATGAAGTTATTATTTGCTCTTGGGTGCAACTACCACGTCCGATTTTGACTCTTTGAGTATTGTGACTTCTTGTCTTTCCCACAAGTTGTGAAGTTGGCAAGGATTCACACTCTCTCTGCCTGCAAGCTACCAAATGAATCTATCACCCCTCCTTCACTCTTATTCTTCATGCCTATCTCTACCTTATTTGACGTAATGATGTTCCCCACTCAACCCTTCACCTCTCAAAGCTACTATGTAAAAAAAGGTGTATGCTACATGAACACTCGAATAGAGGTTGCATACATATGGTTAATTGTATTCTATGTCTACTCTCCCCATTCCCCTCTTGCTCCCCTCACTAAAACAACCCTAACTTCCTTGCCACCATTGATGCCACTTACTCTACTACATCTTGTAAGAATCATTTAAATGGCCTTAGAGGACATTGTGTGGACTTTAGATGATGTATACAAGAGCTGGATATGGCCCGTGCTTCCTTCTCTATCTAATGTCTTCTTCTATAGCTTCTTGAACTTCTTCCTATCGATGTAGACATGTCCACAATTGTTGTTACATAGTTTATGTGTTATGAAATTTTTTGATCACCCACCTTGTTGGAGCCCATACTTAGCTATTTACACCAAAAGTTCCCCATAAGGGCACACTCACATGCTACTCTAGCTTTTCTCACTTACATCGTACATGGGCTTTGCTACCATCTCTTTATAACCACACCCTTGGTGATCATCTCATAGTAAACTAAAACTTCTCTGTTATGCCCAAATTACCAAGATGTACACATACATAATCTAATAAACCATGCAAGGTAGGCATCACCAAACCTTGTCCAAAAAGCTGCGAACTACCTCCCATATACATTACAAGAAGATATACACATACATAATCTAATAAACTACGTCCAAACAAATGTTGCAAACTACCTCCCATAAACATTACAAGATATATAAATACATAATCTAATAAACTATGTCCAAACAAATGTTGCAAACTACCTCCCTTATACATTACAAGAACTTTATAAGCATAAAAAAGCAAATCCACACATCTTAACCCTACCCTAGGCAACGAGGGGTAAAGCTCCTCATTGATATTATGGACAAGTATGATAGGTCTTAAGCCTATAGCCATTGACTACATGCTTGAGTGGTGTACCATCGAGATGGTCAAGAGGGTACATGACACCATTATGGTAAGCATGTATAATTTTGTAAGTACCTAGCCATTTGATCATGAGTTTTGCGTCATATCGATTATCTAATTTGTTATCATATCTGAGCACTAGGGAACCTTCCTCAAACTTTTTCCTTTTTACCCTGTGGGAATGCTTCCCTCCTCTTCTCCTGACTGGAGTGAAAATTTTTCCAAGCATCATCTCTGATTTCATCCATGGTTTCTAGAGTTGAGAAAATCTTTGTTGTGTAATCCTTCAGAATCACCCAGACCCCACTTCATTTGAAATCCTGAGAGATTTAATTTCCAGCTCCACTAGCAACATAGCTTCAAAACCATAAGTTAGTTGAAAAGAAGTAAATCACAATGAATGCTTAAAGGTTGTTCTATAAGCCCATAAGGGAAAAGGAAACCACTGATCCCAGTCTCTCTTTTTCTCTTGACTTAGCTAAAAAATAATCCCACATATAATACCATTAATCTTTTTCCAGAAGAAGGTCTTGGCAATGGTCCAACACAAAGCCTAGCCCCCACTTCTCAAAAGGGCCAAAGGCAATGATAGGATGCACTGGACCACTTTGTAAGGTATGTTTGCCAAAACATTGACGAGTGTGATAAGACTTACACCAAAGCATGATGTCCTTATGCATACCTAGCCACAATAGTACACTACAAGTAATATCTTCCTTTGAGTGGCTTCTTGAACATAGTGACCTCCAGAGAGACTATCATAACATGCTTCCATGACCTTCTTACCCTGTCTATACATAACATCATCTAGCATAGTGTAAGACTTCACTTTTTTTTAAAAAAGATTTCTTTTGTGATTTATCCAAACTAGATGGTAACTTTCGTGTATGAGCAATGCTTTTCATTTGAAAGGGAGAAGAGCTAAGCACCATCATATAATATGAGCATCCTCTTTAAAACTTGATGTAGCTAACAAGTCAGCTTCCATCTCCTTCCTTGGTATAAAACAAACAACCCAATGAGGACCTTATGCTAGCTCCTCAATTACATTGTCATATAAAATCTTGAGAGTTTCTCTTTTTACCTGTAATTGTCTTACCACCAACATGGCATCACCTTTGATTACCAAGGACTGAACACCAAGATCCACATGTTTTTGAAGCCCAATTAATAAGGCCATATACTCGGCCTCATTGTTGGTGTGGATGTTTCATATAATCTTAGCCTCCTTTGCAAACAATCACTTTGAACTTTTAATCCTTAAGTACTATCCTAACACTACCCTCACCTTTGCTTTTTTGTAGAAGCTCCATAAAAAACAAAGCGTGTGCACCTTTTGGGTGTTCTTCTTGTCTGTTGTTCAAAGATAGAGGAGAGTTCTTACTCCTAGAATTTAAGTGCACTTCTTCATACATCTCTTTGTGTGAGTAAGAAGATCAACTAGTGTGGCTCTAGTAGATCCTTGTATGAGGAAAGAGAAGTCATACATGTGAAGTTTTGCTAGCCATTTAAACAAACGACCACATTGTGGTTGTATTTTCTAGGCAAGAAAAGGCATAAACTATGGTGAAATCAAGAAAATAAAATGTTTAGGTAGTAAGTATAGAAAATATAATAGATAAACCCATTTTTTATATGTCTAAGTAGTGAAGTTCATGATTCATGAACCATCAGTTGTCTACTAAGTAAAGAAGATCGATTGTATAGTAGCCCCAATTACATGAGTGCCCACACTAACACCACTGACATAAAAATAATCTAACTAGTTTGGACTTAAAATTGGAGCTTGGGAAACAAGTTTCTTTGTTTCTTAAAAAGAACTTGATGTTCCTCTCCCCATACAAAAGGTTTTCCTTGGTGAGTAAGTGATGAGAAGATGGACTACCTATGCCAACTCATACAAGAATTGACCGAGATAACTGATTTTTTGCAACATGCATTTTAGTTATTTTGTAGTGGAGAGGGTGGTTCTAGAGCTAGAACAACTTTGACTTTATGAGGATCCATTGCTATACTCTCATGAGACACTACATGTCCCAATAGGGTGACCTTCTTCTCTCCAATGTGATATGCATTAAGATTCAAAGAGCCCAGAGCATCATCTAACCTCTTTAAAGCACGTGGTAAAGCTCTCTTTATGAGTCAAGATTAAACTATAAACACAAAAGTCATGAAGGAACACTATGATTAATTTACTCCAATATGGCCCAAAATTTTTATTCATGCTCTTTGAAAAGTGGCAGTAGCATTGGTAAGCCCAAAAGGAATTACCATGTAAGCAAAGGTGCCCCATGGTGTCATGAAAGTGGCTTTTTTTTGTTCCTCCTTAGCAATGCGAATCTAAAAATATCCATTAAACCCAAAAGGCATTTCCATGTAAGCAAAGGTTCCCCATGGTGTCATAAAAGTGGCTTTTTTCTGGACATTCTCAGCAATGTGAATTTAGAAATATCCCACCGAATCCATCACACACTATACACCTTTCATGCCCAGCAACTTTATCCAAGATCTTGTCTTCAAATGGCAAAGGAAAATTGTCTCTCTTTGTGCAAGCATTGAGTGGTTTGAAATCTATATAAATCCTCCACCCCTCCTTCTTTGAAGACACCACTACAACTGAAACCCACTTCAAATCTTGCACTGGGAAGATAAAACCTGCATTTAGAAGTTTATTGATATCTATTTTCAAGGTTTCTCCCTTGATAGACTCTAATCTCCTTAACTTTTGAACTACAAGTTTAGAGCTTCCCATGAGATTGGTATGATGCTCAACCCCTTCAATGCCTCTCAAATCCTCATATTTGGTGGCAAAAAGCCTAGGAAATAAGTCTTAACACATTTACATACTCCTCCTTTTCTTGATGAGAGAGCTCCTTGGAAAGCATCTTACCATACATCTTTTTCTTTCTTCAAAGGTAATCTTTACTTATTTTTGGTGAGAATGCAAAGAATTTCCATAAACCCACATAGAACTAGCATTAGAGTCAGATTTAGAGTTGTAAGATTAAGAGCAGTAATAGAGGCCATACCATTTTTAAGTTTGGATGGCCTAGTGTGAAAACTAGGCACTTTTATATAAGTCATTTTTGACACTAAGCAATACACAATCATTCCTTTCTATAAAATATTGAGCTCCCCTTCTTCTCTATTCTTGTGAGAGAGAACCATCACGAAGTCAAATCTCTATCTTCCATATATTGAATCTTGCTTGCTTAATGGATACATGGTTTGTTTGTAGGTCTTCCTTTTGCATTAGCATCTTCTTCTTTCCCTTCCTTTTATCAAAGAGAACTACTATGAAGAAGAATCTATCTTTGCTTCCATCTAGGCAAAGAGAGCTCTTCCTTCACCCCCTTAGCAAGCACAAGGAACAATATAGAGTGAGATGCAAACGGATGAGCTAGCATACCAACATTGGGAAGTTGCAATTGTAGATCTAAGACAAGGTCCAATGACATATGCTTAAGAAAGGCTAAGGTAAGCTCTTGTGCTGTGTGTTGGTGTGTGTGTGTGTCTCCCGAAGAGAGAGAGAGAGAGAGAGAGAGAGAGACAGAGAGAGAGAGAGATTTAATAATGTCCGCGAAAGGGCAAGATGAACTATGAGACCAAATACACCATGTGTTGATCCATTTATGGTCTAATTAAATAAAAAATCATACTAATAGAGCTACAAGCCGCCATGCTCACCTCAACTAAAACCAATATTGTTTTTTTTTTTGTGGGTGTAGTGGTTTGAGTTTTGGCTTAGATTTGTAGATACACTAAAAGGGAAAATGTGGAATACAAGCATGTGAGAGAAAATTAAAGACAAAGAGGAGCCATTTCTAGAGACTTATCACCATTATTAAGTATCACCTATGTTTAAGAATTGCCTTAACACCTAAGTTTAGGAACTACCTTATTTTTAAGAATTACCTTATGGAAAAAATAGACCCATAATAATTATGGATTTAATAGTGAAATCGACATAGTCCTCAAAACAAGGTAAACATATAGCCTCTAGAGGACATGGAAAAACATAAATAAAAAACATCATGAACATCAAACCCCCTTAATTGATAATTATAACAAAAAGATATTCTTGAAGTTTTGTGATTTTGACTTTTTTTTAATAAGGAAAAATGGAATGCACAATATTTCCTTAGTGCCTTCATTTTTAAGAGACAAGCCATAAAAACTCTAAAACATATGCTAATACATGAACTAAAGTTATGAACTAAAGTTATCCAGTAATAACTTACTACATCGTAGAGGCACTATTTAGGTTTCAAAGGCTTGTTAGAATTAAAGGATTCTAAAAAAAGAAACTTTTTATGTTTAATTAAATAACATTCCTTTAACCATACCTTTAAAGTCCTCCTTTCATTTATTTATATTCCCTACCAAGACATAACACAAGTTTTTGAGTTATTTTTTTCATAGGAGCCTAGCCATGGTAAACCTAATATCTTGTTTGGCATCATGGAGGAAGAGATGCATGTTGAATCCTTGTTGAAAGTTGACTTTCTACTTTATTTCTCCATGAACATGTTGTCTCTCAAAACATTGAGATGTTATTCTTCAAAGCTAAGAGGAGTGCATTCTCTAAACTTTAGGAAATGGTTTTAATGTGCATTCAAAGCTACGAGGAGTGCATTCTCTACACCTTCTAAATGGTCTAATTGTGCATAATCATGTGAATTATTTTATCTTTTGAATAGCTATACTAGTTAATGCATAATTTTAGCACATATACTAGCCAAAAGTATGTTATGAGATTACACTTACCAAGTAAGGTTTTGTTTGCTTTGGAACCCTTAAAGTTTCAAATTTCTTTTCCTTTTTTTGCATAGACAAATTTCAAAGTTTTGACTTCAAATTACACATGTAGAATGTAGAAAATATTTTGTTTGCTTCTTTGGAACCCTTAAAGTTTCAAATTTCTTTTCCTTTTTTTGCATAGACAAATTTCAAAGTTTTGACTTCAAATTTTTCACAAAATTATTCCCTTTCTTTTAAAATGCCATGTTGATTGGTCCTTCTTTCATTATAATTTGATGCCCTGATCGACAAGGAAGATGAAGTTAAATCATTGTCACTTTAGAGATTAGATGTAAGCTTTGATACTCTTTACTAATAATTTATGGTACCTACTAACATCCTTTACACATACTTTATGTAATGTAGAAAGATGCCTAGTACTGCCACACACATGTTTTCATTTTTTAGTCAATAATAGGATTGTTATGAGCACTACAATCAAACCCATACGATGACACAAAATTGAGGGATTTGAATATTACCAAGAACCAATTTCATGAGAGAGTGCCTTCTAATATTAGAAAAGAGGTTTAAGCCTTGGAGTACCAAAAGTATGTGTGAAATCGATGAAAGATATGTGAACCATGACATAAAATGGCAACTCAAAATATCAATCATATAAGAATATGGCATAGCGGAAAGAGATATCAAGACAAGGCACAATAGACAATGTAATAGATACACAATGGAGAGAATTTAAAATTATGATTATACCAAAGAGGTACAAGTGATCCTGTTGTCCACCCATGTACTCTCAAGTAGAGCTTAGATGGCGATCTAGGTAGACTCTGGATGGAGTATGTACAAGGTATAGAAGGGAGTGGATACTCACAAGCATTGGATACCTTAGCTCATGGCAACCATGTCCATATATAGTACTGTAGGCGGTGTGGTAGACATGTATACAAAACGAGGGCGGTTACACTGCATAGACATGGTTATTGCTCGCGTATCAAGAACACGGCCCACTCACCACCTGCTCATGATGGACCTAGTATCCAAGGGAATATTCCTCATACCGTCACCTCAGGGGCTCCCACCCCCGAACACCCACCAGCAGGGGGGCTGCTAGGCCCCCATGGGACCCCCTAGTCGGGGCGATGCCCCGGATCCCAACTAATGCTCGTACCCCTGACCATCTCCTAACCATCATCAATGGTCACAATAATGACCCCATCGGCGTTTAAGCCAAGGTTCTCGCTAAGACCTATGCACCATGGCTAGTCCTCATAATGGGGGCCTAACAAATGTGCATTATACATCAAGATGAGATACATGCTAATGAGAGGTGGGCATTGAGTGTATACTAACACCCCCCCTCAATGTCCACCAGAAGATGAACTAGGTTTTTGGCCCAACGCCAAGTCAATGAAGATGCCGAGTGAGCTCGTCCTTCCCAAGAGCCTTGGTGAAGATGTCAACGCAGTTTTTCTCTGTAGAGCAATACTCCACCTCCACTATCTCATCCTCTATCAGCTCCCACACATAATAATATTGAATCTCAATGTGCTTCGTACGAGCATGAAACACAGAGTTCTTGGAGATAGCCATGTAACTCTAATTGTTACACCTCAAGACTGTAGCCTCCCTGATTTGAACTCCCATGTCAACCAAGATTCTCCTCAGCCATACTACCTCACATGCAGCAAAGCAAGCTACCTTATACTCAGTTTCTCTGGAAGAAAGTGCCACTGTAGGTTGCTTTTTGCTGGTCCAAGAGAAAGCACAGGAACCAAGCGAAAAACAATATCTAGAAATTGATTTCCTAGAATCACAATCTCCTACCCAATCTGAGTCACAATAACCTGTCAGAGTGTCACCCATGTTGTAAGTGATGCCATACTCAAGAGTACCTCTGATGTACCTAAGTACCCTCATCCCTTCCTTCCAATGGCTCTCTCGTGGCTTGTTGGAAAACCTGCTCAACACACGAACGTGAAGCTGATACTAGGTCTAGTGTTAGTGAGAAAAATCAAACTCCCCACCAACTTCCTGTACTTCTTGATGTCAACAAGTGATGAAGAATCCTATGCAGCAGAAAGCTTCATGTTCACTTCCATTGGCATAGACACAGGCGTGCAGTTTGTCATCCCAAATGCTTTGAGAATCTCCCAAGCATACTTTTGCTGCGAAATGAAGTTTTTACTTGACTCTTGCCAGACCTCAATCCCCAAACAAAAATACATAAGTCCCAAGTCTGTCATCAAACTCATGGATCAGCATATCCATTGTCTTCTGGATCATCTCTTCTTTATCACCTGAAATGTTTAAGTCATCTACATACAAGATGACTAAAACAATCTTGCCATGACTTTTTAGAACATACAAGTTAGCATCAGAAACCCAATCATTTTTAGAACATACAAGTTAGCATCAGAAACCCAATCATTTTGAAAAATTGGTCTATCCTATGACACCATGCCCTTGGGGTCTATTTTCAGGCCTGTACAATGCCCTCTTCAGCCTGCAAACTTTGTTTTTTCTGATCTGGGCATCTCAAAACTTGGTGGTTGAGCTACATATACCTCCTCCTTATGATGGCCATTCAGAAATGCTGATTTGACATCCATGTGAAAGACTGGCCACTTTTCATGAGCAGCCAAGGCAAGTACCACCCTGATAGTTGTCATACGAGCTGTGGCAAAAAAGGTTTCATCAAAGTCAAAACCCTCTACCTGTGCAACCAACCTAGCTTTTGTATTTTTCAAGTGAGCCATCAGCCTTGTACTTAGCTTTCCAAACCCATTTGGTACCAATTACCTTTCTGTTTGGTGGTCGGTCAACTAGCTCCCAGTTGTTGTTCTTTATGATGTTATCATACTCAGACTGCATCATTGCTTTCCACTTTGGATTTGCTAAGGCTTCATCCAAGGTGGTTAGCTCCTTCACTGTTCCCATTATCTCAGCCCATCAAGGCCATATTGACAATGAGATTAGATGATCTTCTCTGCTCCCCTATTCTCCTTGATCTGTGTGGTCCATCTACTGAAGATTTTGGCTTCTCAGTTAGTGGATTACGTTCATCAAGGAGTTGTTGTGTCCACTTTGGAAGTGGCTTTCCTTGTGGTGCAGCAACAGGCTATTGTGATGTGTGAGAGTCTTCATCATCTGAAAACTCCTCCTCCTTAAGAGGAAATCTGACTGGTGGGCTGGGCTCATTTTGGACTATTTCTCCAGCTGATGATAGAGTGGACAGATCTCCTTCCTCCATTGAGTGTGGCTGTTCTGCAAATACGGCCACAACCTTCTTTGCCTCTGTAGTATCCAAGAAAGATACACTTCTTGCTTTTGGCATCTAGCTTGGTCCTGGATGCATGTGGAATATGCATAGAACATTCATAGCCAAATGTTCTGAAATGAGAAACTGAAGGTTTCTTACCAGAGTAGGCCTCTTGAGGTGTAACATCCTTGAGTGCCTTTGTGTAGCTCCGATTGAGGACATAAACTACTGTGTTGACTGCTTCAGTCCAAAATGTATTGGGCAAACCCTTTTCCTTCAACATGCACGGAGCCATCTCCATCACAGTTCGATTACAGTGTTCTACAACACCATTTTGCTGAGGTGTGTGAGCAGTGGTGCGTTGGTGCTTGA
Source organism: Cibotium barometz (assembly GCF_041138505.1). Lineage (NCBI taxonomy): Eukaryota > Viridiplantae > Streptophyta > Polypodiopsida > Cyatheales > Cibotiaceae > Cibotium > Cibotium barometz. The sequence continues at coordinate 38,677,163 of NC_141094.1, forward strand.
TGCCATTCTCCTTGTAGTAGCTGTTAAATTCCGTTGAAAGGAATTATCCTCCTCGATCTATAAAAAAATTCTTCACCTTCTTTCATGTCTCATTTTCCACAAGCTTATGCCACTGTTTGAACGTGCCAAAAGCTTCAGCTTTATCCCAAAGGAAATAAACCCACATCTTCCTACTGTAATCGTCGACTAACAGCATAAAGTAAGAAGACCCCCCAATGCAGTAGTAGACATTTTACCACAAAGATTAGCATGTACTAGCTCTAGAGGAGTCCTTGCCCAATTGCTGCTTTCCTGTGAAAATGCCTTGCGTTGTTGCTTGCCCATCATACAAGCTTCACATGGTTCTTGCAATTCTAAAAATGCAGGCAAATTAGCTACCATACCCTTTTTCTGCATCTCCTTTTAGCATAAAAAATCCAATGTGACCAAATCTCTCGTGCCAAAGCTTGCTTGTGCTCTTATCTGCAGCAGACAGTGTAAGGGGTAGCTCATAAAGATTGTTGCGCCTTACTCCTTTGCCAACAACATCTAAAATTTTTGCTTCATTTTTCTTGAAGCATACTTCAAGCCCACAACTTGTCATTGCAGCAACAACTGATAGTAGATTTCTCTTTATCTGGGGTACATAGAGCACATTTGTGATCGCTTCTTCTCTTCACCTGTAGAGCTACCACAAAAGATATGGTTCTGGACCCTTCATCTAGACATTTAGCATTATTCCCAACAACAACACTCATGGGTGTTTCTATAGAGGCTTCCAGGAGCTATACTAGCCCTTCTTACTGGTCATGTGTTGGGATAATCCACTATCCAAAGTCCATGAATCATCAACTGGAGCCAGAGCAGATGAACATACCTCTTCAATGGAGACCCAAAGTTCAAGCTCGGTCTCGACATTATTGATTGACTCCTTTCCCTTCCATGAAGACTTTAAGGTGCTGTTCTTCTTGTTAACCTGCTTCTTTCTGTAGTCTTTGACAACAGTGTGACTCTTCTTGTCATAGTAATAATAGCTTCCTTGAAAATTTTTCTTCTTTGGCTTCTTCTTCTTCTTCTTCTCATCAAAAGATATCATGCATTTGCCTGTAGCATTAGCCGAAAATGCAGCATCACTACCATCACGGGTCTTCAGTCGCATCTCCTTCTCAAGTAGCATAGCACTAAATTCTTCAAATGATAAAGATGGTACTCTAACCTGAGTGTTTAGTGATGTAGCCAAGCCATCATATTTTTGTGGAAGAATTCGGATGCACCTCCGGGGGCCAACTCCTCATCACTAGTGTGTGTAATCCCTATAGTAGCCATTTGATCTTGTAGATTTTTGATCCGTGAGATAAATACTTCAGCAGCTTCTCCTTCTCAGCAGCAAGCCGATTCGTGGCCCATTAGGAAAAATTTGGGCTCATTTTTGGGCCCTCTGAGGAATGCCACATCATCAAATATGGGGCCATGGTAAATTTTTTGTAAATCAACTCCAATTTTTTTGGAGGTTGCATATATAGAATCTACTCTTCAAGATCTTTCCATTGATATATAACATGATGGGGTTTGGACATGACCCATGGAAGACATACAAAAAGTAGGTTTAAAAGTGATGATGTGGACTGTTACGGTAGCCTTTAAACTTGATTTTGAGGAAAATGGTATATCTTGAGCTTAGCAACTCCAAATGTTTCGGAGTTTGAAATTATAAGATCTAATTTTCATGATCTTTATAATGATATGTCATATGATGGGGTTTTAACATAAGGTAAGAAATGCTCACCGGCGGCCCCCATTTTCAAGGCAAAGATGGTAAAAAATCCCCTAGAGGACCCAAAAATGAGCCCAAATTTCCCCTAATGGATGCTTTAAGTAGACGTCCCAGTATTCACAACATTTGTGTTATTCAAAGTCAACCATTTAGTCCTATGAGAGAATACTATGATACATACTCAAATTTTTCTGAAATTTGGACTAAGCTTAGAAACAATAATTGGAACCCTATTGGTGATTACTCATGCCATGACGATTATCTTTTCTTCCAAAAATGATTGTGTATTACACAACCTTTTAGTAGACAATTCATACTGGAGGAAATGCATAAACCACCATACATGGGTCGTCGAGGTGTTTCAGCTACCTTACAACTAGTATCTAGGGAATTCTTTTGGCCTCATCTCCAACAAGATATAGCAAAATTTGTGGCTGAATATTCTATTTGTCAGAAGATTAAAAGCTACAAAGGTAAAACCCAAGGACTACTTACCCTCTACCAATTCCTAATGACACTTGGGAATAAATATCCATAGACTTCATCATAGGTTTGCCTACTACATCGAGTCATAATGATATGATTTGAACAATAATCGATCGTTTGAGTAAGAAAGCACACTTCTTACCTTGTAAGAAAACTTTGACTTCTCAACAAACCACAAACTTTTACTTCTCAACAAACCACAAATATATTTATCAAAAAAATATTTGTACATCATGGCTTACCCAAAGTCATTGTTTTTGACAGAGATTCAAGATTTTGTAGTAATTTTTGGATCACATTATTCTCCAACTTAGGTACTAAAGTAGATTTCTCAACAGCTTTCCATCCGGAAACAAATGGACAAACTGAGGTTACTAACAACACTATCTTAGATCTACTCAGAGCCTGTGTTGCCCAACAACCTAACTCATGGCATAAGTACATTCATCTTCTCCAATTTGCTTACTATAATACTCCTCATTCAGCTATTGGTCGAGCACCTTTCGAAACTGTATATAGAAAACTTTTGCCTATTCTGGCAAACTAGACTTTCTCACAAAATCGAAGCTGCTGATCAATTCACTACTATTGACTTTACAACCATTTTGAATGACGTAAAACATTCCATTGCTCATGCTCAAGAAAATTATGTTGAGCAAGCAAATCGTAAACGTAAAGCTATATCATTTGAACTTTGAGACTGTGTACTTTTGAAAATTGAAAAACATAGACTTAAAAGTGTTGAAAAATTCCCACTTGTTAAGCTTGCACACCAAGATTTTATGGACCTTTTAAAGTGATCCACAAAATTAATGATGTTGCATATAAATCTTAATTACCTTCTCATTGGAACATTCACAATTCATTTCATGTTAGCTTATTAAAACCTTTCAAAGGACAACTTCCCACTCATCCAGTATATGAAGAACCACCTCTTATTGAAGGAGACCAAGAAATCTTACTCCCAGATACCATTATTGACCATCAAATTACACCAACTCATACTGGAAACCAATATAGCAAATATTTAAAAACTTTCAAAAATTATCCTCCCAAGAAGATGCAAGATGGGTGCCTGAGAAATATTTTCGTGCTTTCCTTGAGATCCTCGGTACCCTTCTGTATGTAAAAAATGTGTAAAAAAGGGATTTAAAAAACCCCTTCTATTGAACCCATGTGCTACACTTACATATTTATGAGTGACCCCCCGAGAAACTAACACCCCTATTACCCCCATACACCATTCACATGTACATCAGGTACCATGTCAACTGCTAGTTCACCCCCTCTACCTTTATTCACCTTCCAAAATCCTTTAACCTCCATTCCTTTAACCTTTTCTCTTCTTTTCTTGTTGATGCTTCAATCTAGGCATCTCCTTCCTATAAGAGAAGAACTCAAACCCAAAAGTTATGGTAATTTGATATTTACCTTCATGCTTTTCAGGTCATCATATAGATCGTATGGCTCCTCACCCTTCCCCAGAGAGAAATCTTGCATAGTGATATGATTTCTTTTTTCTTTATCCTTATTCCTCATCTTTGAATGAGCCTCTTCTTTAGCTTTAGCTTTAATTTACTTAGGTGGATTTCCTCTTTGAGCTTCTTCTACACCTCTCCAAGTTCTCAGCTAGGCCTTTACATAATTAGCCCAAACCGCATTAAACTTTGTGCAAAAAGCTATCATTGTCTCCTTTGGATCCTTCCTACAAGTATCCACCCTTTGGAGCCGAATCCCTACTGATTCTTTCCACTCATATTTATCCAAAAGTGCCCTCTTGAGTAAAGACCAATCTTCTCTCTTGCAAGACCATCAAGATAAAGGGGCAACATTTCAATCCACTCTTTCCTATCCAGAGCATAATCCATCTCAAATTGCTTTAAGACTCCCATATATTCTCTATCTTGAAACCCAAAAACACCAGGCAAGCCATAGTAATTGTATTAGTCAATGCTTAGAGAAATCAAAAGGCTAATGTGTACCCCACATCTCCTCCAAAAATAGATGAGTGGTTTAAATTGTATACTATGTGAAGTGCATCACAACCATTTGCTAAAGGGGCATTGAACATTTCAAGTTATTTTATCTAAGCTTTGAGTTGTGTTAGAAGTACAATACCAAAAGTGAGATTCCTTATGAAATGCACTCCACTAGAAGTAATCAGGAGAGACCTTTGATTTATTAAAAATCTCTTTGGAATAACATAAAATTAGGTTCTCATCTATCAGTATAGAAGAGTTCCTTTTTGTGGGGGTTGAAGACGTTGAAGCTATTGCATCACTGGATTTTGTGGTTTTTATGTGAGTTTTGGATTCATTTAGGGATCTATAGAAAACCATCTTGGCATTGTATGCTGTGATCTTCTTTGCATCAGTGTGACCACCCTCATTTTTGGTTTCTTTTTGAAGGTAACATATTACATAAATTCTCACATTAACTTCCCACTCAAACATTTGAGAACTGAAATATATACAATGATTTTAAGCTTATATCGAAGACAAACACAAGGTTGAAACTTAGCTCCTGAATATTATTCACACACTTCCTCCTCTCTACTTACATCGAAGATAAAAGCATATGTACACTTCCTCCTCTACATACATTGAAGATAAAAGTATATATACAATCATTTTAAGCTTGTATTGGAAACAAGCTTGGAATTTACTTACAAAGAACAAGTCTACATGGAAATTAGTAGAGAGATTAACATTTGTGAAGAAAATAATGAATCTACCATCCCTACTTCACTCTTATTCTTCTTGCTTATATGTACCTTATTTAAGGTACTGATGTTCCCCACGAGACCCTTCACTTCTCAAATCCCTACGTGAACACTCGAATAGAGTTTGCATACATGAACTGTAACAAGAAGCTGTTCTGCTAGCTAGGTTGATGTCCACAGGGATGGTGAGGGAGTCATGAACGAATGACATATTATCAGAGCGACCTCTATGAGCTGGTGAGGCATCTGTTGTGATCAGGTTAAGGTATGGAATTCATAAGATTTACATAGCAGGTGGCTATAACCTGTGCTTCCTTCTCTATCCAATCTCTTCTTTTTACGACTTCTCAAACTTCTTCCCATTGATGCAAACATGCCTCTACACTCCTTGTTACATAATTCCTTACCTATTTACACCAAAAGTCCCCCATAAGGGCACACTCACATGCTATTGGCATTTCTGACTTATGTTGCGCAAGGGATTTGCTACCATTTCTTTGTATCCACACACCCTTTGTGATCCTCCTGTAGAGTAAACCAAAGCTTCTCCATTATGCCCAAATTTACCAAGATGTACACATACATAATCTAATAAACTATGTAAGGTAGGCATCACTAAACTGCTTCCAAACAAATGCTACAAAATGCCTCCTATATACATTATGAGAAATTTGTAATAATTTAAAAAAAATCAACATAATATCTAATAAGTGTGTAAACTAGAGTTCAAATGGAACGTTCCCTACATAACTTCACTAGGAAATCTTGTTGTCTATTTAGGAAAAATTTCCTACATAGCCCAAATGTTTTTCTTGTATAGAGAATCCAAATGAACCTAGTTAATTACATGGCTTTTTCTGGTTTGCTCAATTTCCTATCTAGGGAATGTGTAATCTAGAGAGACAAGATTGCATAATCCCTATATAGCTTATTATACCTAGGATATTACCTAGTGAATAACTTTTGTTATACATTTAAATTTCATGTATAATGTTATTATAATTTACCTTAGAACTAGAGATTACATATAATGAGATAAATGCTATATTTATTAAAGAAGATTAAACATTAAGATACTCTTTTAAAAAATATGATCTGTTGTAAAAACAACTTACAAATATTATTATAACGCATCTTATGAAAGAATATCAATACTTAAACCAAGACTCATACATTCTCTAGATTTAAGTAGAAAGCAAAGTTTTTCACTTTCAAATGAAATAAAACTAACAATAAATCTTATAGCGTTTATATTTTAAAAAAATTCCATATCTATGATCCCTTATGGTAATATATCCACATCATCTACACTCTGTCAAATCATGTGAATCCTTTCTATTCAGCTTTATTTTTACACTCTCTGAAATCTAAGGCACAAAGTTATCCATCATGTCCTCAAGAGTTTAAATCCTTGCCTCTTTTGAACTGTTCTTAAAATGACTAGCTTCAATTCTAATTTTAGAGTACATGGCTTTTAAAACCATTTACATATCATCAATTGTATGTACATCAAAATTTTTAGAGTACGTGGCTTTTAAAACCATTTACGTATCATCAATTGTATGTACATCAAAATATTTTAGAAGAATTGTCTCCATCTCTTCACTTGTAAGGCTCCTCACCTATACCATAAATATTATCAATAAGTATAAGTTTTGAAAATAAAGCAAAAAAGTTAAATGATTTATTATACTAAATACAAATCAAAGACTTTGATGTAGAAGATCACATCACCCATTATATATAAGAAGAGAAGATGTAATAGGATTTGCATGGAGATTAAAAATAAGAGTCAGGAGAGTATTCATTCAAATCAAACATCTCATGGGAACATCCCCCAACAAGGTATTTGGAATGCACATGAGCAAAAAGGCACTCATGAAGAAGCAATGACAAAGGGTTTGCATAGCTTATAAGATGTAGCTAAATCAAGGCAAGAAACAACAAGAGTGTAGGTTTTTTATGTATAAACAAGGAGAGTGTAAAGCATGAAATTGTTGTTGTGGGTGACATATGATTTCAATCTTGCCCTAGTGGTACATGAGCAACCTCTCCAAGTGGTCAAGGTACATAAAATTCTTACTAGTTGGTGACTCATGACTTCATTCTTTCTCTGTGGTACATGAATAGCTTCTATGTACATGAAATTCTTTTTAGTTGGTGACTAATTATGATTCCATTCTTTCTCTATAGTACATGATTAGACTCTACCGCAACAACATGTGCTCAAGATAGGAGGCACTTAAACCCTTGAGACATAAAAGGGCTTGAAAGGTAAGGTCACTAAGGTCACTACGGGTTAGAAATTGGTATGACTGTAATGTGCACTTTGTTCATGTATGTTTTCGAGTAGAAATTTACATGGTACATTAAGCATATATTAGAAAGGGCTTGAAAGGTAAGGTCACTAAGGGTTAGAAATTGGTATGATTGTTATGTAATGTGCACTTTGTTCATGTTTGGATGTTTTCCATTAGAAATTTACATGGTACATTAAGCATATATTAGGACATTAATTGTGTCCAATTAGTTCTACATTACATATACATAATATTCATTATGTGAGGGTCACTCACACCTATTCTCATGGAAAAATTCCATGACCACCTCAATCAAAGGCAGGCAAATCCTATTTTCAAATTTATTATAAAACTATATGACATATGCCTCTTAAATGAGCTAATAGCTCAAAATCAATGGTAAATTTTGTAAGAGGGTACAAGTGCCATGCAAGAGAACACTTAGAAGTAAGATCTTTCACATCACAAAACTTTGAAATTCAAATTGCACAGTAATAGAGATAGGGGAGAATAATGTATTATTGAAGTGATATAATAGATGGCAAAGCCCCACACCCATGTGATCCTATTAAGGGAGCTTTTATGGCTTATCAAAGCATGGGATATTAATAACATGATTAGGATATATTAGGTAGGCTCTACAAGTGTAATGGATATATCAGGTCGGCTCTACACATGCAATGAAAGCATGGGACATTTGAGAAATATGTTTAAGAGTATTATTAAAGCTATGCATTTAAAAGCAAAGCTCAATGATACTTTAAAGCTAGGCTACATCTTCTAGAAGTTGTGAATGAAACTGGTTCTAGACAGTTATATGACTTCATTCAAAGTGTTGCAATAGTTATAAAGTTAGGTGCTTTGTTTCACAATGCATAATGTATGTGAACAAATAGACGTCATGCTTACAGCTATAAAGAAATTGTTTTCAAATTTTTTTTTGTAAATTTTTGGACCTCAAATCACATGATGTAAATCTCTTTACAAAAAGGAGCCGTGCTTAACACTTTTTTTAAAAAAATTCTACATCTCATTGTTGTTGATAGAAAAGAGTCATGCATATAGCCATGCTTACTATTTGGAGGCATGCTTAAAGTCATGATCATGAATTTTTTATGCTTGCTACTTCTCTAGTTGGTGGGGTGGCTTGGATTACACCTTCACTGGGTTGGATGGCTTGAGAAGGTGCAACAGGAGGTTGAGATGGCCCCATGAGAAGGCCCCACCTCTTCTAAATTCTAATGGAGTGAAATCCACACTCTCTCCTAAGAAAGCTTCCAAATCATCCCATGAAGGGAAGTCAAAAAGTTGCCTCTTCTCTCCCAAACCTATGACTCTTCAAGTGCAATACATAGAAGCCAGAATTCTCTTTTAATATGCCATGTTGATTGGTCCTCCTTATATTATAATTTGATGCCTTGATCTAAAAGGAAGATGAAGTCAAATCATTGTCACTTTAGAGACTACACTATCTTCTTGCTTTTGAAATGTAAGGATTTAAATGTTGCCATGTGTATTCATTAAGCTTAATCATACATGTAAGTGTAATGATGTAAGCTTTGATACTCTTTACTAATGATGTAAGCGTACATATTTGGAGACAAACTTAATGCTAAAAAAATTTAGTCTACATCTCATTGTCGAGAAAAGAGTCATGCATATAGCCATGCTTACATATTTGGAGGCATGCTTAAAGTCGTGCTCATGCATTTTTTATGCTTGTTGCCTCTCTAGTTTGGTGGGGTGGCTTGGATTACACCTTCAGTGGGTTGGGTGGCTTGAGAAGATGCAACATGGCCCCACGAGAATTCCCTGCCTCTTACTATAGCAAAAAAAAGCAACATTTATAGCGTGGCTTTTATGAAAGAATCTAGAAAAGTGTTGGGGCATAAGCGTCACTATAAGCACTGCTATTTTTCGACGCTATAAATGTAAGCACCTGTATATTCGTTGTTATAAGCACCGTTGTAACCCATGCTATAAGCATCACTATATACCATGATATAAATATCGCAATATCCCACACTATTAGCCTTGTTGAGTGGCACTATTAAATAAAACAAATGATGCTATAATCGTCCGTCGACGAGCAACACTGCTAAAAAATAACATTTCCACTATTTTTCAGCTCAACGGCGTTGAGAATAATTTTTTTAAAGAGCAGATTGGAGCATTATCCCCAATCTATCCCATTTTAATTTTAATTTCATATATCAAAGACAGATCTAGTTTGCATACACAAACATATCGACATATGAAAATACATGTGAAACATCGTAACTCCTGAGATCTTGTTTGTATTAAATCCAAAATGCCATAGAAGGTGAGTTAAATCTTGTATTAAAGTCAAAATGTCATGATAGGAAAGCTACATCGAGCCTGGAGTTACATAAAATGGAATACAAAAAGACAAAAGGTAAAACACAGTAGGCCGGTCTCTACTCATCCTCCTCCTCCTCCTCCTCCTCCTCGCCTATTTCCTCTTCTTCATCTTCCTATATCACATAAGATTAATTATATCAAAATACAAACTAGATAAATTTTTAAAAGTTTCTAAAACCAAAATAATTTGAACTTTTAAAACTTATTCAAAAAACTAACCTACAACATGCATAGCATCATAGTTTAAAGTGACACCCTATTGATGCAACCATTCAAACGTAGCCGAGATTCCATTACGACGATAAGCATAGTCATACTCCTCACAAAAAGAAGAGTGGCCCACCACATCATTCCTACATTAAACAAGCATTAAAAAAGATCAATTCAAATAAGTTTTAATTCTTTAAAAACAAAAATTTTAAATACAAAATGTTAAGGGTTTAAATACTTACAAATTGAGCAAGGTAAGATGACCTTCCACCCAATTCAAGATGATGAGCCCCTCTTTTATGTTGTTGTACTTGGGCAGCTTCTCTTTGTTTCTTGAATAGATTAAGGTTTTCTTGGAATGTCTTTTTTCCCTTCTTCTAATCTTTATCTGATTCTCTTGGTGGCTTGAGGCCACCACGCTTGATGGCCTTAGCAAATCAATGATTGACTCACATGTCTCTGCATATGATCTAGCATCTTAAGGTCATTAAACTGTAAGTTGAGGTGTGGCATAGGAAATTATGTGTTCAATATGATGCATGCATGCTATAACATGCTTCCCCTTGCTATCCTTAATGATACTCCCATGTGTTCTCCTCACATAGTAAGGAAGCGTTGCAAGGTCATAGTAGGCATTTGGATCAACCACTTGATGTGTCTAAACATCCTCTGATAGGGAATTGGAAGTAGATCTATTTTACTACCCCTAAAACAACCACACAACCACCTCCACTATAATGACGATGAGAAGAGGCAGACCTCCTATTTGATGAGGATGTGGTACGAGGTCGTGGTATAGCCACAAAGGAAAGGGGAGTGGGCTGGTCACAGAGTACACATGAAGGCCTAGATAAGGGTGTAGGAGTGCGTAACCCTAGAGTAGAACTACCCATTGGATTACCCCCCATAGATGGAGGGTTAACTGTGGAAGGAATCAAGGGTGGAGAAAAAATGTTCCACACATTCTCTCTACCATAATGATGCAACAGACTTGTGGCCAACCTCGGGGGCGGGGGCGGGGGGGTCACTCATAAATATGTAAGCATAGCACGTGGGTTCAACAAAAGGAATTTTTAAAATCCCTTTCTAACACATTTTTTACATACAGAAGGGTACCATTTAAAGGGGGTACTCAGAAGTTGAATAGAAAAAGGGTATGTTTTATTCTTTAAAAAATCACAAATAAGGGATTTTTAAAATAGACCATGAATGCACGTGATACAGAGGGTTTACTTATAGTGAACCCTCTGAGCGGCCAACTATGAGAGTTGCTCCATATCTAGATCATGAATGATGGACACCGAATGACGGGCCACTGGGCTTCTTAAGTTTTGATCCTCCCCCCACATGTCGTGTGCATGTAACCTAGAAGACATCTTAGACGATGGTAATATATCATTATACCTCTGTCTGTTGGCCCTTGGTTCATATCGAACTGTAGATGCTGAGCCTCGTAGCCATCATAAGGTTCTCTAGGTTGGTCTATCAGAACCACTAATAACTTCATGAACTTGACACTTGCTACAATTGCAGGATCTGGTATATTTTGCTAAGGGCTCAACCTGAGTTATACCAAGACGTAAAGAACTCCATAAAACAAGACTGTGTGAATTCACAAGTTTCCAAACAGACCTCATTAAGAATTATCACAGGACCAAGTGTGCCAGTGTGTACGCATTGGGTACTCTTGAAAAAGCTAAAAGCCAAAATGAGAATGAAAGTGAATGGGAATTGAGTAGTTGTTGTCTTTGTGCCGCTTGAATACTGGCAAATGTGGCTGGGTTAAATATTGGAAAATTGTAGTAGACATGAGAATTCCTCTCTTTTGCTACTTGAAACTCTAGCGGTGTCCATCTCCTCTTGATAGGCATGTAGAGTGGATCCACTCGTAATGTTGGTGGCATACTCATGTAAATGCTACTGTATTCAGCGAGACTGTTAGAAATTCCTTTCTCCCATGAAGGTTGCACTCCAACATCCTGCAGTTGTCGTACCTCTTCATTTGTGTGTATGGTAGTGTATCCACCTCTGGTGTGCACTAGGGTGTGCACTAGATGTTTCCTCCTTCATCTTTTGTAAGAATAATTGACCATAAAAGTGACCAAGCAAATTTCTAACAAGTCTGATAGATTAGGGTTTTCCAGCTTTGTGTGTTTTGCCACATTAGACCATAATGTTCCTTCTCCAGCCAATGGTAGTAATTCCTATAATTCTGGACAAGTGGCCCGGAGAGGGTACGACACATAATGTGGCCAAGTGGGGGTGACCGTAGAATATGCCTCTGGGAGAATCTTGCTTGTAGGATCGAATGAGGTAATTTGAATCAGGGCATTGAACATAAGTTCTGGCTTTAACAGTGGATTGGGCCTTGTTGTATGAATTTTTCATATTCTATAGCTATCATGGAATCCAAAACATTATTATTAGTGTAAGGTGTAATATTATCAACTAAAGGCCGATTACATACCTCTTGATGAGGATGCCTTGGTGGAGATGTAACAGGTGCCAATATCCCCTCGGGGGCAAGAGTGTTAGTGGGAAAGTCTAATTTTGGTGGGGAGAAGGAAGAGTAGATGCATCTAGCTTGTGAAGAAGTAGTAGGAGGCATGCTTGGATAGGGATTAAGAAGCCTACTAGCGATATTAGTATACACAGGGTAGGTGTTTTTGAAAAAAGAAGATGGATCCTCATCCTCATTGTGACCCAAACTAGGGGGTGGGTGGCTAGGTTTGTGAGCTTGATAAAAGGTTTGAATTTCAGGGATTTCTTCGTTATCCACATCTGGGTAATTTACGTGAGTTGCATCAAAATTATTGCTTACAGTGGTAAGCATAGCTTCTAAATGCTTACAGTGGTAAGCATAGCTTCTAAATGCTTATGGATATTAGTATATAACTTAAGGATGCCCAGTGGGTGATATAAGGTAGACCCACAAAGATTTAAATGTCGATGGTGGTGGGTATTATATACTTCTAACCACCCGTGACTAATTACCCATTCATAAGTATTAGACACGACCTCATTAGTTAGCTGGTGTTGCTGGTATGTCATTTGGAACAAATAGGTTGAGTTTGTCAACCCTGTTGTCCAGAATTTTTGAGTTTTGTAAGACACGACACCAACTACGGAGGTTGAGGACTATTGGATGCAAAGGATAAAAGAAAATATCTTGTGGGCTTCTCTCTCTATTCAACCTTCCTTGGAGCTTTCCTCTCAACACACTAACCAATTGATTGGTTGTGGGCTTCTTCTAAGATAGAGAAGCAAACAAAAACAAGACGCAAAGTGTAATTTTATGGCTTTTCTCTACTATTCTCAATGTTTTCACTTCTTAACCACTCTCAAGCTTGAGAAGTTTCTAAATTAAGTGTTATAATGCAAATCAAGCTTTTCTTAAGAGTTGTAATGAATAATTAAGAAAAGTTTATATTTATGCTTAATTAGGATGCTTTTTATGTTTATCTCTCTCTCCCCAAAAGAATGGTCATTCCTATGACCAATTCTCTATTCAAATGATGCTTCTCATTGATAAATTCTCAATTCACAAATCAAACTCTAGGCTTGTGAAGCTAGAGGTTAAGAAAGTGGCTTTTTATACTTTTATGCTTTCTAAAATTATGATAAGCTTATGATTTAAATCCATAAATTGGATTTAAGTTTAGAAGATAGTTATACTATCATAATTATATTACTAAGTTTATTCTTTTCAAAAATATTAAAAATTATCAATAATAGCAGCGGAGCTATGGCAAAATTTTTAAGAAATTGATACATAATTCATTCTTACGTATAACGTGAAAAGAGGACTTCCTACCATACTCTAGGATTGGTCATCCCATGATAAAAGAATGATTATCATCACATTCAATGGAAAACTAATTTTTAAGGTTTATGCATAATTAAATAATTAAGAAAAGAGAAAATTATGGTAATTTTATTTAAATGATAAAAGAGGAATTCCCATGACATTTGGAATTCAATCATTTAAATGGGAAAAGTGGAATTCTTAGCATATTGAATTAATGGATATTTTTATTAAAATTCAAAGAGAAATTTTAGATAAATTTATTTTATGCATGAGAAACATTTAAATGATAAAAGAGGAATTCCATGACATTTGTAATTCAATCATTTTAATGGGAAAAGTGGAATTCTTAGTATATTGAATTAATGGATATTTTTATTAAAGAAAAGAGAAATTTTTGATAAATTTATTTGATGATAAAAGAGGAATTCCCATGACATTTAGAATTCAATCAATTAAATGTAAAAAGAGGAATTCCCATTATATTTGAGATCCAAGAAATTAAATGAAAAAAAGAGAAATTTTTTGCATAATTCAAATTATGAGTATTTATCAAAAGTGAAATTTGAGCATTATTGGAAAATATGGGTAAATTTTATTTTTGTAAATCCCATGAATCTTTTACTCAAAAAGAAGAATATTGAATATATTTCACTTGAGAAAATTAAGAAATAATATGAAAATATCCGTTGAGAAAAAGAACCTTTACCTAGGCCCAGCAATTGGCAAAAATATTAGAAAAGTCCATCGGTAATCAAAAATAAAAAATGTTACTAAATGTGAAATGGATGTGGATGTGAAAGAAGAGATGAGAATGATATGTGAGGATATGTGAAAGGATGTGATATAAATGAATTTGGACGTGAATGAAGAGATGAGAATGAGATGTGAGGATATGTGAAAGGATGTGATATAAATGGATGTGGATATGAGTGAAGAGATGAGAATGAGCTGTGAGAATTTGTGAAAGGATGTGATATAAATGTATGTGAATGTGGATGTGATAAGATGTGATGTGATGCAAATGAATGTGGATGTGGATGTGATGTGATGTAAATGGATGTGGATGTGGTGTGAAAGGATGTGATGTAAAGGGATGTGGATATGAATGTGATGAGATGTGGATGAAATGTGATGTGATGTAAATGAATGTGGATGTGGATGTGATAGGATGTGATGTGATGTAAATGAATGTGGATGTGGATGTGATAGGATGTGATGTAATGCAAATGGATGTGGATGTGATAGGATGTGATGTGATGTGGATGTGGATGTGGATGTGGATGTGATAGGATGTGATGTGATGTAAATGGATGTGGATGTGGATGTAAATGGATGTGGATGTGGATGTGAAAGGATGTGATGTGATGTAAATGGATGTGGATGTGGATGTGGATGAGATGTGATGTGGTGTAAAGGGATATGGACGTGAATGTGATGAGATGTGGATGAAATGTTATGTGATGTGAATATGTGGATGTGAATGTGAATGTATGGATGGGGATAGACATGCATGTGGATGACTGGATGGATGTGGATGAATGAGATAGAATGTGTATGGATGTGATGAGATGTGGATGGATATGGATGTGATGTAATGTGGATAGAATGTATGTAATGGGATGGGAATGCAATGAATGTGATGGATGTGAATAAATGCGATGAGATGTGAATGGATGTGAATGTAACGTGACGTAAATAGATGTGAATGGATGTGATGCGATGTGATATGAATCGGCATAGATGTGACTGGGTGAGATGTGATGGAGATGTGATGTGATATAATGTGAATGGATGAGATGTGATGTGAATGGATGTGATGCGATGTGATATGATTCGGCATAGATGTGACTGGGTGAGATGTGATGGGGATGTGATGTGATATAATGTGAATGGATGAGATGTGATGTGAATAGATATGATGTGATGTGATGTGGATATGGGTAGATATGAATGGATGAGTTGTGAATGAATGTGATGTGATGAGATGTGAACATGGGTAGATGCGAATGGATGAGATGTGATAAGGATAATTGTGGATAGATATGATGAGATGGAATATGATGTGATTAGATGAGAATGGATGAAGGACGATGGGAATACATTTGATTGGACGTGGATTAAGAAATGTAGATTGATGTGGAACAATGTGGAAAGACAAGAGTTCGTTATATAAAAACTGTATTTATGACCTGTTTTTAAATGACTATTTTATGTCAAGAATGCTGGGGAAGCATTTTGACCGTCTTGTGAATGAGGTCGTGTGGAGACCTAAGTGATAAAGTTGCAACAACTGACGGAGAGTCAGTGGGGAGGACGTCTCACGTAGCAAGGTCGGCTGAGGTCTTGACCAGCCTTGGTTTGATTTAAATCGTGAGCTTCCGGTACGGTGGATGAGGGACCAAGGAAGCAACCTATGATTGAAGGGCTAGGTGACCTGCGAAGGATCCTAAAGGGTGCTGACCATACGGTGCTCGGGCTCTGGGTTGCCGAAGATACCCACACGTGCATCGAGGAAGAAAATGGGACAAGGTGTTAGAGTTATTTTCTGAACTCGGGCATGGATCTGGTTGATTGACCTTGCTGGTCCTCAAAACGGATGACTACATGGCTCTTTTATATGGATCTATTGGTTGATCTTGCTGATCTTGAACGGAGAGTCCATATGGATTTTCTTATGTGATTATATTGCCGCTTACTATGAGCTAGGAACTATTGAAAAGGCCCCTGAGTGAATAGGTGGTGAGCGTTCTAGTTACCAATGATGCCAGAGGTACACCGATGAAGGAATGATTGGAAATTAAAATTCAACCGGATATTTTAGAGGATTATGATCACTGATACTATGGTTTCATTAAAAGATTGTTTTAAAGACAGTTACATCTATGAAAAAGGCAATTTCATATTGGGTGTGTAGGTGGTGTGACTATCTTGAAGTTTTCCTGAAGCACCAGCTAGGGGGCCTGGGAATTTTTTTCCCTAGTACCCAGGACAAAACATAACCAAATTCCTAAATGGATCCTATCACTACAGTGGTTGGAGGTTGGCTAATCCATGGGACTGGATGGGGTTAGGCTGGACTGATGGATCCCCAAAATGAGACTCAATTCTGTTATGGTACGATAGATGAAGTAAATCTCGGACAGTCCTTGTTCTATGGAAAAAGAATCAACGGCTGTGCCTCTCAATGAGGAAAAAAGCGTTGGTCTCTATGATCCAAGTTCAAGTCTTTTCCCTGATTTGACCATGTGACTTACGGGTTCGATCGGATCAGTTCGGTTAGTTAAGGCTCTTGACTACGTTAGAATAAAAATATCCTGGAGGAATCGCCCGTGCTTTTTGGGCGAGGGAAGTTTTTTCGGTTTCGGTTTTGGGAGAACCGAGGAATTAGTCTCTTGTCCGGATATCCGTGGGCGAGGCCTCGAGTGAGAGGCTCTACCCTATGCAAGAAGTGCTACTTCCGCTGCTAGCACCCCCGAATTCGTTGCGCAGAGGGGGTAGGGATCTTTCAACTAGTATCAGAGCAAATTCACTAAAGTGAATCAACCAAGAAGCCATAAATGTCAAAAATTTATGAAGTAGCAGTAAAAGGTTGTAATTGTATGATGAAATTCATACAAATTGATATTCAAAATGAAGATTCATAAATAGGTAATTGGGTCTTCAGATGAAAGTACTGTAATTGTATGGAATCCCTGACTTGCTTGAGGCCTAGACATGATGGTATTTACCTTATAATTTTAAGGACCGTGACTACCCATATATATCGAGGGTATAACTGCAGCTCTTTACTGGCAGTATATACGTGTTTTTTAAGACCTTGAAATTATAAGCAAAAATGCTATCTAGATGATGAATTCGAATGCTGGTTGATATGATTTTAAAATTTTGGTTGAGAATTGATGAGTTGATTTGGATTTTGATTGAAAGATGATGATTCCTGAATTCTAGTTGAAAGAAGATAAGTTGAACAAAACCACAATGAGGATGAATGGGACGAATCCCAGTAATGATGTTAATAACTGGAATGGTGATAAGGACTTCAGTAAATCACTATGAGATTAGTGGATTGTGCTAACAGATTGCTGCTATTAACACTTGACCCAGTGGATCAAGTTAAGGGATGACAAATTAAAAACTTGCATAACTGAAATTCCCATGGAGGAATGTTCAGATGGAATTCTCGGTCTAATGGACCATTATTGTGTTAAGGATATGAATGTTATATTCTGAATGAATTGTTATTTGATAATGAGTTCTATATGTTCTTCTTGTAGAAGGGATCTTTATCCCAGGATTCTGTTGGGTTGACCAGACTATAAGGAACCCGAGAATTAGTTGGCTCTTAAGGGAAAGAGTTGTCCTCCAGCTGCTGCGAGATGAGGATATCTCGCTTTTTTTAGTAGGGTAGGATGTAAGATTCCTCCCTCCAACTTTTGAGGTGTAAAGGAGTAAGAACCTCCCCTTCTGTTCTTGAAATTATTCCCCTCTCTGGAATAAAAGAAAGATCTTGTTTTACCCTGTTTTGACCTGGAGAGAGAAAATGTCTAGAGAGGTAATCCAAAATTGAGATATTTTTTGATATAAAAATCCTCCTAGTGTCTAAAACACCATATTGGGGAATATGGGAATTTCCCACAAGTTTGGGACACGTGGTCAAAAGTTTGGATTAACCATAACTTGAACACCACACTAATCCAAAATGAGCGCTTTATAGCTCTTTAGATTCCATTTTTCAAGCGCTTTCCAACGATAGGTCATATGATAGGGTTTTGAGAAACTTACAAACATATTATCCATGTCCCCTTTTTTAAGTATTCAAAAATGGGAATTGGGAAATTCCCAAATTCACTAATATGGTGTTCTAAAATGCTTTCCCCCTGAAACAAAATTTCAAAAAGAACTTTCCAATGTGCATTTGGAATTAATTGAAAATGTGTATAAAGGACCTTGCCGGGTCAAGATTTTCAGAAATTTTTGGATTATGGTCCAATTAAGGTTCCTATGGACCAATTAGATTAATCCAAGTGTGGGGATGAGATAAATCCAAAGAATAAAAGAAAATACCCAAAAATGAGTAAATGCTCACATAAGATGAAGAGTTGACTGAGTACAAGGTTTATTAGTTAAAAACTATGAGCTATTACTAAAAAAAATGAGATATTTTGGTATAATGATACATTTTTGACACCTTGGTAAGGAGGGGGGAGAATTTAAGGAGGCGCATATTTTACACATGTGGATGAGTTTTAAATTCATAAAAATTATGATATTTTTATCTCTCCTCTCTCTTGGATCAAACCAAATAAAAAAGGGAGCCAAACTGATCCAAATCTTGTCCAAATTCAGCCAAACTGAAGCTCAATAATTCTAGAACTTAGTTGGACTTAGTTAGTGGCCTCCCTCACCTATAAACAGATCCTTATTCTTTTGTATTCTTATCTGTGAACTATACCAAGCCAGTATTACATTAAAATAATGATATTTTCTATTATCCTTTAAAAATCCTGTACATTTTGGAGAAATTGGAGCTTCTCTCTCTCTTCAACCTTCCTTGGAGCTTTCCTCTCAACACATTAACCAATTGATTGGTTGGGGGCTTCTTCTAAGATAGAGAAGCAAGCAAAAACAAGAGGTAAAGTGTCATTTTATGGTTTTTCTCTACTATTCTCAATGTTTTCACTTCTGAATCCCTCTCAAGCTTGATAAGTTTCTAAATTAAGTGTTTATAATGCAAATCAAGCTTTTCTTAAGAGTTGTAAAATGAATAATTAAGAAAGGTTTACATTTATGCTTAATTAGGATGCTTTTTATGTTTATCTCTTTCTCCCCAAAAGAATGATCATTCCTATGACCAATTCTCTATTCAAATGATGCTTCTCATTTTCAATTCACAAATCAATCTCTAGGCTTGTGAAGCTAGAGGTTAAGAAAGTGGCTTTTTATACTTTTATGCTTCTAAAATTATGATAATCTTATGATTTAAATCCATAAATTGGATTTAGGTTTAGAAGATAGTTATACTATCATAATTATATTACTAAGTTTATTCTTTTCAAAAATATTAAAAATTATCAATAATAGCAGCAGAGCTATGGCAAAATTTTTAAGAAATTGATACATAATTCATTCTTATGTATAACGTGAAAAGAGAACTTTCTACCATATTCTAGGATTGGTCATCTTATGCTAAAAGAATGATTTTCATCTTATTCAATGGAAAACTAATTTTTAAGGTATATGCATAATTAAATAATTCAAAAAAGAGAAAATTATTATAATTTTATTTAAAAGATAAAAGAGAAATTCCCATGACATTTTGAATTAAATCATTTAAATGGGAAAAGTGAAATTCTTAGCATATTGGATTAATGGATATTTTTATTAAAATTCAAAGAGAAATTTTAGATAAATTTATTTTATGCATGAGAAATATTTAAATGATAAAAGATGAATTCCCATGACATTTGGAATTCAATCATTTAAATGGGAAAAGTGAAATTCTTAGTATATTGAATTAATGGATATTTTTATTAAAGAAAAGATAAATTTTAGATAAATTTATTTGATGATAAAAGAGGAATTTCCATGAAATTTAGAATTCAATCAATTAAATGTAAAAAGAGGAATTCCCATGATATTTGAGATCCAAGAAATTAAATGGAAAAAAGAGGAATTTTTTACATGATTCAAATTATGAGTATTTATCAAAAGTGAAATTTTGAGAATTATTAGGAAATATGGGTAGAATTGATTTTTGTAAATCCCATGAATCTTTTACTCAAAAAGAAGAATATTGAATATATTTCACTTGAGAAGATTAAAAAAGAATATGAAAAAATATCTGTTGAGAAAAAGAACCTTTACCTAGGCCAAGCAATTGGCAAAAAATATTAGAAAAGTCCCATCGGTATCAAAAATAGAAAATGTTGCTAAATGTGAAATGGATGTGGATGTGAAAGAAGAGATGAGAATGAGATGTGAGGATATGTGAAAGGATGTGATATAAATGAATGTGGATGTGAATCAAGAGATGAGAATGAGATGTGAGGATATGTGAAAGGATGTGATATAAATGGATGTGGATATGAATGAAGAGATGAGAATGAGATGTGAAAGGATGTGATATAAATGGATGTGGATATGAATGAAGAGATGAGAATGAGATGTGAGAATATGTAAAAGGATGTGATATAAATGAATGTGAATGTGGATGTGATAGGATGTGATGTGATGCAAATAAATGTGAATGTGGATGTGATAGGATGTGATGTGATGTAAATGGATGTGGATGTGAAAGGATGTGATATAAAGGGATGTGGATGTGAATGTGATGAGATGTGGATGAAATATGATGTGACATAAATGAATGTGGATGTGGATGTGATAGGATGTGATGTGATGTAAATGAATGTGGATGTTGATGTGAAAGGATGTGACGTGATGTAAATGGATGTGGATGTGGATGTGATAGGATGTGATGTGATGTAAATGGATGTGGATGTGGATGTGGATGTGATGTGATGTAAATGGATGTGGATGTGAATGTGATAGGATGTGATGTGATGTAAATGGATGTGGATGTGGATGTGAAACGATGTGATGTAAAGGGATGTGGATGTGAATGTGATGAGATGTGGATGAAATGTGATGTGACGTAAGTAAATGTGGATGTGGATGTGATAGGATGTGATGTGATGTAAATGAATGTGGATGTCGATGTGAAAGGATGTGATGTGATGTAAATGGATGTGGATGTGGATGTGATAGGATGTGATGTGATGTAAATGGATGTGGATGTGAAAGGATGTGATGTGATGTGATATAAATGGATGTGGATGAGATATGATGTGGTGTAAAGGGATGTGGATGTGGATAAAATGTGATGAGATGTGGATAAAATGTGATGTGATGTGGATGTGAATGTGATAGGATGTGATGTGATGTGATGTGATGTGATGTGAATGTGATGTGATGTGATGTGAATGTAAAAGGATGTGACGTGATGTAAATGGATGTGGATGTGATAGGATGTGATGTGATGTAAATGGATGTGGATGTGGATGTGAAAGGATGTGGATGTGGATGTAAATGGATGTAAATGGATGTGGATGTGGATGTGGATGTGAATGGATGTAAATGGATGTGGATGTGGATGTGGATGTGAAAGGATGTGATGTAAAGGGATGTGGATGTGAATGTGATGAGATGTGGATGAAATGTGATGTGACGTAAGTAAATGTGGATGTGGATGTGATAGGATGTGATGTGATGTAAATGAATGTGGATGTCGATGTGAAAGGATGTGATGTGATGTAAATGGATGTGGATGTGATAGGATGTGATGTGATGTAAATGGATGTGGATGTGAAAGGATGTGATGTGATGTGATGTAAATGGATGTGGATGAGATATGATGTGGTGTAAAGGGATATGGATGTGAATGTGATGAGACGTGGATGAAATGTGATGTGATGTGGATGTGAATGTGATAGGATGTGATGTGATGTGAATGTGATGTGATGTGATGTGATGTGAATGTAAAAGGATGTGACGCGATGTAAATGGATGTGGATGTGGATGTGATAGGATGTGATGTGATGTAAATGGATGTGGATGTGGATGTGGATGTGAAAGGATGTGATGTAAAGGGATGTGGATGTGAATGTGATGAGATGTGGATGAAATGTGATGTGACGTAAGTAAATGTGGATGTGGATGTGATAGGATGTGATGTGATGTAAATGGATGTGGATGTCGATGTGAAAGGATGTGATGTGATGTAAATGGATGTGGATGTGGATGTGATAGGATGTGATGTGATGTAAATGGATGTGGATGTGAAAGGATGTGATGTGATGTGATGTAAATGGATGTGGATGAGATATGATGTGGTGTAAAGGGATGTGGATGTGAATGTGATGAGATGTGGATGAAATGTGATGTGATGTGGATGTGAATGTGAATGTGAATGTATGGATGGGGATAGACATGCATGTGGATGACTGGATGGATGTGGATGAATGAGATAGAATGTGTATGGATGTGATGAGATATGGATGGATATGGATGTGATGTAATGTGGATAGAATGTATGTAATGGGATGGGAATGCAATGAATGTGATGGATGTGAATAAATGCAATGAGATGTGAATGGATGTGAATGTAACGTGACGTAAACAGATGTGAATGTAACGTGACGTAAATAGATGTGAATGGATGTGATGTGATGTGATATGAATCGGGATAGATGTGATGGGGATGTGATGTGATGTGATGTGAATCAGGATAGATGTGAATGGATGAGATGAGATGTGATGTGAATAGATGTGATGTGGATATGGGTAGATATGAATGGATGAGATATGAATGAATGTAATGTGATGAGATGTGGACATGGGTAGATGCGAATGGATGAGATATGAATGAATGTAATGTGATGAGATGTGGACATGGGTAGATGCGAATGGATGAGATTTGATAAGGATAAATGCGGATAGATGTGATGAGATGGAATATGATGTGATGTGATGAGATGAGATGGAATATGATGTGATTGGATGAGAATGGATAAGATGGAATATGATGTGATTGGATGATGTGATGAGATGAGATGGAATATGATGTGATTGGATGAGAATGGATAAGATGGAATATGATGTGATTGGATGAGAATGGATGAAGGACGATGGGAATACATATGATTGGACGTGGATAGATATGATGAGATGGAATATGATGTGATTGGATGAGAATGGATGAAGGACGATGGGAATACATATGATTGGACGTGGATTAAGAAATGTAGATTGATGTGAAACAATGTGGAAAGACGAGAGTTCGTTATAGAAACTGTATTTATGACCTGTTTTTAAACGACTATTATATGTCAAGAATGCTGGGGAAGCATTTTGACCGTCTTGTGAATGAGGTCGTGGAGACCTAAGTGATAAAGTTGCAACAGCTGACAGAGAGTCAATGGAGGATGTCTCGCATAGCAAGGTCGCTGAGGTCTTGACCAGCCTGGGTTCGATTTAAATGGTGAGCTTCTGGTACGGTGGATGAGGGACCAAGGAAGCGGCCTATGAGTGAAGCGCTAGGTGACTTGTGAAGAATCCTAGAGGGTGTTGACCATACGGTGCTCGGGCTCTAGGTCACCGCCGAAGATACCCACGCGTGCGTTGAGGAAGAAAATGGAACAAGGTGTTAGAGTTGTTTTCTGAACTCGGGCATAGATCTGGTTGATTGACTTTACTGGTCCTCAACGGATGAGTCCATGGCTCTTTTATATGGATCTGTTGGTTGATCTTGCTGAATCTTCAATGGAGACTCCATCTGGATTTTCTTATGTGATTATATTGCCGGGTACTATGAGCTAGGAACTCTTGAAAAGGCCCTTGAGTGAACAGGTGGTGAGCGTTCTGGTTACCAATGATGCCATAGGTACATCGATGAAGGAATGATTGGAAATTAGAATTCAACTAGATATTTTAGAGGATTATGTCAGTGATATTATGGTTTCATTAAAAGATTGTGTAAGATCCCTGTTCCCACCGAGCAACGGATTCGGGGTACTGGCAGCGGAAGTAGCACTTCTCGCACGGGACAGGGGTCCCACACTCGGGGCCTCGCCCACGGATATCCGGATAAGCGACTAATCCGTCGGTTGTTCCAAAACCGAACCCGGAAAAACTTCCTTTACCGGAAGGCACGGGCGATTCCACCAGGATAACTTTTTACTCTAACGTAGTCAAGATCATTTCTGATCGAGATGATCCAATTACATCTATAAGATACTTAGTCAGTTCAAGGAAGAAACTTGCACTTGGATCATTGGGATCAACGCTTTTTTCCCCATTCAAGAGGCACAGCCGTTGATTCCTATCCATAGAACAGTTACTATCCGGGATTTATTTTTTTTTTCTATCGTAAAAACAAAAGTTTGAGTCTCGATTTACGGATCCATCAGTCCAGCCTAACCCCATCCAATCCCATGGGTTAGCCAACCGCCCAACCACTGTAGTGATGGGATCCAATTAAAAATTTGGTTAGGTTTTGTCCCGGGTACCAAGGAAAAGAGTTCCAAGGCCCCCTAGCCGGATGTTCATGCAAAATAAAACTAGTCACACCACTCACACACCCAATATGAAATTGCCTTTTTCAACCAGATTCAACCAATTTAAAACAATCCTTTAATAAAACCATAGTATCATTGATCACCATCTTCCAATTTATCCAATTGATTCTTAATTTCCCATCATTCCTTCATCAGAGTATCTATGGCATCATTGGCAACTAGAACGCTCAGGAGCCGTTTCGATAGTTCCTAGCCCATAATACTTGGCAATATAATCACTTAACAAGATGGACTCTCGTTGAAGATCAGCAAGATCAACCAACAGATCCATATAAGGAGCCATGGACTCATCCATTGAAGACCAGCAAGGTCAATCAACCAGATCCATGCTCGATTTCAGAAAACAACTCCAACTCTGTTCCAATATCTTCCTCGACGCACGCGTGGGTATCCTAGGCAACCCAGAGCCCGAGCACCGTATGGTCAGCACCCTCTAGGATCCTTCGCAGGTAACCTAGCGCTTCACGCATAGGCCGCTTCCTTGGCCCCTCATCCACCGTACCGGAAGCTCACCATTTTAATCGCACCGAGGCTGGTCAAGACCTCGGTCGACCTTGCTACGCGAGACGTCCTTCATTGACTCCCCGTCAGCAGTTGCAACTTTACCATCATGACTTTAATCACAAGACGGTCAAAATGCTCCCCCCAGCATTCTTGACATAAAACAATCATTTACAAACAGCATTTACAAACAGTATTTACAAACAGTTTCAACACAATTTCTATTTTAACTTTCATTTTTCCACATTATCCTTCATCAATCTACATTACTTATTCCATATTCCATTTATATGTATACTCATCCCATCACATCATTTCTATCTCATCACTTCAAATTCCCTCACATCGCATATCGTATATTCACATCCATACATCCACATCTATATGCGTACATTCACATCTACATGCATACATCTACATCTCTATGCATACATCCACATCCACATTCACATTCACCTCCATACATCTACATCTACATGCATACATCCACATCTCCATTCACATCTACATCTATACATCTACATCTACATGCATCCATCCACCTCCACATCCACATCTACATCTATACATCTACATCTACATGCATACATCCATATCTCCATTCCCATCTACATCTATACATCTACATCTACATGCATCCATCTACCTCCACATCCACATCTACATCTATACATCTACATCTACATGTATACATCCACCTCCACATCCACATCCGTATCTATACATCTACATCTACATGTATACATCCACATCCACATCTATACATCTACATCTACATGCATACATCCACATCTCCATTCACATCTACATCTACATGCATCCATCCACCTCCACATCCACATCTACATCTATACATCTACATCTACATGCAAACATCCACATCTCCATGCATAATAAAATTCTTTTAATTAATCTAGGATGATAGTTCCTAGAATATGGTAGGAAGTCCTCTTTTTATGCTTTGAATGAATTTATTTTATGCGTAATTTCTATAAAAATTTTGCCATAGCTCCGCTACTATGACTGATAAATCTCAATTTTTTTCTAAGGGATAAAGCTCATTATTAAAGAAATAATTAGAATGGTCTCTAATTGGATCATCAATCCATAATGGTCTCTAATTGGATCATTAAGAAAACAATTAGAATGGTCTCTAATTGGATCATCAATCCATAATGGTCTCTAATTGGATCATTAAGAAAACAATTAGAATGGTCTCTAATTGGATCATCAATCCATAATGGTCTCTAATTGGATCATTAAGAAAACAATTAGAATGGTCTCTAATTGGATCATCAATCCATAATGGTCTCTAATTGGATCATTAAGAAAACAATTAGAATGATCTCTAATTGGATCATCAATCCATAATGGATTGAATCATCAATGTGCATAAACTAAAAGCATAGCAAAAGCCATTAATTTGGCCTCAAGCATAGCTTAATCTTGGATTAAGGAAAAGCTTTATGAAAAGCTTCATTTGGATTGAGAATGGGTCATGAGTATGACCATTTCTTGAGTGAGAGAGAGAAATTATAAAAACCATTAGAATTTAAATATAAGTGGAAATTAACTTCTATAGCATTTATTAAATTATGTAACTCTTCACTACTATTCACCAATTAACTTCAATAGCATTTAAAAAAAACCACACCAATTAAACTTCTCAAGCTTGAGAGGGGTTGAGAAGAGAGAATCATTGAGAAATCATAGAAAAGATCAAAAGTCAATATACTTACCTTATGATTTGCTTGATTCTTTATTCACGGTAGAGGCCCCCAACCAATCAATTGGTTTAGTATGTTGATGGAGCCACCAATGGGGATTGAAGAAAGAGAGAAGTGTCAAAAACTAGTGAATTATTAAAGAATTCACAGTTCTTGGCTTAGATGGAGTAACATAGCATAAGACACTATATATTTTGGCTTAGATGGAGTAGAGTAACAAAGCATAAGACACTATCTAATTTGGCTTAGGTGGAGTAGAGTAACAAGGCATAAGACTCTATCTAATTTGGCTTAGGTGGAGTAGAGTAACAAGGCATAAGACTCTATATATTTTGGCTTAGGTGGAGTAGAGTAACAAAGCATAAGACTCTATATTTTTTTTCAACAAGGGAAGGCTTCTATTTATAGAAAAATTTGAGCTCCTAACCAAACAAACTGATTCTAGAATTTTCCAAGTCAGTTTGGTCACTTTTTGACCATTTTTAGGTCAGTTAAGCTAACTTTTTGGAACTAGACTTGAATTAGGAGAGAGGAGAGATAAAATATCTCAATTTTTATGAGTTTAAAACTCATTCAAGCATGTGAAATATGCACCTCCTTTAAAGAGCTCTCCTTCCTTACATATGTGTCATAGTTTTTTTTTTTTTACTAATAAACCTTGTACATTTTCAACTCTTCATCTTATGTGAAATATGCACCTCCTTTAAAGAACTCCCCTTCCTTACATATGTGTTTTTTAAACTAATAAA
The DNA here is from genome assembly GCF_041138505.1 of Cibotium barometz. NCBI lineage: Eukaryota > Viridiplantae > Streptophyta > Polypodiopsida > Cyatheales > Cibotiaceae > Cibotium > Cibotium barometz. Next base: position 38,704,936 of record NC_141094.1, read on the forward strand.
CCTTGTACATTTTCAACTCTTCATCTTATGTGAGCATTTAAGGGACTCCCCTTCCTTACATATGTGTCATAATAAAATCATTTAAGGGAAATATGCACCTCCTTTAAAGAACTCCCCTTCCTTACATATGTGTCATAGTGGAATCATTTTAATATTGCTCATAGTTTTTTACTAATAAACCTTGTACATTTTCAACTCTTCATCTTATGTGAAATATGCACCTCCTTTAAAGAACTCCCCCTTCCTTACATAGGTGTCATAATGGAATCATTTTAATATTGCTCATAGTTTTTTTACTAATAAACCTTGTACATTTTCAACTCTTCACCTCATGTGAGCATTTACTCATTTTTGAGTATTTTCTTTTTACAATTTGGATTTATCTCCTCCCTACACATGGATTGATGCTATTGGCCCATAGGAACCTTAATTGGACCATAGTCTAAAGATTTCTGAAAATCTAGACCCTTAGGCTAAGGTTCTTTATACCTATTTCCAATTAATTCCAATTGCACATTGGAAAATTCTTTTTAAATTTCTGTTTCAGGGGAACTCATCTGAATTATAAGAGATATTTTTCTATCCAAAAATATTCAAAATCTGAATATTCTCTCTCTAGAATATTTTCTCTCTCTAGGTTAAAACAGCCACAAACAAGATCTCTTATATTTCAGAAAAGGAATTGATTACAGGGGAATATACTAGACATCAAAAAGGGGGGTTGGGGGAGGAATCTTACATTCTACCCCACTTAAAAAACGCGAGATGTCCTCATCTCGCAACTTGGAATAATTTTGCAAGATGCACGAATATGAGACTTAGAGAAAAATTTTAATCACGATTAACTACCAAGAAAAGTCTTAAAGAGAGCAAGATTCAAAATAAGAACAAGATTTAAACTTTATTCATTCTCGGAACTTATACAGTAAAGATAGAGAAACTCTTTACACTTCCATAAGCCCGTCCATCATATGGTCACAAAAGCAGTCCTCACAAGCTACACAAGTATAGGGTAACTCATCTATGGGAATGATTCTGCTGGTTATTGCCGCACCTATCTCAGTGGTATGAGGTGATCTAACAAAAGGACCTCTGAGAGGCAAGCCAAAAACGGGGTAAAGGCATATCTTCTCATGAGGAAGAAAACATGCCAGTAAGAAGACCCGCTCAGAAAACCCAAGATGTCTTGATCTCATGACGCAGTAGTAACGGGGACCCAAACCCAAAGCTTCAATAACCATGGCCAAGCGGACATTGTTACGAAAGTGCTGCTGACCCCAGGGTGTTACCCTAGTTATGTTTTGATAGGTCCGCCATTTGGTCTGCGCTACAGAAGTTCCTAGGTGAGGAAAAAGTGAGCGCTCATACTGTTCTATAAAGTCTTTCTTCACAGACTCTCTTGCGTCTTGAAGGTGAGAAATCATCAGGGATAAAACTAATTCCTGTTGCCAAGCCATGAAGGAGATTAAGAAAGAAAGGAGATTGATGGGAGTAAGATTACTGTGAGCGGCAAGTAAAAGTTACGACTTATATAAAGGAAGGAGCTAGCGTAACCTAGAAGCCAACGGTAACTTGCCACTGAAGTTTTACCGTCTTTCCATGATTTGGGTTTGGCACATTTTTCTATAGAAGCATTAAGAATTTTGAGATGAGGAGATAAAAGAAACTTGTAGGCTAAGTCACCTACTTTCATTGAATTCAGATATAAGGATCACAATATCTGGGGGATAACTTCTTATACTCCCAAGAGATAAAGAACTTCTTTTGGGCCGTACTCGAATGAAAACCAAAACCTTGGTATCCAAAACACCGATTCTCACTTCTAAACTCATTGTTCTAAATCCTTAAAACAGGTGGGACTCCTGAGAGTATTCTAGGGAAAGGGTCTTCCTTTTTTTAAACAGAAACTTTCTTTTATTTTAGAGAGGGAATAATTATAAGATCCGAAAGGGAGATTCTTACTCCTATATACCTCGAAGGCTGGGGAGGAATCTTACATCCTACCCCACTTAAAAAGTGCGAGATGTCCTCATCTCGCAAGGTAGAGGACAGCTCTTATTCTTAAGATCCAATTTTATTCTGGGGTTCCTTATATTCTGGGTGGTCAACCCAACAGAACACTGGGATAAATATCCCTTATATAGAACTCATCATTAAATAACAATTCATTTAACATGATAATGGTCCATTAGACCGAAAAATTTCCTTCGGAACATTCCTCCACGGAAACTTCAGTCAAGCAAGTTCTCAATTTGACATCCCTTAACTTGATCTACCTGTCAAGTATTAATAGCAGCAATCTGACAGCACAACCCACTAATCTCATAGTGATTTGCTGAATTCATTATCATCATTCTAGTTATGAATATCATCACAGGGACTCGTCCCATTCCCCCTCATTGTGGTTTCATTATATTTCAACTAATTTTTAAAAATCAACATTTTTCAATCAGCATTTTCAATCAGAATCCAAATCAACTCATTCATTCTCAAACAGAATTAAAAATCATATCAATCACATTCGAAATCATCATTTAGATAGCATTAACGCTTATAATTTCAAGTCTTAGATTTACTCGTATATACTGTCAGTAAAGAGCTGCAGTATACTCTCGGTATATACGGGTAGTCACGGCCCTTGGAATTATAAGGTAAATACTATCATGTCTAGGCCTCAAGCAAGTCAGGGTTTCTATATAATTGCGGTACTTCCATCTGAAGAACCAATTACCAAATTATGAATTTCAGTTTGAATATCAATTTGTATGAGTTATATCACACAATTATAACCATTTTGTGTTTCTTGATAAATTTTTGACATATTTATCTTCTCAGTTGATCTTTATTAACCAAAGGCTCTGATACCAACTGTAAGATCCCTATTCCCACCGAGCAACGGATTCGGGGTACTGGCAGCGGAAGTAGCACTTCTCGCACGGGACAGGGGTCCCACACTCGGGGCCTCGCCCACGGATATCCGGATAAGCGACTAATCCGTCGGTTGTTCCAAAACCGAACCCGGAAAAACTTCCTTTACCGGAAGGCACGGGCGATTCCACCAGGATAACTTTTTACTCTAACGTAGTTAAGATCATTTCTGATCGAGATGATCCAATTACATCTATAAGATACTTAGTCAGTTCAAGGAAGAAACTTGCACTTGGATCATTGGGATCAACGCTTTTTTCCCCATTCAAGAGGCACAGCCGTTGATTCCTATCCATAGAACAGTTACTATCCGGGATTTATTTTTTTTTTCTATCGTAAAAACAAAAGTTTGAGTCTCGATTTACGGATCCATCAGTCCAGCCTAACCCCATCCAATCCCATGGGTTAGCCAACCGCCCAACCACTGTAGTGATGGGATCCAATTAAAAATTTGGTTAGGTTTTGTCCCGGGTACCAAGGAAAAGAGTTCCAAGGCCCCCTAGTCGGATGTTCATGCAAAATAAAACTAGTCACACCACTCACACACCCAATATGAAATTGCCTTTTTCAACCAGATTCAACCAATTTAAAACAATCCTTTAATAAAACCATAGTATCATTGATCACCATCTTCCAATTTATCCAATTGATTCTTAATTTCCCATCATTCCTTCATCAGAGTATCTATGGCATCATTGGCAACTAGAACGCTCAGGAGCCGTTTCGATAGTTCCTAGCCCATAATACTTGGCAATATAATCACTTAACAAGATGGACTCTCGTTGAAGATCAGCAAGATCAACCAACAGATCCATATAAGGAGCCATGGACTCATCCATTGAAGACCAGCAAGGTCAATCAACCAGATCCATGCTCGATTTCAGAAAACAACTCCAACTCTGTCCCAATATCTTCCTCGACGCACGCGTGGGTATCCTAGGCAACCCAGAGCCCGAGCACCGTATGGTCAGCACCCTCTAGGATCCTTCGTAGGTAACCTAGCGCTTCACGCATAGGCCGCTTCCTTGGCCCCTCATCCACCGTACCGGAAGCTCACCATTTTAATCGCACCGAGACTGGTCAAGACCTCGGCCGACCTTGCTACGCGAGACGTCCTTCATTGACTCCCCGTCAGCAGTTGCAACTTTACCATCACGACTTTAATCACAAGACGGTCAAAATGCTCCCCCCAGCATTCTTGACATAAAACAATCATTTACAAACAGCATTTACAAACAGTATTTACAAACAGTTTCAACACAATTTCTATTTTAACTTTCATTTTTCCACATTATCCTTCATCAATCTACATTACTTATTCCATATTCCATTTATATGTATACTCATCCCATCACATCATTTCTATCTCATCACTTCAAATTCCCTCACATCGCATATCGTATATTCACATCCATACATCCACATCTATATGCGTACATTCACATCTACATGCATACATCTACATCTCTATGCATACATCCACATCCACATTCACATTCACCTCCATACATCTACATCTACATGCATACATCCACATCTCCATTCACATCTACATCTATACATCTACATCTACATGCATCCATCCACCTCCACATCCACATCTACATCTATACATCTACATCTACATGCATACATCCATATCTCCATTCCCATCTACATCTATACATCTACATCTACATGCATCCATCTACCTCCACATCCACATCTACATCTATACATCTACATCTACATGTATACATCCACCTCCACATCCACATCCGTATCTATACATCTACATCTACATGTATACATCCACATCCACATCTATACATCTACATCTACATGCATACATCCACATCTCCATTCACATCTACATCTACATGCATCCATCCACCTCCACATCCACATCTACATCTATACATCTACATCTACATGCAAACATCCACATCTCCATGCATAATAAAATTCTTTTAATTAATCTAGGATGATAGTTCCTAGAATATGGTAGGAAGTCCTCTTTTTATGCTTTGAATGAATTTATTTTATGCGTAATTTCTATAAAAATTTTGCCATAGCTCCGCTACTATGACTGATAAATCTCAATTTTTTTCTAAGGGATAAAGCTCATTATTAAAGAAATAATTAGAATGGTCTCTAATTGGATCATCAATCCATAATGGTCTCTAATTGGATCATTAAGAAAACAATTAGAATGGTCTCTAATTGGATCATCAATCCATAATGGTCTCTAATTGGATCATTAAGAAAACAATTAGAATGGTCTCTAATTGGATCATCAATCCATAATGGTCTCTAATTGGATCATTAAGAAAACAATTAGAATGGTCTCTAATTGGATCATCAATCCATAATGGTCTCTAATTCGATCATTAAGAAAACAATTAGAATGATCTCTAATTGGATCATCAATCCATAATGGATTGAATCATCAATGTGCATAAACTAAAAGCATAGCAAAAGCCATTAATTTGGCCTCAAGCATAGCTTAATCTTGGATTAAGGAAAAGCTTTATGAAAAGCTTCATTTGGATTGAGAATGGGTCATGAGTATGACCATTTCTTGAGTGAGAGAGAGAAATTATAAAAACCATTAGAATTTAAATATAAGTGGAAATTAACTTCTATAGCATTTATTAAATTATGTAACTCTTCACTACTATTCACCAATTAACTTCAATAGCATTTAAAAAAAAACCATACCAATTAAACTTCTCAAGCTTGAGAGGGGTTGAGAAGAGAGAATCATTGAGAAATCATAGAAAAGATCAAAATTCAATATACTTACCTTATGATTTGCTTGATTCTTTATTCACGGTAGAGGCCCCCAACCAATCAATTGGTTTAGTATGTTGATGGAGCCACCAATGGGGATTGAAGAAAGAGAGAAGTGTCAAAAACTAGTGAATTATTAAAGAATTCACAGTTCTTGGCTTAGATGGAGTAACATAGCATAAGACACTATATATTTTGGCTTAGATGGAGTAGAGTAACAAAGCATAAGACACTATCTAATTTGGCTTAGGTGGAGTAGAGTAACAAGGCATAAGACTCTATCTAATTTGGCTTAGGTGGAGTAGAGTAACAAGACATAAGACTCTATATATTTTGGCTTAGGTGGAGTAGAGTAACAAAGCATAAGACTCTATATTTTTTTTCAACAAGGGAAGGCTTCTATTTATAGAAAAATTTGAGCTCCTAACCAAACAAACTGATTCTAGAATTTTCCAAGTCAGTTTGGTCACTTTTTGACCATTTTTAGGTCAGTTAAGCTAACTTTTTGGAACTAGACTTGAATTAGGAGAGAGGAGAGATAAAATATCTCAATTTTTATGAGTTTAAAACTCATTCAAGCATGTGAAATATGCACCTCCTTTAAAGAGCTCTCCTTCCTTACATATGTGTCATAGTTTTTTTTTTTTTTAACTAATAAACCTTGTACATTTTCAACTCTTCATCTTATGTGAAATATGCACCTCCTTTAAAGAACTCCCCTTCCTTACATATGTGTTTTTTAAACTAATAAACCTTGTACATTTTCAACTCTTCATCTTATGTGAGCATTTAAGGGACTCCCCTTCCTTACATATGTGTCATAATAAAATCATTTAAGGGAAATATGCACCTCCTTTAAAGAACTCCCCTTCCTTACATATGTGTCATAGTGGAATCATTTTAATATTGCTCATAGTTTTTTACTAATAAACCTTGTACATTTTCAACTCTTCATCTTATGTGAAATATGCACCTCCTTTAAAGAACTCCCCCTTCCTTACATAGGTGTCATAATGGAATCATTTTAATATTGCTCATAGTTTTTTTACTAATAAACCTTGTACATTTTCAACTCTTCACCTCATGTGAGCATTTACTCATTTTTGGGTATTTTCTTTTTACAATTTGGATTTATCTCCTCCCTACACATGGATTGATGCTATTGGCCCATAGGAACCTTAATTGGACCATAGTCTAAAGATTTCTGAAAATCTAGACCCTTAGGCTAAGGTTCTTTATACCTATTTCCAATTAATTCCAATTGCACATTGGAAAATTCTTTTTAAATTTCTGTTTCAGGGGAACTCATCTGAATTATAAGAGATATTTTTCTATCCAAAAATATTCAAAATCTGAATATTCTCTCTCTAGAATATTTTCTCTCTCTAGGTTAAAACAGCCACAAACAAGATCTCTTATATTTCAGAAAAGGAATTGATTACAGGGGAATATACTAGACATCAAAAAGGGGGGTTGGGGGAGGAATCTTACAGATTGTTTTAAAGACAGCTGAATCTGTGAAAAAGGTAATTTTATATTGGCTATCTAGGGGGTGTGATTATCTTGAAGTTTGCCTGAAGCGCCAACTAGGGAGCTTGGGAACTCTTTTCCCTGGTACCCGGGACAAAACATAACCAAATTCCTAAATGGATCCTATCACTACAGTTGTTGGGCAGTTGGCTCTAACCCATGGGACTGGATGGGGTTAGGCTGGACTGATGGATCCCCAAAATGAGACTCAATTCTATTATGGTACGATAGATGAAGTAAATCCCGGACAGCCCTTGTTCTATGGAAAAAGAATCAATGACTGTGCCTCTCTCTCAATGAGGAAAAAAGCGTTGGTCTCTATGATCCAAGTTTAAGTCTTTTCCCTGATCGGCGGACCATGTGACTTACGGGTTCGGTCGGATCAATTCGGTTAGTTAAGGCTCTTGACTACGTTAGAATAAAAATATCCTGGAGGAATTGCCCGTGCTTTTTGGGTGAGGGAAGTTTTTCTGAGTTCGGTTTTGGAAGAACCGAGGAATTAGTCTCTTGTCCGGATATCCGTAGGCGAGGCCCCAAGTGAGAGGCTCTGTCCTGCGCAAGAAGTGCTACTTCCATTGGCACCCCCGAATTTGTTGCGTAGAGGGGGCAAGGAGCTTTTATTCCCCAGTTGGTACTAGTGGCCGCACTTATTTTTGTATGGGGATCATTGAGGAGTGTGTCGAGACCTTTCAAGGTATCCTGGAGGAATTGTTGAGTATCCATCTCCTTGAATGAACCAAGATGCAGGAGTGGCTCGTCTTCATCCAATATTCTTTGTTTGCTTGGCATGGACATTTTTGGGGAGTGCGGCCTCTTACTAGATTCTGCTATTGTTACTAATTCTTGTTGTGCAATTGATGCCTGATTCCTCCTCATGTACTGGTCCTTCCAAAGTATGATCTTTCAGTGTTTGTTCTCCAGCTTCCTCTATGTGCATCTCTGCTAGTTGTGAATCCTTTAGCGCTGGGAGAGGTCTTTGAATATTTATTGTGCAGGGCTCGTTTTGGAGGAGAGAGCTGTTGGTGTTGTTCTTGCATAGTAGGGCTTTGTAGTTTTTTTTGGGGAGCCTCTTGATATGTCTTGATCTCTGATGCCATAGCGGCTTCCAATTGTTGAGATTCTGTGGTGACATCCACTAGTAGTCCTCTCATTCTTATGTCAGTCTTCTTCTTTCGATCTTTCTTGATTGACTTTATGAGTTGTTCTGCCCCATTAACATTGCTTGTCCTTCCAGTAGCTTCGGTAGGTTGACTGGGGATTAGGGCTAGTGACAAGTTTTCCTCTAGTTCATCTTTTACTGGCCGTTGTGCCACATGGTTAATTATTTGTGTTAACAGGTTTGGGTTGCTGACCTTGGACTGATGCGCCTTGAGATAATTTTCCATTTCTTTGTGCATAAAAAAAGCCCAATCGTCCTCCTTTTCTTCATGTGCTTTGGCAATTCTGTTAAGGCTGACCCTGTTATACCTATCAACTGGTTTGATTTGCATCATCAAAGACATTGCCCTGCAAGCTTTCTCCGTGGCTTCATCCTTGATGTTCTCGTACTCTGCCCCATTGGAGTTGTAAGAATCTCTCTTTAGCATCTCCTTGATGGGCATTGTATCTATTGTGTGTATGTGGGCCCTGACTGCCCCACGGGGAGCTGTAAGGCGTCTCTGATAAGGTCTCCTGTTATGAGCAGTTCTTTCGTGGTACCATCTGCCTTTGTAACTTTTCCTTGCTTTGTCTGCTTATCAGATGTACGGAGATATTCTGCGCAGAGATCTGTGTCGATCCCTCCGGGTAACACTGTAGCCATTCTACTGAGGCTGACTTTTTCCAGCTTATCTTTTACTTTTGCATCTTCCAACAGATGGATGCATTCTTTACTGTGGCAGTGCAGAGTGATTTTCCCATGTGGTGTAATGACCTATATTCTGATGAGCTTTCCCTGGAAGGACTGGGCATAAGGGCCCAAGAAGTTTCTCCTCAGCTTGCTAGCACTCTGGGACTTTGTGGCAGTGCTGGCTTGTGTTGGAGGTGGTTGCTCCTGGGACTCAAATTCTGACATAGACATCTGTACAAGCATATATTGTCAGTCGAATGACTAGTGGAAGCCACCCCCCCTTCTTCTTCTTCTTCTTTTATTATGTTAGTGTGTTAGTGAAAGATTCGTGATGGCCTTCCCATATAGTAAAATGTGTGAATTTGAAGGTGTGAAAAGTTTCCATGAAGCTGCAAACTCGGGGACGTGAAGTTCTCTTGTGAAGTTGCAGACTTGGGGACGTGAAGTTCCCCCGTGAAGTTCCCTTGTGAAGTGCTCCCATGAAGTTGCAGACTTGGGGACACGAAGTTCCCCCGTGAAGGTCTCCCATGAAGTTCTCTTGTGAAGTTCCCTCGTGAAGTTCTCCCGTGAAGGTCTCTTGCATGTGAAGTTAACCCGTGAAGTTTTCCCGTGAAGTTCTCCTGTGAAGTTCTCTCATGAAGTTCCTCACCGTGAAGTTCCCTCATGAAGTTCTCCCGTGAAGGTCCCCCTGTGAAGTTCTCCCATGAAGTTCCCTTGTGAAGTTCTCCAGTGAAGTTCCCCCGTGAAGTTCCCTCGTGAAGTTTTCCCATGAAGTTCCCCTGTGAAGTTGCAGACTTGGGGACGTGAAGTTCTCCCATGAAGTTCCCCCGTGAAGTTCTCTCGTGAAGTTGCAGACTTGGGGATGTGAAGTTCTCCCGTGAATGTCTCCCGTGAAGTTGCAGATTTTTACATATTTGCATGACAATGGAAGCTTGTTTTTATTTGTTTTCTATACCTTATGTTTTCATGCAGTTATTTTTTAGAAGGCAGATTTGCATTTTTCATTTTCAATTATTTTTCAGTCCATGAATCGATAATCAAAAGAGATATACATTAAACACTCGTCCCAAAACTTTATACATTCAAAAGAAACAACAACGAAAACAAAGGATCAAAAAAGGAATGAAAAGAAGGGTATAGCTCCCACCTTGAGAAGGCACGAAGACGATGTCGGGAGTCAAAGAGTCAAAAGCGCACAAGGAATCAATGAAAGAGAACATGTAATCACAAGTGAAAATGACAAAATTAAGAGAACAAATGCTTTTATAGTGTAGCCGTCGGACAGGGCAGCTATGTTAAATGATCAATCCATGTGTCAGTTTATGATTGGCTCCTCATTTTTACTATTTCACAGCATGAACTTCTTGTACTTTTTCACAGTGTGAAACACTAAAATGGTTTATGTCATGAAATAGTTTGGGGTTCTTCATCACGGCGTGAAACATAAAAAATAGTTCACGTCGTGAAACATTTTGGGTACTTCACGTTGTGAAACATTTTAGGTACTTCATGTCATGAAGTATTTTTCTGTTGTTTCACGTGAAGTTTATAAAATTGATTTTTTGTACTGAAACACACCTACATGCACATGATGATGCATTGATTTTTGTACTCAAACACACCTACATGCACATGATGATGCATTGATTTTTTACCATGGAAACCAAATGTTTTCTTTGGTATTTTTAGGCATTGTTTGTACATGATGATGCATTGAATTTTTGTACTCAAACACACCTACATGCACATGATGATGCATTGATTTTTTACCATGGAAACCAAATGTTTTCTTTGGTATTTTTAGGCATTATTTGATGAAAATTTTTTAATTCTAATTGGGAGATTCTTAGTGTTCCTTTCACCCAATTAAATATTTTTGTTGCAGTGTCTGGTTGTGTATTGCTTATACTGGGGACACCCTTGTTTTTTTCTTCACACATATTGTTCCATTCTTTATTTACTGTGGGTATTGTTGTTGCTTGAGTCATTCTCAACTCTGGTTGTTGCTGAATTTGCTTTCTTCCCCACACGTGCAGGTGGGGGTTTTGTCCTTTTGGGGAGTTGATGCTGAAAGCTCTTATCTTTTTTTGTATATTGATCAAAACCTGTTGTGGCATCTGTCATTGATTTTCTTTTAGGTAACCATATTGTTGTATTGCCTTGATAGTAGCCTTGTTCTTGCAATAGGTCCTTTCGGATCCACTGTTTGATAGTAGTCATAAGGCTTCTGCAAGTTCTTGGCCTTCTGCCACTTTGTAGGTGGTGTCGATGGTTGACTTTTGAACTGGGTTCTCTTATGAGAATGTTCATCATTCATTGGTTCCTTCTTCTCAGGTTGACCTTTTGGGTGAATCTTGGGTACCCATTTTTATGTACTCTTGTATGTTGGGCTTTGTGTAAGCAATTTGAACATGGTGGGTGTAGATTCTAGTTTTTGAGGTACCGCTTCCTCAGAGATTTGTTTGCCCTGATTTGCCGAGGTCCATAATGGTATGGACAGTACTTTTGTATCGATGGTTAGCAATGTTGTTCTGTCTTCCCATTGGATATTGCACTTGTTGGCACAGATCTAGGATCGTCCTAAGATCATTTCCTCTTCCATTGTACCTACAGGCATTACAAACACGTTTCCAACCAAGGGATTATTACTGATGGAAATGTTAACATTTAAATACCCAATGGTCTTTGTGGTTGTTAAAGTGCACACTACGAACTTTTGCATCCGTGTGTTCCATGTTTGGTTTGCCTAAGGCTATCCAAGTATCATATGAGATTAAGTTGTGGCTCGATCTCGTATCTATCAATGCAACACTTGTTGCAATGCCCTTATTTGTTGTTAGTCCCAACTTGAGTCTTGCTGGTTCAATGTTTAGATCCTCTTCGTCCACTAGAGTTATGGACGCCATGTTGACATGAATCAAGTCCTTCTGCATTTTAGTTCTTTCTTGCCTCTAGCTTTAGCCTTGTCTTGCGCTTGCTGGATCTTTTCTTTTGCTAATTGTTTCTATTTTTTTAAGAGGTGTTCTTGGAAGAGCATCTCCTGGGTTAATGGTCCAAAGTATTTTTTTAGTTTACTCCCATTAACATAGCCCTCCATTTGGATGCCGTCAATTGTCTCTATTCGGACAGACCCTTGAGGTGTGATTTCTGATATGCGGAATGGTCCTAGACCGCGGTATTTCAGTTTCTTTTTCCTGGTGCTTCCCACACCATACATGAGGACAAGGTCCCTTGTTTTTAACTCTTTTTGCTTGAGGTTTCTATCAAACCAATGTTTTCTACGCATCTTTTCAACCATGAGTCCATGCGATGATATCAACCGGATTTCATCCAATTTTTCCAAGTCAATTAGCCTTTCAGCTAACACATTTTCAATTAGATGTTCTTGTATAGAAATTCTTAAGCTGGGGACTAAATACTCCATGGGCATAACCGCTTCAACACCATAAGCTAGACGGAAAGGAGTATATCCTATTGCCACCTTATAGGATATGCGGTAGGCCCAAAGAGCTGTTGTAAGCTTATGCTCCCAATCTGTTTGACTTGCTTCCATAGTTTTCGTACAGGATTTTTCGTCAGGATGGTACACAAAATCTTATTGGTACTTTTTGCCTGACCATTTGCTTGAGGGTAGTATGGTGACGATTTACGATGGATTACCAAGAATCCTGCAAGCAATTGATTAATCACCTCATTAATGAAATGTGAGCCACGGTCACTCACCAATTCCAATGGGCATCCAAATCATGATATGATTTGCTCATATACAAATTTTGCAGTTGTTTGTGCATCCGCTTTCTTTGAAGTTCTAGCCTCCGCCCACTTAGTGAAATAATCAGTGGCTATGATTATGTAGCAGGCTTGTGATGGATGAGCCGTTGGACTTATAGGCCCCACAAAGTCTATTCCCCATTTCTCAAATGGTTGCCTGACAACAATGATGGGGATTAGTGGCATCTTGTCTCTTTTTTGTGGGATGGCAAAATGTTGGCATTCCTTGCATCTTTTGGCAAACTCATTGGCATCCCTGAATAACGTGGGCCACCAAAGTCTAGCTTGGAGCACCTTTCGGGCTATAATTTCTTCGGCAAAATGCCCGCCTACTATCCCAGGATGAGACTCTTCCAGTATGGTCACACGAATTCATTCTCCCTTACGCATCGTCTAAGCACATTGTCTTTGCCCAGTCTATACAACTGACTGGCAATCAATTGATATGGTGCTACAAGCTTGATAAGCCTTCGCATCTGCTGAAGTGCACGGATTGAAGAGAGAACCGAGCTTCAATGGTGGATGCTATGCAGGTGAGAGAACCGAGCTTCAATGGTGGATGCTATGCAGGTGAGAGAGAGAGAGAGAGAGAGAGAGAGAGAGAGACAATGACACAGTGTGTGGGTACCATAGTGTACCTCTTTTTGGTTTTTTGGATAGGTATATAGTACATAGAGTATAATGCCAGGCGGGTAGGCCCAATGGTCAGGTACATTGCCCTTTATTTCCAAGAACCTTCCCCCTAAAGGCAATGTGCCCAAAGGTAGAAGAAAAAGAATCAGCTAAGTCTAAGTATGTACAAAGCTGAAGAGACTATACCTATCCAATCCCCATCATCTGTCCACACTGGCAATGGGCAAACTACTCTGCTAGAAGACCCTTTGTGAGAAGGTCTGTAGGGTTATCATCAGTGTGTACCTTGACTAGCTCAATGCTCTTGCTGTCAAGTACCTCCCTGATGAAATGATACTTCACCTGTATGTGCTTTATCTTTGCATGAAAGACAGGGTTCCGTGCTAACATGATAGCACTCTGACTATCACAGTGGAGGATAGGAACCTCGGTAATACCAAGCTCAGTAATCAAACATGATAGCCATAAGGCCTCTTTGCATGCCTCACTGTGGTAGCCACATACTCTGCCTCTGGTAGTAGACAGTGCAACACACTTCTACAACCTAGATATCCAAGAGACCGATCCCCCGTGAAGGTAAATACATACCCTGAGAGGTGGACTTCCTACGGTCCGCATGTCCAGCATAGTTTGCATCCGTAAAGCCAACGACAGATGCCTTCTGATTACCAAAGTAGATGCACAAATCCTTTATGCCTTTGAGGTATCTCAGAATACCTTTCACTGCTTCCCAGTGCTTCTTGCCAGGGTTTGCCATGTACCTGCTAACCACTCCCACTGCAAAGGCAATGTCAGGACGTGTACCATAGCATACATCAAACTACCAAGCATACGGAATCTTGGCCATTTCAGCCTTCTTATCATAAGATGTAGGGCTATCCTCTGCACTGAGATTCACATATGGAGGCAATGGAAACCCAATCGCTTTCCCCCCCTCCATATTGAAATGCTGCAAAACCTTGGATACATACTCCTGCTGGGACAGATAGAGAAGCCCCTTTGGTCTATCCCTGAGTATCCACATCACAAGAATATGATTTGCATCACCAAGATCCTTCATGTCAAAGCTGCCATGTAGACTTTTCTTCAGAGAGTCCAAGGCATGAACATCCCTGCCTGCAATCAGCATGTCATCCACATACAAGACCAAGATAATCAGGGTGCCATCTACTGTCTTCTTGGTATATAAGCAGTGATTCACTTGACTCCTATGAAAGCCCTGAGACTGCATGAATGTATCATACTTGTGATACCATTCTCGAGGTGCCTGTTTCAGACCATACAAACTCCTCTTGAGTTTACATACCATATGCTCTTTGCCCTTTGCCACAAAACCCTCAGGCTGCTACATATATATGTCCTCATGCAGATCACCATGTAAGAATGCAGTCTTTACATCCATCTGGATGAGTTCCATATCCTTGGCTGCTGCAACCAAGCCCAAGATGGTTCTCAAAGTAGTCATCTTGACTACAGGAGAGAAGATCTCATCAAAGTTAATCCCATGTTCTTGCTTGTACCTTTTTGCAACCAGTCGTGCTTTGTACTTTGACCAAAAGTGACTTTCATCTCATAAACCCACTTGCATGGAAGAATCTTCTACCCTTTAGGCAGATGCACCAAATTCCAACTACCATTCTTTTCAAGAGATTCCATCTTTGACAGCATAGCTTTGAACCACTTCTTGCTGTCTTGTCTAGTCATTGCTTCCTTGAAGCACGACGGCTCACCACAGTTAGCTACCATGACATAATCAGCAGCATATTGAGCACCAAGAACAAACCTATCAGGTGGTTTTGAAGGTCGAGTCGACCTGCAAAGCAAAGTTTCAGCATTTGCGGGCTGTGGGCCTTGCAAATCTGCATTTACAGCTTGCTGTCCTAAAATTTCAGCATGCTGAGATTGTGGGGCATCATGAGCAATACCTTGTTGACCATTTTCAGCATCATTCCCTACATTTTCAAGGTCATTTATAGTAGGTATTCGTTGCTATCTATTGGGCACAATCTGCTATCCAACAGGTATATCTTTCCTGAAAACAACCCTTCTGACCTCCTCTGTCTTTTCGGGTTGCTTATGTATGCGATCTTCACGGAAGATTACATCATTGCTACGTACTATTTTCCTTTTCTCGGGATCTCATAACCTGTACCCCATTTCACTGCTCTATGCACAAGCCTTATGCATAAAGCATGTATAAATCTCTATGCATAAGCCTTATGTATAAATGCATAAGCTCTTATGCATAAGGCTTGGGCATAAAGCACACTCTATGCATAAACCTTATGCATAAAGCTCTATGCATGCTTAGAGATTTATGCATAAGATCTTATCCCTCCTCTTATGCATAAGACTTAGGCATAAAGCATGCTCTATGCATAAAGCTTGCATAAGCTCTATGAATAATCATTATGCATAAAGCTTACATAAGCTCTATTCATAAGCCTTATTCATAAAGCTCTATACATAAAGCTTGTATAAGCTCTATGCATATTATGCATAAAGATTGCATAAGATTTTATCATAAGATCTTATCCCTCCTCTTATGCATAAGGCTTAGGCATAAATCATGCTCTATGCATAAGCATAAGCTTTATGCTGCATAAAGTTTGCATAAGCTCTATGCATAATCCTTATGCATAATGCTCTATGCATAAATCTTGCATAAGCCTTATGCATAAATCTTTCATAAGCTCTATTCATAAAGCCTTATGTATAAGCCTTATACATAAAGCTTGCATAAGCTCTATGCATAAGCCTTTATGCCTAGAGCTTTATGAATAAGAGCTTATTCCTCCTCTATGCATAAGGCTTATGCATAAGGCATGCATAATATTCCCTAAGCTAACCCCTAACCCGACACCTAAGGGTGCAATAAACATGAGATTGCATTAACCATTACATGAATAAGAGAGCTTACCTCAACAATGTCAAATGAGGGGACAACAATGCAAGACCTACAAAAAATAACATGGAAAAAAGCTCAAGGGATTCACTATATGTAAACTCTCTATATCACGTGTGCTCAAAGCCTAATTAAAAAAACCCTTATTTATAATTTTTTCATGAATAAAACACACCCTTTTTCTATTCAATCTGTAAATACTCCCTTTAAATGGTACCATTTTGTATGTAAAAAATGTGTTAAAAATAGATCTAAAAAATCCCTTCTGTTGAACCCACGTGCAATGCTTACATATTTATGAGTGACCCCCCCTCCCCCGATAAAAAAGTGATTAGTAACACATTTATGAGAAAAAAAGAGCATACCTCTTCTATACTTAAATATTTATGCATGAATAAAGCTCTATGAATGAGGCTTAATGCATAGAGCTTAAAGCATGCATAAGATTTAAGCTATATGCATAATCTTTAATCACACATTAAGATTTGTGTATAAAGCTTAATGCATTAAGCTAAACCTAAACTTGACACCCAAGGGTGTAATAAACATAGAGATTACATTATGGAATACAAGGAAAAGAAAGCTTACCTCTTTATTGTCAAGCCAAAAGCTCGGGGAGTTCACCCCTAAAAATATGTAAGTATACCACATAATTTCAAATGAAGGGGTTTTTTAATTAAAAATTTTAAGGTAAATTCACAAAAATACATTTACAAAAGAGATTTTTTAATCAAATTTGGAAAAAAAAGTCCACAAGTCCATAAAGAAAAAGGGATCATTTTATTTATAAAAAATTCATAGGTAAGGGGTTTCTTTAGTAGTACATCCCCCGAGGCCAAATGAGAGGATTAATGCAAGACCTACAAAACAAAAATGGAAAAAGAGTGATTAGTAATATATTTAATGAACTCTACCAACAAAAAAGAAACATACAAAAGACCAATACACATTAAGCATGCTCACAAAAAAGGAGAAGGAGAAGAAGCTTAGTACTCTAAACTTTAACCCTAATCTCATTATGTACTCTATTAATCATTAGGGTTAAGCATAATAGAAGAAAACCTTCATTAGGTCATGCCATCACTTGTAGAGTGGGAAGAGGAAGAGGAAGGAAGTACAAATGCATTGATTTTAGCATAAGAGAAGAATACCTTCAATGCCTTCATTATCTCACACCATAGCCATGTACTGATGATGATGAATAAGGAGAAAGAGAAAGAGGAAGAGGAAGGTGAAGAGGTAGAGGAAAAGTACAAATGCATGTGATAGAGCTAGATTGATGGAGTAGATGAAGGCGATGCATTCCCTCAAAGAAATTTTTGGGAGAAAAAGATCGGCGTTGGTGGCACTGCAGGTTTGAAAAGTTATTTACCTATCGTCACTATAAGCATATAAATGATGCCTAGTAGCACTTCAACGATGCTTATAGCGATGCTAGGAAAATTATAGAGAGCAAACCATTCCATATAACATTGACACTACTAGATTTAGTGCATGTATTCATAATCAGTTTTTAAATTGCACACATTTTGTTTCCTGGTATAGATGTCTTCTACTAGTTCGAATAGTGATGGATCACCATTCGTTTTGGGAGTCCAGAGTGGTTACAAGAATCCCTTGTTCATGTGCAAGATGATTTTTTTTTTGTATGGGTGAACATCAAGTCACATTGGAGCATATTAGAAAACGGGGATTGTTTGAACCAATGCCACTTAACATGATGCCTCAAGCCAATTGCTCGATTAGTATATAAACTTATGAGATGATATGTTTACCCATGGTTTGATATATGTAATGTTGATTGTCATTTTTAAATATGGTTCATTAGGATGAGGAGGGCATCGACATTTATGCACAATTACTACACAATATGCCTTATCATTGGGGGAAACTTGAGGAAGGAGTACAAGCATCGTATGAGAAATTGAAAAGTGGAGCATGTTCAGTATATTTGGAAGAGTTTGGATTTCCTCCACATGAGATAGAGGAAGAGTATGTCATGGAAGAGATGATCACTCACTTTTTTCAAAGCGAGGGTGAGGAAGAGACGCCTAATTTTCAAAATTCTAACAGAGAGGATGTGTTACACAAGAATGTTAACACACCATTGTATGAGGGTGCAAATGTTAAAACCCTAAGATCTCTCTAGATAATTTTTATGCATAAACATGCATAAATCAGGCATAAACTCATCCACTCGACCACCCCTGAGCCCAAGGGATGCACACATGAATAATAATGAAATACATCATATCTTTACCTTGATGTCCCAGACCATCAAGAGGTATAACTCCAATCCAATAGCATGTAGCTATAGTGTGAAATGGTGGGTGAGTAGATATGATCCTCTACACAAGAGACCATAGCCTAAGCCTCCAAGCCTCTAAGGCTCAAGCCCCCTTTGAGTGTGCCCCATGCCCCTATTACATAGGAGGCCCCTTAAGTGACTCTTAACTCTCCATTTCCCATGTGTGACCCTTAGATGCCTGACCTTAACCTTAACCCTTAAGGTTAGTCCTAACCCATGCTCCACTAGAGCTTGTTCCCATGCTCCCATGCTCACAAGCCTAATGTGGGTTAGCCTCCTAGTATATGCACACATAATGTGCATATAACATACTTCCCCTCTCTCAAAACATTGCACTCTTGCCTTGCAATGAAAAGAAGGAGAACTACGTTGAACAATCTCAACCGACTCCCAAGTCAAATCCTCTATTTCCCTATCTTTCCACCTAATTTTATCCTCAAGGATTAGTCAACTACAAAGTTTATTTTCCCTGAATTCAAGTACCTTATTAGGTTTATGTGGATCATAGGATAATTCTTCGACTTCAGTTCTTGAGGAGTAATTGTGTTATCCTTACCTCCTATTTTCCCTTTCAATCTATTGATATAAAAGACTGGATGAACTCTAATATGTGGAGGTAGTTTAAGTTCATACGCAACTGTGCCAATCCGATGTATTAATCAAAATGGAACACAATATCTAGGAGATAAATTCGAGCATTTTCCTTTTAACAAAGTCTGAAAATCTTTAGGAACTTTTAAATAAACCAACGCTCCTAGTTCAAAAGACCAAATTGAGCATCCTCTATCAGCATAGAACCGTGCACTATCCTGAGCACTCCTCATAGAATCCCGAGCTTCGGTCAGCATTTCTTGCATATGATTTTTATGGGTCACTCTCACGGAAAAGGAAAAATATATAGGAGAGAAGCGAGAAACTAAAGAGGAGCTAGCAGGAGAGGTGAAGAGATCCAAAAAGGAGTAGAAAAAAGCCGCCAAAAAGGCTAAGAAGAAGAAAAAGGAGAAGGAAAGGAAAGAAAAAGAGAGAGAAAAAAGGAAAGAAAAAGCGAGATCAGAAAGGAAAACTCAAGAGATAGAAAGGAAAGACCAAGAAAAGGCAAAGAAGAAAGAAAGAGAGGAGGCAAGAAGGAAAGTCAAGGATGTGGAAGCAAAAAGAAACGGCGAGTTAGAAAAATTAGCACAAGAACAAACTCGAGAAGAGAGACAGAGAGAAGAATAGTAAATAGAGGAAGAAATTCAGAGAAAAGAAGCTGGAGAGAGAGAGAGAGAGAGAGAGAGAGAGAGAGAGAGAGAGAGAGAGAGAGAGAGGAGCAAAGAAGAAGCAAAAAAAGATAGAGAAGAAGACATCACACAAATATCAACTCAGGAAAAGCTTAAAAAAGTAAGGGAAAGCTTATAAAATGCTTTGCAAAGGTTAAATCAAGAAAGGAAGGAGGAAAATAGAACTGAACAGCCTATGACCTTAGTGTAGATACTAATCAAAAACTTGAAACAATAAATAATCAAAGCAAGTCTAAGAAAGGAGAAAGAAGCTAAAAAATCTCAGGAAAGAAGACGAGCAAAAGATAGATCCCAGGGGCAAGCGCATATCATGGAAAAGTGTCAAAGGTGAAACACACTTTGAACGCAGATTATAGCCATCAAAAGAAATTAAGGAACATGTCGAAAAAGAATGACTAAACAATGGTAAAAAATAATGAAAACATCATTTAGAATTAATCCAAACAAAAATAACTACTAATACGAGGTATAATCATATTAATAATATGCAAATAACCCACATCAATCTAATGTCAGCACGAGAAAATGTACTTCAGCATTAAATAACCCGTGAAAATATTAAATTCTTGAGAAAAAGAATTATCACGATTTTTTCCAAATTTTTCCTAATCTCAAAATACAATAATTTTGAATTCCCCCAAACCTATATTATGGCATTCCAAACCTGTATTTTTTCAAAAAAAGATTTAGCAAATAGATTTACCAAAATACCATTGATATTTAAAAAATATCGATTTTTAGGATTTCTAAAAATAATTTCTAGAATATTCCTAATTTCTCCTAAGAATCCCATCGTACACGAAATTTCTAATTTCACTCGACAATTCTCAAATCCAATGAAAATTTATAATTTTAATGGATTTTTTAATTTTCTAGGTCAAAAAATATATTTTTAAAGGAATTTGAATGGTCACGGGTGCCCGAATGGACACACCACATGCCAAACATCAACCCCACATTTTTCCCAAATTTAAAATAACCTTTGTCTAATTTTCCACTAATTTTCAAGAATTTTTAAAAAAATTTAATTTACCCCGAACGCATTTAGAATACCAATGGTCGAATTTCAGAATCCCAACGGTTTTCTCGGAATACGGAAAGACAATAGTTTCAGGAAAATGAAAAGACAAAAAAAATCGGAATGTGAAAGGTCAAAAGTTTCCGAAATCTGAAAGGTCAAAAGATTTTCCAGAATTCGGAAAGCCAAAGGTTTCCCGAGAATGCGAAAAGCCAAGAGATTCCAAGAAAAAATTTTCAGAAAATTCTAGAGTTTTTTTTTCTCAATTCTCATATTTTCTCATCTTTTTCAGGCTTTTTTCTAAGCTTTTTTTATTGGAATTTAAAAACTCATTTTTTTAAAAAAATAAAAAAAATAAAAAACCTTAATAAGCTTTGAAGCTTATATAATCAATTTTATGGGGGGGTGGCGATTTTTTTTGCCGCCTGCAGAGCAGCGAAACACCCCCCCTGCATGCGCAATAGTGTGGGAGAAATAGAGGAGGTCTCCCTCTCCACTCTCCTCTTTCCTTATTCTCCAAATCAACTCATCTCTCACCACCCCATCTCTTCTCTCTCTGTTAATTAGAGAGTTTAACTTTTAATTAATCTCTTTAATCATAATTATGATTAACATTAATAAAAAATATGTTTTTGTAAGAGGTGTTTATACACGCGAGAGAACAATAGAAGGGAAATTCAGAATTGAGAGACGAATAGGGTCCCACACACATGGGAGAGCATTCAATGCATCAACATGCTACCCGCTATTGTATTTTAGCAAAAAATTGGCAGAAATTTGATCGCATACCCGCGAAACAACTTGCAAAAATGTTTTTTTTAATTAACCATAAAAATGCTCAAAAAAATTCTAAAAAATTAGGAAAAAAATTCCTAAAAGGTTTATTTTAAACCACAAAAAATAGAAAAAAATAACATTAAAGTCACGAAATTTTTCCGCAACGTTGATTCGTCCATTGAATAGTAGTAACACATGTTCCAATTGCGATATTGATGACCCACGTGCAAATCATCAACACAAATCAACAAAATAACATTTTTATTTAGTAAATATTAAAATTTACTTCAAAAAATGCTAAAAATTATAATAAGAAAGAAAAATCAACAATAATTAACTAGAGATTGCTGTGATGTCACTCTTAAAACCCTAAGATCTCTCTAGATAAGTGTTATGCATAAATATGCATAAATCAGGCATAAACTCTTCCACCCGCGAGCCCAAGGGATGCACGCATGAATAATAATGAAATACATCATACCTTTACCTTGATGTCCCATACCATCAAGAGGTATCACTCCAATCCAATAGCATGTAGCTATAGTGTGAAATGGTAGGTGAGTAGATATGATCCTCTACACAAGAGACCATAGCCTAAGCCTCCAAGCCTCAAGCCCCCCTTGAGGGTGCCCTATGCCCCTATTATGTAGGAGGGCCCTTAAGTGACTCTTGACTCTCCATTTCCCATGTGTTACCCTTGGATGCCTGACCTTAACCTTAACCCTTAAGGTTATTCCTAACCCTTGCTCCACTAGAGCTTGTTCCCATGCTCCCATACTCACAAGCCTAATGTGGGTTAGCCTCCTAGTATATGCACACATAATGTGCATATAACAGTAAAGTACTCAACTTTACGGACATGCTTGGAAATCCTCTTGTAAACAACATATGGATGGAGCGATAATAGTGTGTCTTGGGGGGTTCACCTAAAAATATGTAAGTATACCATGTGAGTTCAAATGAAGGGGTTTTTTTAATTGATTTTGAAAAAAAACTCCGTAATTCTATAAAGAAAAAGGGGTCATTTCATTCATGAAAAATTCACAGGTAAGAGGTTTTTTTAATACACCTTGAACGCACATGATACATGGATAATGCACCCCCCGCGAGTAGTGTGTATAGCCTACTCTGATTATTAAAGAAGATACTCCCAATAAACAATTTGATGCCCGCAACAAAAAGTGATGCTTGAAAAATACTTTCCAAGCTTAGTATGGATTACACTTGAATTCATGCATGCTGTAATGATTATGCATTATTTAGGGGTGCCTTTGCATGACATGCAATGTCCAATTTGCGGAGAGGATTATTATAGGAAGGATTTATAGGGTGCAAAAATTTTACAAAAGGTATTGAGGCACTTTCCTATTATACCTCGCATTCAACATATGTTTTTGAGTTAATGACATGGCATGCGAACCATCGTTCAACCGATGACATGATGAGGATTCTCGCCAACTCATCGGCTTGGTGAGGATGAATGGCCAGAGTTCAAAGATGAGCCTCGTAATTTACAGCTTGGATTGGGTATGGATAGGGTGAACCCATTTGGATTGAGGTCTAAATCATGGTCCAGATGGCCCATTGTTGTTGTGAATTACAATATTCCTCCATGGATGTCCATCAAGAAGGATCATGTGATGCATGCACTTCTTGTGGTTGGGAAGCACAAGGTAAAGAATATGGATGTATACCTTGAGCCCTTGATTGATGAGCTTGAGCAATTATGGAGAGACATAAGGGTGCATGATGTTTCTCGTCTAATTTCATGTTGCAATGTGATGGTCAGTGGTATCTTGATGTGGACTATGCATGATTTTCTAGGCTATACAAAGTGCTCAAGTACATCGCTAAATAAATCAATTCTTATCTACATACGCATGCATAACTTTCATTTATAACTCTAATGTATTGTAATGTCTATTAACTTTCAATTATTACATGCCATTTTGGTAGGTCTCACAACTGTAGAATATAATGCATGTCCAATTTGTGGACCATCACTTGTATTCAAATAAGCACATGCACTAAAGAAAATGGTGTATGATGAAAATCATAGATTTCTTCCTCCAAAACACCCTAATTATGCTCCATCAGAGGTTTCTCTGATTGTGATGATGAGAGGTGGAGTGGAAATCCATGTGGCATTCAACTCCTATAATGCCATTGGAGGGAAGATGGAGAGATGGAGAGTGGGATGAGAGATGGAGGGTGATTCCCACATAGCACCTTCGGGCATGAAAAGGTACTCAATCTTCTATCATTTACCATATTGGACAGAGTTAAGAATAAATCATATTTCAGATCCAATGCATATTTTTAAGAATGTGCCATCACTGATTTGGGACCATCTAATTGGTAAAAAAGACACCAGTGCAATAAAGGGGACCTAAAGGATATCATATACATGGAAAGTGTGTGGCCAAGGGTAGTCAATGATAAGTTGGGTTTACCAAAGGTGCCATGGAGGTTGACAATGCAAGAGGAAAAGAATGTTAAGAATCAAATTTCATCTTTTCGTACACCATGTGTAATGCACTCATTAAAGGGTGCATTTACAATAACAAAAAACAATGGTAAGCATTAATTGTATGGCCTCAAATCACATGATTAGCACAAGATGATGTAGGTACTTATATAACTATATTTATTTTTTGGGCACTCCTTGGTTTATGTTGTGTGGACTCTATATTGATACTTTTTTTTTCAAAAATTTATTTCACTAGTTTATACTTTCAATATCAATTGGTGGGTGTGAAGAAGAGAAAGCTTGGAATGCCATCTATAAATAAGGTGGACTGGCAAGGTGAGTTCTAATAAAAACTATAGATTTTTGCTTTTGGTATAACATATAGATTTGAAATTATCTATTCTTCTTTAATTTATCATTTCTTCCTTTGTTGAATAGGTAGATAGTGCCAAAGGAGATTCATCAAGATTCCATTAGTAAGGCTCAAGTTGAGTCAATTGAGGTGGTGTGTATGATTGAAGAAAGCTTTCCAAGAAGCATACTTACAACTCAATTTCACCTTTAGTACATTTGGTAGATGAGGTGGATATATGTGGCATTATTCATAGCCAATGGATGTTCTTTCTTGAATGCTTCATGAAAACCTGTGAAGGGATTTGTGAGGCAAAGGGCAAGGCCAGAAGGAAGCATGCCAGAGGGATGGCTGAAAGAATCCCTCGTATACATCTTAGAATATTTGAAACAAATTGATTAATCTATGCCTAGACTCATGAATAACAATGAGGATGAACGAATGGTGTCACATGTGCCACATGGAAAAGGATGTATGGATGAGTCCCTGTGCAAAAAGGCCATATACATTTTGTGTTCTTAACACTTATGTGATGGAAAACTGGATTGAGAAATATGAAGATTCAAGAAAGAGAAGGATAGAGGAGAGAAGAGCATTTAAGAGATCAACAAAAAGGCACATGGCATACCCACCCAACCTAAAGGCTCTTCTAAAGGATTGCAATATTGAATGGCTTAGATATGCCCTAGAGCAAGCCAAAACGGCGATGTTATGGCTCACTGTAACCCCCTTTGAAACACATCCAACAAGAGATTACCTGGTGAACCGTAACTGTTGTGAGGATATTTCCACTAGTGGAGCTTGTAACCCTTGAGGTCTCCAAGATCTACAACTCCTTAAAAAGAAATTTCATTGCGCCTCCGAGCGTTGCCACACCTCTGTGTTTCACTACGAGTACTCATCCCTCCTCTCACCTCACATCACTCACACACACTCACTAGCATGCATTAGAGAGAGAGATTAGCAAGAGCAAGACTCTATTGCACAATGGGAGAGTGTTGTATTATGAGAGAAATTCACTTATATATACATGGCTATAAGTGTTCACACTCGGTTAAACTATGGTCAGTCGAGCAGTTTAGGCTCATAAGAGGAGGTAATGCTATTACAATCACTACTCTCATAATTTATCCATGAAGTACATCACTTGGGACTTCATCCTACATACTACCACATGCTCTCAAAGTGGGAGTTTCCATAAATACTCCGTCACACCATTATGGGCGCCCGTCCAAATTGTAGATTTGGACACCATTGCTTCATATCTTGAATGTATGACTCTTTGGTGTATCTACCTTGACTCCTTGATGTAAGATAATGGTGGTAGTTCTTGTTAACCCTATGAATGGGTTAATATTCTCCCCTTTCTAATGTCGATCTCATCATGTTGAAGACCTTTGTGTGGGGAGAATTGACATGCTTGCAGATTGTTTGGATGTTGATTGGCGTTCAATTGCCTTTTGTTCCTCCGGAAGGGATTTCTAACGGGGTGGGGAGGGTGGGGTTTATTGTGAATGATTGTTTTTTTTGTGAACATTTTTTTGGGGTTTTTTACTAACTTTGTTTTTGGCAATCATAAGTAAGGTTACATATGATTTGTGTTAGTGGGGAAACTAAGAGATGTTAATAATGGGAGATAAGAGAGGGAAGGATCTGGAGAAACGTAGACATAATCATCAGAACGAGATGGTGATTCTGAGTTCCTCATTTGATTCATTGAAGGCGACATTCATCATTTGAAAAAATGAAGTCCCTTTGTGTGGTAGGATTCTTGTCAAATGTTATTGAGTAGGACCTATTCCTGCATGCTTCTTTCCATGTGCTTTTCATGCTTTTATGTATATTTAAGTGCTTTTTTGAAGTAGATATACATGACGTACAAGAAGTGAGTCATATAGACTCTTATTGTACTGCTCTGTAGTATTGAAGTAGCAAACTAGTTGGTGAGAATTAAAAGAATTACATCGAGAATAATATAGATATCTTCACTAAAGGATTGGAGATCATTGATTTGTGAAGATGGTAGCATCGTTTGGAGAGGTTTGTAATTTGAAGAAAAATTCTAGGCAATGGTTATACCATTGACCAGGCTTTCACCCACTATGGCCCCCCCATCCAGAGATGTACCTAGAAGTTGTCAATGGTGAGGCTTTGGTACAAAAGTTCTCCAATGCATGAGTATGGATATGTACTCATGGAGCAGTTGCTACATTAACATAGCCAAAATAATAGTAAGCGAACAAGATATAATGGCTATTGAAGATCCTTGGGAGTTGCTTGTGATATTCTACCACTTCTAGGTAGGCCATGTGTGTGACTCCCTTGTGTTTGTGTTTTTTTTTTTAAAAACTACCACCTTGTAAGCGACAGGTTCTTATGGCTACTCTCCTTTTTGAGAGAATAGGTTCTTATGGCTACTCTCCTTTTTGAGAGAATAGGTTCTTATGGCTACTGTCCTTTTTGAGAGAATAGGTTTGTCACGTAGCTTTTGCACTTATGCTTCACATTATGAGTTTGTCTTTGATGTGCTCATAAGTCTCCGTTGCTCAAATGTTATCGAGGCGGTAGGTAAGACTACTGGTTTGGTTACCATTGGGGTTTCTTGAACACACAAGCTCTTGTATAGGTGCTGAATGCACGAGAGTGGTTGCGTGACTTGATTGGGTTGGTGTTGCTTGGGTTGCCATTCTTGTCTAACTTTGAAGCTATTTGGGTTGAAGTCGGTGCTGAAGCTTTCTTCACGTTGTTCGATTTTGGCAACCATTGATGGTATTACCTTCATAATATCCTTGTTGTTGAAGCACCTGCATAGACACCCATCTTTGATGAACATAATAAATTGGTGGTTTTGACGCTTTTGGTGCTAAGGTTTCCTTTTAGGCGACTTTGTGATGTGCTTGGAAATCCAAGCGTTAGTATTTCCTTGGTAGTACCCTTGTTCTTACAGTAATCTTTTTGGTACCCACACTTGTTGACTTGGCGGAGTTCTATGAGGAACTCGCATAGGCTTTTGTGGAGAGTGTTGTGGAGTACTTTTATTTTTCCTTAGCCTTTGAGTGCTGCATTGAGGAAGAGGCTTTGATGATCAAGGCACCCAAATTGGATTGGTTCCTTCATAGTAGCCTTGGGCTACAAGTTGATTCTTCTCTACCCATCTTTTGATACCATTAAGATACCTTGATTTTTGTTGTCTTGGTGGACTTTTCTTTGTGGTTGAAGTGGTTGTGAGCCCTCCTTCACATTAGTTGCCACTAAGGCTGGAAGTTTGAGACTCATGGGTATTTTTGATGATGATGAGGCTAGAGTCTCTTGTGTGGAGTGGTTGTGAATGACGAGACTTCCGAGCATGCGGTTGTCTCCTTTGGTGAGGTTCGTCGATGAAGAGGCATAGACTTCGAGGCTTTTCCTTTGAGTTCCTTATTAGAGACATATGGTTGCGCATGGGAAAATTTTTGAGAAATAGGTGCTGACTGCAAGGTTTTGGAATCGAACTTTGTTGGTGAGGATGGGGTTGAAGGAGTAGATGCTTTATCAGAGTTGGTCATTGACATAAATGGTAGGTCATTGTGTAGAGGGGCTTTCGTGGAAGAGGCTTGTAACTTTTTGCGTCTAGCATCATAGATATCCATTAGGGTTGGATCCTCTTCCTTGAAGTATGGGATTGTCCACTTTGTGCCGTTGACCATCATGAGGATGACCCTATCATTGGCAAAGCATAGTGGTGCTTGGGTAGCAATAGTCCATTTACGCCCCAAGATCAAATCTGCTTCCAACACATACTCAACCACAAAAAACTTGCAAGTAAGGGGGTTAGTTTCAATATACATTGTATGTTCAAAATACCCCAAACATGGCATGTTCAAGTCTTGTGTAAAGGGAATTCTTTTAGGATGATCCGTGAGCACCGGTTGACCTAACAAATCCCATAACTCGAGGGTCATGAGATTGTGATCTCGTTGGATAAAGCTATGCTTGAGCTATGTGATTTTATTGGAAATTCTAAACCCAACTAGAATCTTAAGGATCTTTTCAGTAAGATATGTTGGAAGTTCCATCTCCTCCAAGGTCTCTTCCTCCCGTAATGGCAATGTACAACACCTGCAGGAGTGTTCAAGGTGACTGTTTGCATGGATTCATCAATTGAATATGAGTCATATATCCAAGTTCTACCAAGGATGGCATCATACTGAAGGGAATCTAGGGTAACATGGAATGTAAATTCCACATCTTCATCGATTGTTTGAGTAGCATAGCTAAAGTAACCGGGAACTTCAATGTTTTATCCATTGGCTCTTTTGGCAAGACCATTGTCTATAGGGATGAGTTTAGGTTGTCCCAATGACACCCAAGTGTCTATTGTCATGATGTGATGACTAGCTCTAGGGCTAATCAACGCGCATTTGCACTTAACATCATTGCCTGTAGTGAAATCCAACCATATCATAATAGAATCTTCAAGAGGAACCATGGATGTTTTAGTTTTTATTTCAGCTTCAGATCCCATTTCGGTTTCATATTCCCATTCACTTTCGTCCTCTTTTTGGCTCTCAGTTTTTTCAAGAGTACCCAATGTGTACAATGGCACACTTGGTCCGCTGACAATTCTAACTGGGTCCTGTTTGGAAACTTATGAATCCTCATAATCCTGTTCTATAGAGCTTTTTATGTATTGGTATAGGTAATGTTGAGCCCTTCAAGGTGCAAGTGTTGATGCTATACTAGTTTCACCATGAGAGGAGCATTCCTCCAAATGAGGTTTTGAGAGACTGCTCTAATTTTGTAAGCGAATTATCAAATTTCTCACGTGCTTTCTCAACCGCATAATTCGTGCAATTTGTCTCTAATGACTCTTCTGTAGAGAGTATGTTTTCCTCTTGAAAGCGGAAGCGATACTCCTTAGGGTTTTGTATTTTGGTTGCTTTTTTAGGATTGGCATTATTAGGTTGAATCACAACCGGTGATCCTGTAAGACACTCAACCATGCTAAGCATGCTCTCCTGAGCTTGCTTTTTGCATTCTACATATGCTATATGATCATGATTTTCAATTTGGGGTGGTTGGGTGGGTTCTAGTTTCTTGATTGGTCTATTAAGTGCACTGAGTGACAAATTAGAACTTGTTTCATTCTTACTAAAGTGACGTACTAGAACTTGTTTCATCTTCTGACTTTCTTTGGAACATAAGGTTTTCTTTATGTTTACCCATGCGACGAGATCAAATTCTGGTTTTTGTATCTGGTATTGCACATGTGGGTCTTGTGGTTTAAGTGGTGGCCTTTGAGTTGGATGCTTCTGCATCATG
Organism: Cibotium barometz; assembly: GCF_041138505.1. Lineage (NCBI taxonomy): Eukaryota > Viridiplantae > Streptophyta > Polypodiopsida > Cyatheales > Cibotiaceae > Cibotium > Cibotium barometz. The sequence continues at coordinate 38,734,809 of NC_141094.1, forward strand.
TGTAGCTTTTGGCTCGTTTGGGTTTATGTCCTTCACAGGCTTCTCTTCCCTCTTCTCTTCTTCATCTTTGGTTTGGATAGTTTGTTGCCCCTTATTTTTCTGGGATTTAGAAGGTTTTGTTTTCTCTTTTGGTTCTTGCTTTAAGGCATGTTCTTCTACCCATTTCAAAGTGTTATCTCTTTTGCATTATTTTTGACCATTTCTCGTGACTTGGCTTGCAATCATGTAAGCACATTCAAGGGTACCGTGGTCAATTGCCCATTTTGTACACTTAAGATATTAAGAGTTGTATTTTGTGAGACAAGTTTCATTGTCATATGCAATATTGGAACATGTGATGATCACTGCCACATCGTTCACACATGGGTTGCAAAGTGTCAGTGACTATGGGCATAGAAGTATTCTAAACTGTGCAAAGTGTCAGTGACTATGGGCATAGAAGTATTCTAAGCTGTGCAACTTTGTGAGGTCCCTAACAATAGAAACACTGAAGTGTTCGATTAACTGCTTCTTGAGCGGTTTCTGTTTCTGTTTGGTACACGGGAGATATAGGTTTTGAGTCAATTGTTGATGAATTGGGACACTTTGTAGTATCATGACCAAAGGATTTACAATATATGCAATACAGAAAAATAGGTGCCTTGTATGCACAATGGGGATTGGGATGGTCGTAGTGATTGCATTGAACACAAGGCATTTCGCTCCTCACTTGTAGAGGCATTAAGGACTTTTTGGCTTTGAAGGATTTCATCCTCTCTTGGAGATGTCGATTGAAAGATTTTAAGCAAGGCTGCATAGAATTCAGGGAATGACAATTCCAAGATCGATCGTTCTTTTGCCATTGCTTTACTTGGTTTAGATGAGGAACATCTCGTAGCATGATCATCTTCCATCATTGCTTCTTTACAAAATTGATCAAATATTTCTGGATTGGATACAACAATCAAGTTGTGTAAGTTGTTATTCTTAAAGTCCATCATGAAACATCTCTTCAATTGAGAATCGTTTAATTTTTCCCATGACTCACATCATGAGTCCAAGAGTTTTATCCGAAGGAGAAAGTCTCTAATTGTTTCGTTTGGTTTACGCTCAATTGAATAGAGTTCTTTCGCTTCACCCCACCGATCACCTTGTCTTGAAAAGCCATGGATAAAGGCTCACATCAAGGTTCTGAAGTTTGTCTTGATTCACCGGCATAAATGTGATGAACCATTGACTAGCTTTTCCCTCTAAGCATAGGTTCAACGCATGTACCTTGGTGGGGCAGTTTGGATTTCCAAAGGCCTCACATCTTTGTTCAAACATTTGAATGAATTGAACAGGATTAGTTGTTGAATGAATTGAATAGGATTAGTTGTTCCGTCGTATTTGCCCATAATTTTGGAGATTTGTACGGCCGTGTTTTTGTATGAGTCAATGAGGGCGTATGTGAGTGCTCTTGATGGTAGGAACTCACTGAGTCCTTGGGCTACCCCCCTTCCTAGGCTAGTCAATATGTCCAAGGTGTGGGCATCTAGGGGTTGGTAAGGGTTGGCACCTATAGGATTTGTGGAAATGTTAGGTAAAGGACGAAAGCCCGGTGGGATTGAAGTGATAGGGGATGCAAAACCAGATGACACTCTTGTTGTTGGCATGGCAAATGGTATTGGGAGGTGCATTTGGGGCATAGATCTCAATGACTTAAAGATATCAGCCATTGGGTTCAGTGAGGGTGTCGCCCAAGTAGTCTCTCTATCGTTGCCATGTTTGATTACCTAATTTCGCCTTTTAATAAGCAAGCACACATGTTTTTTTTTATCTTTTTATATTTTCTCAAAGCTCGTTACAGTCTCAAGAGGCCTGGTGTACTATTCGTTCGGTCAAACGAGTGTCTATTTGCCCTAATTAGCTTAGATGCTACACGCACGTGAACCTTAGGGACATTTTTCAGAATAAGTGCATGCTAGTAACTTCCCAGATGGAAGCGGAGGTCCTAAAACCTATTTTCCATCACTGTCTCAAGATGATTTTTTGTATATTTTTCCCCTATTTTTTGCAGCACGTTTTTGAGGGTTTTCCAAAAGGAATTTGGAAAAACTCTATATGAGAGAGTTGTAGTATTTTGGAGTACTACACCTGTCTCTCTAAGTCGTTCGTGAATTTGTCGTTTAGACCCTCAAAAAGTAGCTCGAATATCGAAGTCATTTTCGCATTGTTTTTTGTGATTTTTAATGCTTTTTGGATTGTTTTTTGCCTCAATTTTCGGGTTGAATTTTGAGGCTCTTGGTCAGAGGCCAAAACGATCGATTTTAACTTCGGATGGTCAAGACCAAGTTTGAAGAGCTCGATGTTGACTTTCCAATGAGTACTAAAGCGCCTTCATCGGATTCACGATTTAGGAGATACGAGCCTCCAAACAAGGGTGTTTTCCAGAGTCCCCCTTTCACATCGTGAACTAGCAGGGTGCAATTCTCACGACATGAAGCGAAATTCATGGAATTTATCAAATTTGATTTATTTTTTTTGGGACTGTTTCACGCCGAGATACCTAGTGTTTCACTTAGTGAAATGCTTACGGTTTCACGCTGTGAATCAACTTCATGGAGAAATTAAATTTGTTTTTTTTACACGAGGATTGTTTCATGCCGTGAAACACTTAAGGGTTCACGTCATGAACCAATTTTTGATTTTTTTTTAAATTTTTCTATGCAGATCCCTAGGCTGTGAGACGTTAAGGCATGAGTGCAGAAAATGGTTCATATGTGAACCATTTTTTAAAATTTTTGCCGACAGACTCCCTTTCACATCATGAACTAGCAGGGTTGTAGTTCATAGCATGAAGCAGTGGACTTCATGGATTTTATCAAATTTGATTTTTTTTTGAGACTGTTCCACGCCGTGAGATACTTAGTGTTTCACGTTATGAAATGCTTAGGGTTTCACGCCGTGAACTAGAACTTCACGGAGATTTTTTTTTAAATGTAGGGACTGTTTCACACCGCGAAACGTTTAAGGGTTTACGTCATGAACCGCTTAGGACGCGAAGCGATTTTTGATTTTTGAAAAAAAAAATTTACACAGAACCCTAGGCCGTGAGACCTTAAGGTGTGGGAGTGGAGAAAATGGTTCACACGTAAACCATTTTTTTGAATTTTTTTTTGGAGTCTAGTAGAAAATTCAAATTTCCTTGTTTGGGAAGGGGAAATTTTTTTGAATTTTAAATTGAGAAGATATGGGCATTTCTCCAAAAAGGTAAGTGGGAATCAAAAAAGTCCATCTTTTTATGACACCTCCTTGCATCCTTCATAAATGACCCCCAAAATGGATAATTTGACAAATCATGGGCATCTACTCATTGATGCTCATCAGCCTTAATGATTTATGTAAAAAAATAATTAATAATTAATCAAAGATTAATCTTTCCCTCTTTTACACTAATCAAGGACTGTAATTAACCACTAATCTCTAATTAATTCACACAATTGAGCACATCATTGGATAGAGCAATGGAATACTACACTATGTGCATTAACAAATGTGTAAATTAATCTAAAATAGAAGATTAATTAGACTCTTAATTTTGGTCTCTTCTTTCAAGGCAAAATTAAGCAAAAGAGAGTCGAATTCCTCCAATTGATGAAGAAATTGATGTAATTAGGTGTTTTGAAGTATGTAGATGCTCTCAAAACACTCAAAAACAGTAATTTCAACTACTTACATGATCAATTTGGACCCCAATTAACACATTTTCTAAAAATTTTACCTCTTAAATAAGATTAATCACCCTTAATGATAAAAACCAATCCATTAAGAGAAATTAGTCGAATTCAAGAATTTTTTGATGGTTTTGAGAAATTTTTTGAAGAATTAAGCTACTCATAATGCTTGCTAACACTCTAATACAAACAATTTCAACAAAAAACATACAAATTAAGCTAAAATTAATGATTTTAGTTCTATGTTTAACACTAAAGAGAGCTAACATTCACTAAAAATTGCATTCTGTTGCATTGTTTGATGCAATGGTGGATGCAAACTAAGCCTAATACAAACTATGTGAAAGCCCTAAAAATATTAAAAACCACATTAACAAAAATAAAAACAAAAACAAAAACAAAAACAAAAAATTAAGCTAAAATTAAGTAAAAAAAAAGCATTCTTTACAAAACAAAAAAGAGAGCTATTTCTCACAAAATCACACACAAATCTCCATAAAATCCACGGGAAACCATTAATCAAGATAATGGGTAGTGGGTAATACATAGATTAGAGGAAAAACGATGGAAAAAGCCAAAGGATGGCTCCCTGACAACAGCGCAAAAAATGTTATGGCTCACCCTAACCCCCCTTGCAACAAGAGATTACCTGGTGAACTGCAACTGTTGTGAGGATCTTTCCACTGGCTGAGCTTGTAACCCTTAAGGTATCCAAGCTCTACAACTCCTTGAGAAGCAATTCCACCGTGCCTCTCACGAGCATTGTCCCACCATCATGTTGCACTACGGGTACTCGTCCCTCCTCTCACCTCACATCACTCACACACTCACTAGCATGCATTAGAGAGAGAGATTAGCAAGAGCAAGACTCTATTGCACAATGGGAGAGTCTGTTGTATTATGAGAGAAATTCACTTATATACATGGCCATAAGTGTTCACACTCACTCACTTAAATTGTGGTCGGGCGGGCACTTTAGGCTCATAAGAGGCCTAATGCTATTACAATGAATACTCTCATAATATATCCATGAAGTACACTTGGGACTTCATCCTACATGCTATCACATGCTCTTGAAGTGGGAATTGCCATAAATACTCCGTCACACCATTGCAAGCGCCCGTCCAAATTGTAGATTTGGACACCATTGCTTCATATCTTCAATGTATGACCCTTTGGTGTATCTAACTTGAGTCCTTGATGTAAGATAATGGTGGTAGTTCTTGTTAACCCTAGAAATGGGTTAATAGACGGAAGAGGAGATTACAAGAGAAGAATGGGAGTATGCAAGGGGATGCAACTACCATGTAAGTAAAGATGTTTTAATATTTAACTAGCATACATTGTATTTTGCTAAGATATATAGTGTTGAATACTAAATTGGTTACATATAATATATATTTAAGAATTTTTATTGGGTTGTAGCATAAAGTGCATATAATGCAATATGGTCAGAAGGTCAACATTTTTACACTCAACATATGGGCTCCAAGAGAATCACATATGATTATGGTGTAATGACAAGTTTTGACCAAGATAATCAAGCTAGTAGAAGAGATAATAACATAATAGTAGGGAAACTTGAATATTGTGGAGCAATTCAAGACATTTTGGAGATTGGATTTAGAGCTTTCAAAGTATTCATCTTTGATGTTAAGTGGTTCAAAGTGGTATATAGAGGTACTCAAGAAGCCGTCAAGGAGCATCCAAGCGGATTTTTTGTAATTGACTCAACTAAATTATGGCAAGATTCAAGAGACATATACGTTCTACCACAACATTGTGAACAGGTTTGTACTTGATTTTCAATTTTGAGATAAAAGGAAGGCATTGTATATATTTTCTTGTAAATATTTTGTGGTTCTTCTTTTTAGGTTATGTTTCATCTGGACCAAAGAGATCCTAATTGGTGGTATGTAATACAAGTCTCTCCTCAATCTAAATGCATATTTTAAGATCAAGATGTTGAAGAAGATATGCATGGTGGAATAATCAATGGAAGATGCAACTAACAATAAATATGACCACCATGAGGACCAAGAAATGGAAAAACCCATTCATAATTTGAGGAATGCAATACAAATAAAGATCTACTACTTTTGGTTTCATCAAATGAAATTAATGAGCCTATGTGTCATAACCATGATGATAATGCATCTAAATCTTCTTCAAGTAGTGGAATTGGACTTTGTAATGATATAGGAGCCATCAGAATGATGGATTTAGAGATAGACTGATTCGCATGCATGGGTTTATTATAAGATGGATTTGATGATGATACTAATTAAATATATATATCATCATAACATATGTACATATTGATCGGTTTGTAACGATTTGGTGATTTTGTTGTTTTTTTCAAGAAGATTTGGATGTTTCTCAACCCTTTTGGAATTTAATTTATTTAAAGTTTTAATTCTAACTTAAGTTTAACATTATTTTTTTCAGCACCACCAAGCGATGTTTATACAACACCACTGTGATGCTTATACTGGCAATTTTTAAGCGTCGCTTTGGTGCTTATAGTGACATAACGTAAAATGCTAGTAAAACGCTACAAATAAATACCGCTAATGCTTGCTTATCTTATAGTGCTTCTTGAACTTTCTCTCCTCTCCACTCTTCTGTTGTAAAACAAGCTTTTCTTTTCCCTTCTTCTCTTTTCTTACCACCATGGCCTCTTCCAGTAATGTGACAAGACCTAGGGAGAAGGTGGAAGAGTTTGTGCTGCATAACACAAGAGATGAGGATGGAGTTTGGACTCCAACAAGATTCAAGGTTGGGGCTTGGGTCTACATGCAGCCAAGCTCTAAGGGACCACATCAAGTGCGTCAACTGGGAAATATGCTACATCATTGGAAGGGGCGGCTACAAGGCTTCAAGCATACTAAAAAGGAAGGACTGGTTGCCATAGTGCAACATGTGTATACCCTTGAAGACCTGTACATTCAAGGCCAAAGACCAAGGTTTCCTTCAAATTGTCAGTGTAACATAAACACAGCTTTAACAACATGCTAATATTAGATTTTTTATTTCAAATTTTCTTATGATTCTCCATTTTCTTATGTCTCTCTGCAGATATTTTCCCCTCTAATTTTGTTGAGGAACAACCATTCTAAAGCCTCACTGGAGTTTTCTATGCTATGCATGCATCCAATGGAGAGGCAATGTTTGTATCTCAAAGCCCAAGTGATCTTGTACAGAACAATATCTTTTTCTTTTCTCACTCATATTTTGTAGATAAAAAACCAGGTTTATTTGGCAAGCTAGAAGAGATCCCCAACCCCCCTCTTAACAATGCCAAATGGCTCAAACCTGATGCTTGGACCATCTTATGCTTAAAGTTTAAGATGGTAAGTGATATCAAGACATCACTCAAGTTTTCAAAGGCATCTAGGTCACTAGGGCTAAATTGGTTTTGTCCTCTACATGTTTTTGTGCACATGTTCAATTCCATGCCAATGCACCAAACAAAAATAATGTATATTTGTAAGGAGGTACAGTCTGACCTCATTTAAGGATTACTAAGAGAGGGTTGGGAGGTTAATGAGGGGTCACATCAAGGTGATGTGTACAAGTGCAATGTAGTAGATTCTACAGTGTCTTTCAGGTTCTTGAAGGCACGCTCTATTTTGTACATGTGTCTGCACTACCAAAGATGGATGCAAAAGCACGGGACATGGATCCCACTTCAAGCCTTAGAAGAAGAAATTATGCCTATTGAGGTAGCGGTGTGATGATGCAAAATGGATGGATTGAGCAATTGGTTGCAAGCAAGCATTGGAGACCTGCGTTAACACTTTAGCATCATGGGCTTTGACATTGTGGAAGAGTCAAGTTTCAAGTTGATGAGAAGAAAGGTATATATGATTCCACTGCATGTCTAGAGTTAACCCTTACACTTTCTGGTTATTGTGGCACTTTCTATATTTTTACAGATTGGGAAGCGTAAGGAGGGGACAACCATGGTCTCAGAATCATGGCAAATGGGGGACCTTGAAGTTTCAGTAGTAAGGTGCATAGCCCTACCAACACATAGTAGGCATGTGGAAGAGCTTGAAGATGAACTGAGTATATGGGAAAATAGCCTCTATTTTGATGCACATGAGGGGCAAGAGTTTCACGATCTAGGTGAAGGCAATGACAAGCTTTCAATTCAACAAGGAGATGCAGATCAACATGAAGTAAATGTCATAAGAGGGGCAAAAAATGAAGACATTATAACAATTTTAGATTAGCTGACATGCTTGTAATTTTGTAGCAGGCTTTTTTTTAACCAATCTTTATTTAATAAAATCTTAATATTTTTGCAAACTGTAATTTTTTTGTCTAGCGGTCTAGTGTGAAAAGGTCAAACTTTAAATTTTAACTATAAATAGCCAAAGGTGCCTTCTTTCTCATTTTTTGTCTAGCGGTCTAGTGTGAAAAGGCCAAACTTTAAATTTTAACTCTATAAATAGCCAAAGGTGCCTTCTTTCTCATTTTCATGCGATAGAAACCAAGCACGAGCTCACACTATCTCTTTGCATTCACATGGCTACCCACTTTGACAACTTTTGTGAGTTCCTCTCCACCACCCTGTCGGGCGGTGGTGAGTTCCTCTCCACCACCCTGTGGGCGGGCAAGAGCGAGCTCTTTGTCATGTTCTCTCGTGAAGTCGACTTTGAAAAGTCGCTCGCCCTTGCATCCCAACATTATGAGATGCAGATTGCATACATGGAGCAATACTTGGCTCCCCATTCTATCTCCTTTCCCCATTGCCTCAATGATCGATGGGTGCCTGTTGAGCTGCTTAAATTCAACAATATGCCCGCCCCTACATCCAACGCCTTGAACGCTTCATCGACATCTGCATCCCCGCAGGAGCTTATTGTACCTTCAATAAGCAGGAGGTGAAGAGGTTGGGGAAGGGCAATTTAGGAACTAGGTTCCTCTCATGGCTCGCCACTTTTGCATTCCTCATCACGATGAGGATTCGGATGAGGTGGTAGAGATGCCTGCATTGCAGTTGGCAGGGTATTTGAGTGATGGCAAGGAAGTGAAGGTAGTAGGAACGAGTGCTGGTGTAGAAGAGCAGCTTGCATCAGAGCACTTTCCAGAGGGTGCACAATCTGCAAAGCTGAATAGCCCACTGTAGTAGAAGATGCGGGGCCATCTTCCCCACACAAGGAGAGCAAGGTGCTGCCAGAGATTGAGATCAATCTCTTGAGCACCATTGTGGTGGAAGGTGAAGAATACTTATTTCTTCATGACCTTGAAAAGACAGCTGGCTTGAGAATGGATGAATGCTTGGGCATTATATGCACGCGATGTGAGATGGACCTTGATACGTCCGACCTCGGTCCTCACCTAGATAGTGCTATATTACCCCTTGGAGAATCTATCACAGAGAGATAGTTGCTTTGGTCAAGGAAACTATGGTTGAGACCGTTAAGCAAGCCCTAGTTCCAGAGCAGGAATTCACAACCTTACAAGATAAGCTAGAGGATGAAAAGGATACCCTTGCTGCTGGAGTAATGGAGGTGACCAAAGCACCAAAAAAGGATGCGGCTAAGTCCTCGATTGACCTCTCCGCCCCACCAGCACTTTGGCAAAAGAAGACATTGAGAAAGAGGTAATAATCGACCTTTTATAACCTAGAAACATTTGTAATTGTGTATAGGAAAATATTTTCATTTTTCCTTTGATTGCAGAGGGTGGTTGAAATTAACGCATTTGCTGGGAGAGGCAGCGGCAGACAGTAGAGACCAGGCCAAGGTCCATGGACATGACACTATCTTGGTCGACTTCCTGGATGGCATCGCCATTATCCACAGGGACTACACCCCTCAATCTGCCTTCACTCTCTTCTTTTTGAAAGCCCTCTCTAAGGTGCTCTGTGTAGCCTCTCTATGGCACAGAGCACCAAATGTATAGTTCTGATTAAAAAATCCCTTGCCTTCGATGTTTTTGGTTCTAGATTTAGGGGTAATCTTCTTGCTCGTATAGGTATAGCCAAAAGCATAGGCATAGAGGATCCTCAAGAAATAGCCCAATCACTCCTTGAGCACACTCTGCCCAATAACAAGAGAAGGAAGCTCAATATTGTAAGAAAGCTTTTGTAAAGATGATGTATCATTTCTTATTTATGAATACAATACAATTTTTGCAAACTTATTTTCATCAAGTATATCATTATTTTTTCTAGTTTGTAGCATCAATGTTTTTGTGAATGCATCAGAAATGACCCTGGGAGCCTGGGGGAGTAGTGCCAGAACAGTGCGAATTTTGAGCCTGCACCGTGTTGTAGAGCCCAAATTCGCATTGTTTTGGCATAGCTTCCCCAGCCCTTCAGCAATTCTGATGCATTGGATGATAAATAATGTACTTTTACACATGATTAAATGTATTTTTATCTTGTAAATTACTATTTCTCATAATTAATATACTCAACTTGATTATAAATGCATCAAAAATGATTCTGAGTGGCTGGGGGAGCAGTGCCAGAACAGTGCGAATTTTGAGCCTGTACCATTGCTGTAGAGCCCAAATTCGCACTGTTCTGGCATAGCTTCCCCAGCCCTCCAGGAGCAATTCTGATGCATTGACAAATAATGTATTTTTATACATGATTAAAGGTATTTTTATTTTATAAATTATTATTTTTATAATTACTGTACTCAACTTCATTAAATGCATCAGAAATGATCTTGAGTGGCTGGGGGAGCAGTGCCAGAGCAATGCGAATTTTGAGCCTGCATCGTCGCTACATAGCCTAAATTTGCACTATTCAGGCATAGCTTCCTCAATCCTCCAGGAGCAATTCTGATGCATTGGATGACAAATAATGTAATTTTACACATGATTAAAGGTGTTTTTATCTTATAAAATATTATTTCTCACAATTAGTGTACTCAACTTTATTATAAATGCATCAGAAATGATCCTGGGTGGCTGGGGGAGCAGTGCTAGAACATTGTAAATTTTGAGCCTGCACCACCGCTGCAGAGCCTAAATTTGCACTGTTCTGGCAGTGTCTCCATTTACACTTTGTTCATTTTCATATTGGAAACTTTCTTTGGGATTCATTGTCCATTTGTTCATCACCCACCTACACCTCCTTGGACTATACGTTCTTCCACATACTTTTGCTTGCTATTTGTGTTTGAGGGGATGATTTATTTGTAAATGTGCAGTGGGGCCAAGTGTATTTTGCCAGTGGAGAGCGTTTGCATGGTTCGTGTTTTTATGGGCTGTTCACACATGAGCACATTTGTATGAGGTGTTCGCATGCTTTGATCTTTCATTGTGGGGCTTTTATGGGGCGTGTTCATGCGCATTAGCACATTGTGAGCTTTATTCGCACGTTTGGGTGCATAGTGTTCTTTGCATACACATTGGCACTTAGTTTGGGTGGGTGCATTCCCATACAATGTGAGTTTTGTGCATTGCTAGCTATACGCTTAGTGTATTTTTTGCACATTTGGGGATTTGGTGAGTTTATACACAAACGCCTCATACTTTGGGTATTTTGGATGTTTGTATGGCGCAGAGGTGCAGCATTGTGATGTTCATGCTATAACTATAAATGATTATATGGGTGATGATGATCATAGTGATATTTTGGAAAATTTGAGATAAGCATAAGAAAATATTCATGGGAATGCATCGAGAAATCATGGATAAAACTTTAATCAGACAGAGAAATCACGAACATAATTAACTTTTGGAATTACGAAGTATATGTCTAGATTCTCGAAAAATAGAATTTTGGGGTACATTCAGAACAGGAAAAGGATTTCCCAAAAAAAAAGACCAGAAACACGCTTAGTTGGATGAATATGAATAATTGTGACTGATTTATTCCTAGATTCCCTGGGAAAGGAATCCGAAAATTTGGAAAGGATCGAGGATCTAAAAGAGAATGGATCTAAAAGAGAATGGAAATTTAGACTTAATTGAATTAAGTCGAGAAAAGTTACATTTAACTGAGCCAAGTAATGGTTGAAACTTAGGGAAGTCCTGTCAGTATAAAAAAGTAGAGTGATTATACTTAAAACTGGTTAATGTGAGTTGATGTGGAAATGATGTATGCTGATGTGAATGGATGTGGGATGATGTGAAGGATGTGTAAATGATGTGGGATGATGTGAGTGAATGTGGGAATGATCTAGATTGATGTGGATGATGTGGAAATGATGTGGGATGATGTGAAGGAATGTGGGAATGATGTGAGATGATGTGATTGGATGTGGATTGATGTGGAAATGATGTGATTGGATGTGAATTGATGTGATTGGATGTGAATTAGTGTGGGATGATGTGATTAGATGTGAATTAATGTGGGAATGATGTGATTGGATGTGAATTGATATGGGATGATGTGATTGGATGTGAATTGATGTGGGAATGATGTGATTGGATGTAAATTGATGTGGGAATGATGTGATTGGATGTGAATTGATATGGAAATGGTGTGATTAGATGTGAATTGATATGGGATGATGTGATTGGACGTGAATTGATGTGGGAATGATGTGGTTGGATGTGAATTGATGTGGGATGATGTGATTGGATGTGAATTGATGTGGGAATAATGTGATTGGATGTGAATTGATGTGGGAATGATGTGATTGGACATGAATAGATATGGGATGATGTGAATGAATATGGGAAGGATGTGGAGTGATGTGAATGGATGTGAACGGATATGGGAATGATGTGAGATGATGTGAATAGATGTGAATTGATGTGGAATGATGTGATGTGAATTGATGAAGTTAAATGTGAAATAAGGAGAAATGACGTGGAATGATAAGGAATGATGAGCACATCCATCCACATCACATCTCATTCATTCCATCCACATTACATCACATCCATATCTATCCATATCACACCACATCCATATCTATCCATATCACACCACATCCATTCATAGCTCATCATATTCATCCACATTCGTTCGTTCATTTACATTCACATCTATCCACATACATCCATTTATTCATTCACATGCATATCTATCACATCACATCTCATTCTCATCCATTTATGTCACATCACATCCTTTACATCACATCACATCACATCTCATTCTCATCCATTTACATCACATCACATCCTTTAACATATCATCACATCTCATTCTCATCCATTTGCATCACATCACATCCTTTCACATATCATCACATCTCATTCTCATCCATTTTAAATAATCTAAAAGAACTTACCATTATTTTGTTAACACAAAATCATAAAAATACCATTTTCTTAATCTCTAGCTTATTAATCCTAGAGTTTAGCTTTGAATTAAGAGACTATCATTGAGAAGCATCCTTTTTCAAGGGATTTAGCCATAAGGATGGCTATTCTTTAAGAGAGAGAGAGAGAGAGAGAGAGAGAGAGAGAGAGAGAGAGAGAGAGAGAGAGAGAGAGAGAGATTTACTTAAAGAAAGCATTAAAAATAAGCATAAAGATTAACTTTCTCTTAATTAAACATTAAGACTTTAAGGGAAAGCTTGATTTGAATTAAAACAATTATTTAGAAAGCTTCTCAAGCTTGAGAGGAGTTGAGAAGAAAAAAGTCATTGAGATAAATTGGAAAAAAACCATAAAATTTTGATTTTACCTCCAAGTTTGGCTTGATTCTCTATTAGCAGTAAAGCCCACGACCAATCAATTGGTCCACCAAGAGGAGAAGAGCAACTCCAAGAGTTCTTGTAGAGAGAGAGAGCTCCAAGCTCCCAAGAGAGAGGAAAATTTAAGGGATAATAGAAAATATGACTATTTTAATATAATACTGGCATAGTATAGGTCCAATATATCTGTACAAAAGACTGAGGGTCTATTTATAGGTGAGGGAGGCCACTAACCAAGTCCAACTGGGTTTTAGAATTTTCCAAGTTCAGTTTGACTCAATTTGGACCAGTTTGGCTCCCTCTTTGATTTGGTTTGATCCAAGAGAGAGGAGAGATAAAAATATCACCTTTTTTTTGAATTAAAAACCCTTCCACATATGTGAAAGAGGCGCCTACCTCAAGAGTCCCCCTTGCCTTACCAAGGTGTCAAAAATGCGTCATTATTCTAAAATATCTCATTTTTTTAGTAATATCTCATAGTTTTTAACTAATAAACCTTGTACTCAGTCAACTCTTCATCTTATGTGAGCATTTACTCATTTTTGGGATATTTTATTTAATTCTTTGGATTTATCTCATCCCAACACTTGGATCAATTGGCCCATTGGAACCTTAATTGGACTATAATCCAAAAATTTCTGAAAATGTAGACCCTTAGGCTAAGGTCCCTTATACACATTTTCAATTAATTCCTAATGCACATTGGAAAGTTCATTTTGAACTTCTGTTTCAAGGGAATTCATTTTAGACACTAGGAGGATTTTTATATCCAAAGATATCTCAATTTTGGATTATCTCTCTCTAGACATTTTCTCTCTCTAGGCCAAAACACGATAAAACAAGATCTTTCTTCTATTTCAAAGAGGGGAATAATTACAAGAATAGAAGAGGAGGTTCTTACACCTTTACACCTCAAAAGTTGGAGGGAGGAATCTTATAGTTCGGTTTTGGATGAACTGAGGGATTAGTCTCTTATCTGGACATTCGTGGGCGAGGCCTCGAGTGGGAAGCTCTGCCCTGCGGCATGAGAGGTTGCTACTTCTGCTGCTAGCACCCTAGAATTCGACGCGCAGAGGGGGTAGGGACCTCACACACCTATCCACATTACATTGTGAGGCTGAATTAATTGAGTATTCACAAGTCATCCATATTATTACCACGTGTTTCATAAACTTAGGCAAAGATCCCCATGAAATCTAGGCATCAACTTAGTCGATTGGGATGGATTTAACTCCATTTCTATTTTCTCATCTAAACTCTATACATCTAATGTAATGGGGGTTTTAGATGGAGGGGTTGGCAGGGTTGGTGCATGCCCTCCTCTTCCAACATTTTATAGAATGGTTCCCTAGAGGTACAAAAGGAGTGTTCTAGAAGCACCATTTTCTTCTAGGGTCACAGAAGTAAACCTTCCTATTATAACTACCATTGATGATGCTTGAATAACCATTATTGATCTAAAACTTGTTGTGGTTCCTGGCACAATAGGGACACAATATTGAAGTGTGTTCTTGAAGTTCTTGGCTTTGTCACCTTCGGAGTCCCCCTTACTCCTATTGTGACCATCCTTCTCAGATTTAATGTTTATCTAGCTCTTCCCACTGCCATGTGATGAGTAACAAATTCAACTAGAATCTACCTTTTCTAGATTTAGTTCTTCTTTCTTGTTTATATATTTGTACATAATATTAGAAGATGTAGTGAAGTAGATGAAGTGAATATGGTGGTTGTGAAGCTATATCAAAAGTTGTTTCTTTCATTTCTTCAAAAAATGGTTGTTCGCATTTAGCAATCCTATTGAGAGTATGGATGTCAATTCCACATAATTCACAATTGTAGTAGTCTAGTCATCAAATGGGATTCTAAGTGTGGCTTTCCCATTTGCTAATTTTATAGAGAATAGAGCTTTCTAGATTTTAGTTAGTGAATCCCTTTGCTACTATAGATGCTAGAGAGTCTCTGTAATGCCTTAGATGAACCAAAGAAACTCAAGTGATAGCACATGAGTTCAACAAAAATAAAATTTTGTTTTCATTGATTTACAAACAATTTCACATATACAACAATTGGAAAAGTGTAAACATTTATAAGTTTGGTGCAAACAGGCTACTATTATTATATCCGAATTTGCAAAAAAAGTTGGTTTTAAAATGATAAAAATTAAAAATAAGAAGTTTTCAAAATACCTCTTCAATTCATGTGATATATGGTGTTTTCATAAATTGACCCCCACCCCCAACGTATCGTGCTAAAAAGCCTCTAAAAAATGCCCAAGTCCATGATCCTTACGCATGCCTTGAAATTTCCCAACCTTGCTACAACATCTTTCTACTTTATGTTTCTAGCACAACTAGCGTTATCCATTGGCTCTCTTAGGGAATATTAGTGGATCTATACAAGTGGATATGCATTCCTCCTCCATCTCTCATGTAGTATAAGACATTGTTGTCTACTTTCCTTATACTTTCTAACCATATTGGCAAGCATATTGCCAAGTGGTGTTGAATTGGTGCTATTGAATTGCTAAATATTTTTGTCAAGGAAAGATTGGTATGGAGAATAAGTCATCTTAAAAATTTCTAGCACATTATGTAAGGATATTTCTCATTAGCTTCAATGAAGTGGGTCTTAGTCTTGGAAATGTGACATCAGCCTTTATCACTGGTGGTATAGCACATGATAGACATTAGCATAGACATTATAAGAAGCTATCAACTCTTCCCAATTGTGGCACTTATTTGCACCATCCAATTTACTAAATTCAATGACTAGTTGCTCTTGGATGAGTTTATCCTTCTTCATTAGTGTTACAGGGTCCACCATCTCAATCTTGTCCTTAGAAGTACCCTTGGAAATCAAGATCATTTTCCCGATTTTAGTTCGAACTAGATGATCTTCACATTCTCATCTTCTAGCCTACACACGCATCTAAACTGAGAAGGGTTGGACTTTCTTCCTTCAATTATTTCTTTTTCAACACCTTCTAGCTAGGTAGTAAAGATCTCGTCTAAAAAAGAAACCATGTGTGCCTGCTTCTCTGCAAAAAGTAGGCACCCATCGATGTTTCTGCACTCACAAATGAATTTCTACAAATATAAATGAACAAACAAAAAGTAAGCACTAAGAATATCCAAATTCTAACTTATTTAAAAAAATCAAATAAGCTAGAAAACATAAGAAATAATTACTTACATCCCAATCTGAGCAAGATGCATGCCCCTTTACAAGTCGAGGTACCGGCCTTGAGGGTTTCTGATAAAAATCCCATTGGGCTCTCAAGTGCTTGAGTATATCATTGTATGCTTTTTGTTTAAACACTTCTTGGGCCTCCAAATTCGCCATCCTTGAGATAGCCATATAGACTTTTGGGGATGCATGAACAACAATATGGGCCCTCCAAATTGCATAAATATCCCTAAGCATCTTTTCAGGCAATTGAGTCCTTAACATGATCTTGGTAGCATAGATGGAATGTTGCCCATCTATGATCTAATAATCATAATCCTCGAGCTTTTCACTTACCACCTCTTCTTTGGCCAATTCATTCCCTCCCTTTTTTCCAATCTTCTTTATTGGCATCAAATATCCACAAGACCTAGGGTTATTCACACGCTCAACATACCACTCCACACATATTTTGTCTTTGTCCTTTTCCAATGGGTGACATAAATAATGTCCAGGAACTTGCACACATTTCATTACTGGATGAACTCTAACATGTGGAGGTAGTTCTAGTTCATACGCAACTGTGCCAATTTGATGTATAACTCGAAATGGACCACAAGATCTAGGAGATAATTTCGAGCACTTTCCCGTTGATAAAGTCAGAGAGTCTTTAGGAACTTTTAAATAAACCAATGCTCCTGGTTCAAAAGACCAAGATGAGCATCCTCTATTAGCATAAAATTGTGCTCTATCCTCCTGAGCACTCCTGATAGAATCCCGAGCTTCCATCAGCATTTCTTGCATATCACGCAAGAAATCCCTTGATGCATCAAGCTCAATGTCCTTAAGACCGACATCAGTAGGTGCCCTGGGTTGATGCCTATACATAAGCATGAATGGACTACCGTATGTTTAGAACTGTTATAGGCAAATTCCATCAGTGGAAGATACTTTTCCCAATTTTATGGTTTTCTAGAGACATATGCACAAAGCATATCCTCTACAACCTGATTCACCCGCTTTGTTTGCCCATCAACTGTGGATCAGAGGAACTCATACTTAAAGTTGTTTCAAATTTCTTGAAAACCTCTTGCCAAAAATTAGCATGAACTTAGAATCTCAATCGCTCACAATATTAGAAGGTAGACCATATAGTCTAAACAGTTGCTTGACAAATTGGTAAGCCAATTTCAAAGCTTTAACTGTTGTTTTTGTGGGTAAAAACCTAGCCATCTTTGTCAATCTATCTCACGACTACCCATATGGCATCGTGACCCCTGCTGGTATGTGGAAGTCCCGTAATGAAATCCATGGAAATAATTTCCTACTTTCTAGACGGAATATCCAAAGGATGTAATAACCCAGCAGATTTAAGGCGTTCAGCCTTGTTTATCTGACATTGATGACATCAGACCACATAACTCTAAATAAAATCTTTCATTTTTTGCCAATAAAATATCCTTCTAACTAAAGCCAGGGTACGCTATATGATGCCAGGACGTCCTGCCCCGATGGTGCGTCATGGCACTCAAATAGGATCCTTAACTTAATTTCCGACACATGCGACACGCAAACCTTATCATTTCAGAATAAAAGACCATTCCGAAGAAAAAATTGGTTGGCTTTTCCTTTCACCAGGTTTTGATCTACTTTAGAGTTGGACCCTGATTTTGTCAAATTCCAATATTTTCAAAAGAAAATATATGTGCTGCATTTTTCCCTGAGTGAATCGTACAAGTTAGAAGTAATCTCAGTGAAGCAAAGTTCATTAACTTCACCAATTCGACTCAATGCATCAGTACTGTGATTTAAGCTACCCTTCTTGTATTTAATCATAAAATCAAAATCCTGCATCAACTCTGTCCATCTGGCTTTTCTACCTTTTAAGTCCGGTTGATCACAAATATACTGTAAAGATTGATGATCTGTCAAGACCATAAACTAAGACCCGTAAAGATACTGTCTCCATGCCTTTAAAAAGCATAAATGATTGCATACAACTCTTTCTCTTGAACTGGGTACCTAGTCTATGCATCATTGAGTTTCTTACTCTCGAAGGCCACAGGCTTCCCATCCTGGAATAAAGCTGCGCCTACCACAAAATCACTAGCATCAGTCTCAACAATGTAAGGTCTGCTAGGATCTAGCAAAGCTAACACAAAAGTATCTCGAACTTTATTTTTCAAAATTTTGAAAGTTTCCTATAGCTTATCATTCCAACCAATTGGAGAATTGGACTTTTTATTTTTACCTTTAAGAAGATTGGTAAAAGGTATAGTCAACTTCGAATAATCTTTAATAGATTTTCAAAGAAATACCACAAAACCTGTATGCGGAATTGGCCATTCCAAAACCTTTTGGATCCCTGATCCAAATCTATACTCAAGCCATCCCGAGAGATCTTATAACTTAAATATAACAATTCCTTTTTAAAGAAATCACACTTAGATAATTTACAATATAGTTTTTTCTTCCTGAGCCTTCCTAAAACCTCTTTAAGATGACTCTCATGTTCATCCAAAGTTTTATTGTATATCAAAATATCATCTAAGAAAACTACCACACATTTTCCTAACAGATCTCAAAATATATCATTCATCATCTGTTGGAAAGTTGCTGGTGCATTAGTGAGACCAAAGGGTAACACTAAAAATTCATAATGGCCATATCTTGTCCCCTAAAAGCAGTCTATATAGATCTGATGATAACCAGTTTGCAAGTCAAGCTTTGTAAAATACTTAGCTCCATGCAACCTATCAATAAGATCATCTGATCTAGGTAATGGGTATCTATTTTTAATTGTAACCTTGTTAAGACGTTTATAATCAATACACATCCTCCAGGTACCTTGATCCTTTTTCTTAATCATCAGGAGAACTGGTGCACCCCAAGGAGACTTACTTGGTCTAATTTGACCCATCCTCAAATATTCAACTAGTTGTTTGGCTACCTCATCCTCCTCAGATTGGCTAAGCCGATACACGGAGGAATACTAATAGGTTCTGCCCCTGGTACTAGCTCTATTTTATGGTCCACCTCTTTTTTAGGAGGTAATCCATGAGGCAATTCATCAGGAAATACATCCTGAAATTTGCTTTTAATGGAACTCAACACTTTACTTTCCCAAACATCTAAAGAAACAGTGTTTGCATCAAAATGAATACCCGAAGACACTGGATCCATAACCAATTGGAAAAGTTCATAGTTAAAAATATCTTCCATTAATTCCAGCTCATTGATAAAAGTTTCCTTGGGTACAACAACGTTTCCTTTAAGAGTTACAAGGCTTCCATTGTGATGGAAAGACATCAAATGTTTGACCCAATCAATAGAAAAAATCTTATTTTTGCTATGAAACCATTCCGTTCCCAAAATTATATCCACATGACCCAAGCTCATGACATGGAAATCAAGCCTATCTAAGTACAATTGGATGTCTAATGGTACTTTTGACACCTTCTTGTCCCAAAATTGGACTTATCCTCCAGCCATCCTGACCTTGTACATGTGATCATTCTGCATGGTTTCTAGCTTCATCTTCTGTACCACAGTATTGTCAATAAAATTGTGAGTACTACCAGGATCAAACAAAATATGAACCTGATGTCCTTTCACTGATCCATAAACACGAAATAATTTGTTTAGACCATAAACATCTTTATTGAAAGTACAATCTGAACATTGGGTTCCTTCTTCAAGATGTAAAACAAAGAATTTACCTTGAAGTTCTGTAATGTGTACAGATTTCTTTGGAATAAACTTTTTCGGTGTTGCCTTATGACCAGGCACCGAAGTTGTTGTAGCTTCATTCACATCAAAGGATAAAATTTCTTTGTATGCCCTTTCTCTTTGTACTTAAAGCATGTGAGTTTTTCCTTACTCATCACACAAACTTTGGTTTTTTGCTGGCATTGTCACCAATTTTTGGTTTTGGTGTGAAAACCAATTTCCTTTTTTGTCCACTATTTGAATAAGTGAACGTGGGTTTCTTTTCACTTCACGCTGGTTTTGATGAATTGGCGCCAACCATTGTCTTATGAAAAACCTCAGCAACCTCAATAGCATCCTTAGCCATTTTAACTTTACACTTCTTCACCTCGTATTGATGATAATCACGAGATAAACCATTGATGAAAATACCACACAAAGTATGATCATCAGACTTGGCTTTAGCAGCCAACTGTCTAAACTTTTGCACATAGTTATCAAAAGATTAATTAGCCGTGCTATTTTTAACCAACTTGGCAATAAATTTGAATTCATCCTCTGGTTGGACAAATTCCTTCTTGAATGCAACTTCAAATCCTAGCCAAGTAGTGGGAGTAGAATCTTCTTTTAGATCCTTCCACCAAGTCAAAGCTTTCCCCTTTAATAAACCCTGTGCCATTTGCAGTTTCTGCACATCAGTGAAAGGGTGAAAAACAAAGTGTGTATTCCACCTGTTAATCCAGACATCCACACATTCTTGTGTCTTCTCCTTCTTCTCTCCGCCATACACTTTTGGTGCAAAAGACAGAGTAACTGCTTTGGTAGTTGTAGATGAGGTGGCTAGAAGAGCTTTTTGCAGAGTTAAAATCTGCACCTTAAGTGATTCCATCTCATCATGGCACTTTGTTATCGTAGCCTTGAGACGTTGTGTCACCTCCAAAAATTTGCTCTTTGCTACCACCTTGTCTTCTTCTTTATGGAACTTAAGATCTTCCCTTCTAGAGTTGGGATGATCACTCATGTCATCGACATTGTCATTGACCGAGAAGTCAATATGAGCCATGGTAAATGAGTTCTCTATGAATCTGGATTGAACTTTTCTAAACCTTTCTCTTGACCCCTCTCAACCAAAAGACATATGTCAGTAGATTGAAAGAGAAGCTGGGAGGTGAGGATAACACAGTTACTCCTTAAGAACTCGTTGAAGTCAAAGATTTATCTTATGTTCTACACGAACCTAAAAAGGTACTTGAATTCAAGGAAAGGAAATTTCATAGTCGACTAATCCCTAAGGTTAAAATTTTGTGAAAAGATAGGGAAATAGAGGATTTGACTTGGGAGTCGGTTGAGAATGTTCAGCGCAGATTTCCTTCTTTTCGTTGCAAGAGTGCAATGTTTTGAGAGAGGGGAAGTATGTTATGTGCACATAACATACTTCCCCTAGTGGAGCATGGGTTAGTGGAGCATGGGTTAGGACTAACCTTAAGGGTTAAGGTTAGGGTCAGCATTCAAGGGTCACACATGGGAAATGGAGAGTCAAAAATAGGGGCATGGGGCACACTCAAGGGATGTTCTCTTGTGTAGAGGATTGTATCTACATTCTTGCCATTTCACTATAGAGCTGAGTGATGTTGTATTGGAGTCATACCTCTTGGTGGTATGGGACACCAAGGTTAAGGTATGTGGTACTCCATTATATTTCATGTGTGCAACCCTTGGGCTCGGGGGTGGTTGGGTGTGGTAGAGTTTATGCCTGATTTACGCATGTTTATACATGTTGATTATCTAGAGAGATCTTAGGGTTTTAACACAAGCAAATACCATATACCAAACAAAACAATCATGTACCAACCATACAATAACATGCCTTCAACAATCCAAACTTTGTTGGAGCAATCAAATCCCTAGAAAAAATTTTGCACTCAAAACAACAGGGACATAGTGCATGCCGGTACAAAAAAGTCCTTAATCACATAGTGACATAGTGCATGTGGGTATAAAAAAAATCCACCAATAGTCAATCCCAAAAAAAAAACTATCAAAATCAAGGGCATTGGGACCCTGGCTCATATTGGTCCCAATCTGTGTTATCCCTTGCTGCTATGTTAGGTACTGGTAAAGGAGATAACTCTATATCCCCAAACTGCCTAAGATGGCTCTCATAAACTTGTGTATCACTGTCAATACACAAGCAGTGCCAATGTAGCTCGGCACATATGACTCCAAGTCCACTGCAGCCTACAAAAATATCAATCACTGCAGTCTGCTCTAACATCACCAGCCACCTAAACATCGAGACATTCCACCATCATTCATTTATCACATCAATTGATTATGTGACAACAAAGTCAACGAGACATTCCACCATCATAATCCACATGTGCTTTTATGTCTTATAACACACTTGTAGAAGTCTAAGCTCCTTTGCAGCACCTCATAATGCACCCTGACCGACTAGCTCGCCCATCATCTCGATCCACTAGAATCCCTGATTGGGCATCGACGAAGGCCTTCCTGTCTATGGTCTCTCCCCCTCTCCTGCCTATCATACACGGGCCAATTTCCCTTTCGATAAAACATGCCCAAGAGAAGGACTTCCACCTTATAACTCTTTTTTAGCATTACTTTTTCTTCCTAATTATAGTTACAAAAGGTGGTTCCAATGTGCACAAACAATTAAAATGAATGTAGAGAGTCCCGCTCGTGTGCTTTTACGCACGTACCCTTGTGGAATCAAAACGAGAATTGTTTGCTTTAACTTAAATCCCACCATAGCGGCATAACCATAAACAATGCCAAAATGATCTGTAGAGCACAAGGTAATATACCATCCATCATCTGCCATAAACAAAGAGGCTAATGTTGCCACCCTTTTGCTTACTTTTTGAGATAACTCATTCCATGTAGGCACCTATACATTATTACATATCTTTTTTGTCAAAAGAAATGCAAGTTCCAAGCTTATATCGATCTAAAAGAAATTAATAACGTACCACGTCCATAGAAATCTTTTCAACCAAACACCTATAGGGGACTAATGATACACAAAGGTGAGCATAGTATGACATTAAATATATAGTTAATATATATACATTAAATATATATTAAATATATAATATATAATTAATGTACTATATATCTAATAAAAGTATATGATAAATATTAAATATATAGTTATATTATATCTAAGTGTTATTTATATATACTATAGATCTAAGCTTATATATTTAACACATATATTTACTAATAGGATCTTATATATGATAAAGTATATAGAGAACAACATAAAATTAAAATTAGGATCTCAATAAAATGAATATAATTTTAAATATATAGTTATATTATATCTAAGTGTTATTTATATATACTATAGATCTAAGCTTATATATTTAACACATATATTTACTAATATGATCTTATATATGATAAAGTATATAGAGAACAACATAAAATTAAAATTAGGATCTCAATAAAATGAATATAATTTTAAATTAGAAGTTAAAAATTTTAAAAATTAGAAGTCAAAAAAAATTCTAAAGCTTTGAATGATATTAATTTCGGGGGAGAGTGGGAGTGGAAGTGTAAGCAAGGGATGACTGTGAACTTTAAATGATGACAACTAGAGAATAATTTTTGAAACAAGTGTTCTCTTTATCTTTAATGATGATGAGAATCAAATCAGTTCTTGATACAAAATATTCTTTTTTGTTTATATGCTTTCATCAAATTATAATCTGAATAAACAACATATATAAGTGTAGCTCTCATTTAAACTCATTAAGTTAAGCTAAATTTAGGATTTTATAAATTTATGTGGAAGCTAAAAAGGTAATGATACTACAATGTGAAAAAATGTGTTTTTTTTGCTCAAAAACTAGAAGTTATTGCATATTGCTTCGTTCTCATAGAGTAGAAAGGAACATTGCTTATAGAATGGCACACGAAGCTTCTATCTCATGGATTGTAGGAGTTGACACCATATCTCGTTCTGTGCATCTACATGATGGAAATTTGTTGTTGAATGCATATTTTTTGCAGAGCCTTCTACCATAGAACTATAAGCTTATTACTTTGCATGCTATACTGCAGTATGGTGAAGTGAAATTTGAGGTAGAAATACCATCATAGAGAGATGCTGATGGTCATCTACATTGTACTCTTCTTGGTTGATTCATCTTTGTCAATGGAGTATCGTATTATCCATTGTCAAGAAGCTTATTATGTAGCAGATAGTGAGGATGAAAGTGTTCAAAATAGCAATGGAAATTTCTCTAAAGGTAAGGGTAGTGATTCTATTGAGTTTATAAACTTGGAGAGTACTCCATTAGGTGCAAAAGATGAAGAACCTTTGGGAAAAAAATTGGACGAGATTGAAATCTCAAAAAATGAATCAACAGGCATGGACAACACTATTCAGACTGATGTTGATAGTGAGGAGGACAATGCTATTGGCTCTGTTAATCATATAGTTCCTTGGCTGCTTTTTAGAATGCCACGGGTAATCGAATTAAAAAGCTCTTAGCAAAATCATCAAGACCAGTGGTGGCTATTACAGAGATACCAAGGGCATATGATGTTGTTTTTGAGCTTCCACCAACATTTGGAAAGGCATCCAATATGAATGGGATGCAACAAAAATATGATGGTCATATGTGGTCAAAGCCATGGAAATCTAATATGTTAATGCCATGCAATGCTAAGGTTAGTTATTGTCTTGGTTCTCTCCAATGTTAAAGATATTCTTGCATCTAATATAAAAATAATCCGTGATTTAATGATAGGTTCTTCCATGGTTTTTTAGAGAACAGAGTATCCAAAGGAATATTAGCTAAAGAAGAAAGGGCACAAATTGCATGTCATATTGCAAAAATGTTGTTCATTGTGTGCATACACGTCTCTGTTCAATCTATTACATCATTCCTCAAGATAACTGTATGACACGACTAATGATACACCAAGGTGAGCACAATCATCCAGTTGAGCCGGTAACCACAAGAGCTGCTATTGAGAGACTAAGGAGGCTCGTGGGTACATTTTTGAATTACAATACAAGTAGTGGGCCTAAAAAATATAGATGCTTGTGGCTCAGCAACTACTTATGGACTCTGTAACATTTGATCGTTAATGAATTAGTGGGGAATCAGAGCTTAATAACTTTTTGGAAGAGTTGATACCTCTTGTTCAAAATCAAAGGTTTGCTTTTTACAGTCCATAAATGATCATGTCATTAAGAATTGCCCTAAGCTAAAGGCTAAAGAGGCAAAGAAGAAAGAGTCAAATGCAGCCACAATAGCGGATGCTTCTACAAATGCAGATTCTGCAAATGTTGTGCAGGATACAGAATGGGCGTTTAGCGTGTATTGCCAGTATTACCCATTTGTACATGATGCATGTTTGGCAGTTTCTGTTGACTCTAATGTATGGTATTTTGATAGTGGTGCTACAAAGCACATTACCTCGCATCGTGATATGTTCACTTCTCTTGAGGCTGTCTCTAATGCGAATACTGTCACATGTGCCAATAATGCTTTTTACCCAGTGAAGGGCGTTGGTAAAATTATGCTTACTGCTGCAAATGGCAGCGCTTTCACACTTTCAGATGCTTTGTATGTACCAGGGATAAAGAAGAATCTATTGTCTATCTCTGCGCTTGCTAGACTTGGATTTGTAGTCAAATTTATGGATGACAGATGTACTGTTCATGATTTGACTTCTGGTGATATGATTATTGTATCTGGCACCTTGTTTCGTGGGCTATATAGGCTCAATTCTTATGACAAGTGTGTGGAAGATTCAGCAAATGCGGTTTCTGATGAAAAGGCAGTTTCAGATGCAAAACTATGGCATGCTCGTTTTGGTCATCTGAACTTTGCTAGTTTGCTGCGTTTGCAGAAATTTGATATGGTTGCTTCATTGCCTCCTCTTCAGGCACCATTGAAACATGTTTGTGAAGGCTGTATTTTGGGCAAAATGCAGCGTTCTGCGTTTCCAAAGGATGGTTCTGTGCGGGCCACTCGCAAATTGCAGCTTGTACATAGTGATGTATGTGGGCCTATGCAAACTCCGTCATTTGGTAAACACTTGTACTTCGTGACTTTCATTGATGATTACTCAAGGCATGCATGGGTATATCCACTGAAGGCAAAGTCCGAAGTGTTTTTGTGCTTCAAACAGTTTATGCTTATGGTTGAAAATGTATCCAATTGTACTGTGGGCACCCTCCGTTCTGATCGAGGGGGGGAGTACATGTCTAAAGAGTTTGATGCATTTCTGGCTAGTCGTGGGATAAAACACCAATGTACAGTGCCGTATACCCCTCAGCAAAATGGTGTTGCTGAGAGGAAAAATAGGTCACTTATGGAGATGGCACGATGTATGGTCAAGAGCCAAGCTTTGCCACATGCGTTTTGGCTTGAGGCTGTCATGTGTGCTGCATATGTACTCAACAGGTGTCCCACTAAGGCCTTGCAGTCTATTACTCCATACGAAGCTTGGCATGGCAGGAAGCCTTCTATTGGTCACTTGCGTGTCTTTGGTTGCTTGGCCTATGCTTTAGTGCCTATGCAACAACACAGAAAATTGGATGATAAGGCTATCAAATGCATTTTTGTTGGTTATAGTGCTGAGAGCAAGGGTTACAGATTGTATCATCCGCAGTCAAAGCGTATCTTGATTAGTCGAGATGTTGTTTTTGTGGAAGATGCTGTGTAGCCTTTGTTATCATGTACCAAAGAGACAGGTGTGAGCTCACGGGATGTATTTGATACATTGTTGCCTCTGTTTACAGGTGGGAATTCAAATGTAAGTCCTAATGAGGTAAATATTCAGCCTATGCAGATTTCAAACAACATCATAGATCAGCCTATTTCTGATGCAGATTTACAGGATGTAATTCATGAGGATAGGGCTAAAAATGAGCAGGCTAGAGGTATGCCTAAATGGCTGGTGCAAACCTTGCATGATAGTAAGATTGATGCACCTATGACTACTCGTACTCGTTCAGGTTTTCAGCATGCCTCTTATACATTAGATTGTTATGCTTTGGCTGTGTCTAGTATGTGTGAAGAGGAAGAACCTCTTTCATTTGATAAGGCACAAAATTCAAAAAATTGGTTGGCTGCAATGCAAAGTGAATATGATGCTATAATGAAGAATGGTACATGGTCTTTGTGTGATTTGCCTATTGGTAAAA
The DNA here is from genome assembly GCF_041138505.1 of Cibotium barometz. Lineage (NCBI taxonomy): Eukaryota > Viridiplantae > Streptophyta > Polypodiopsida > Cyatheales > Cibotiaceae > Cibotium > Cibotium barometz. The sequence goes on from NC_141094.1 coordinate 38,762,189, forward strand.
AGGCCATTGGATGTAAGTGGGTTTTTAAGTTGAAACGAAAGCCAGATGGCAGTGTTGATCGCTATAAGGCTAGACTTGTTGCAAAGGGTTATGCTCAAGAAAAGGGCATTGATTTTGATGAGACCTTTGCTCCCACTTGTCGTATGACTACCATTCGTAGCATTTGTGCATTGGCAGCTCATAATGGTTGGAATGTACATCAGCTGGACATAAATGGAGATTTGCATGAGGAGGTGTATGTATCGCAGCCTCGTGGTTTTGTTCAAAGAGGGCAGGAAAACAAAGTGTGTAGGTTGAAAAAGGCTTTATATGGTTTAAAGCAAGCTCCACGAGCTTGGTATGAAAAGATACATGCATATTTGACTGCACATGGGTTTCAGAATAGTCCAACAAAAAGCACTTTGTATGTTAAACGTGTGGATGGTGTATGTTGGAATTAGGGTTGCAGGAAAGCACACAAAGCTTGGAGGAGAAGAAGAATGCACACAACACAAAGTATATTAGATTGTGTCAATGTACAAAAGATAAGTTAGCCGGGGGAAAAAAACCTCCTAAAGAGGAAAAAAGTGCCCCGGCGGTCCTAAGTGTGTTCACACACATCACTGCCTATATATATGGCAACAAATCCCCCCTGGGAGTGATGGTGTGAACGAGAGCTGGCACTCATGTATAGGGGAGTGCCATGCCCGAAGTAGATCAATCCACAAAGGGGAGCAAGCCCAAAGCTTTGCGGAAAGCTTCGAACTTCTCACGGAGGAAGCGCCTTTGTGAAAAGATCGGCGAGGTTGTCCTATGTTGGCACATAGGCCAAGCTGATCTCTCCTGCTGAGAGTCTCTCCCTGACATAGTGATAATGCACCTCAATGTGCTTTGTGCGAGCATGAAAAACTGGGTTTCTCGCAACTACCAATGTGCTCTGGCTGTCAGTGATGGCTGTCAGTGAAGATAGAGGTGGCAGACTCCTGTCCAACACCCAAGTTAGCCATAAGCCGTCTGAGCCACACACACTCAACCGTAGCTGTGAAAGCTGCCCTGTACTCAGCTTCACAACTAGAAGTGGCCACAGTAGGTTGCTTCTTGCTCAACCAAGATATGCATGAGCTACCGAGCATGAAACAAAAACCACTTGTGGACACTCTTGTGTCATAGCAACCAGTCCAATCTGAGTCCGAAAAAGCATGTAAATCTGGCGGCAACGATCCCCCCTTGGGATAAAACAACCCAAGATGTATGGTGCCACTCAAGTAGCGAAAGATGCGTTTAACTGCCTTCCAATGCTGAGACCCTGGGCTATGCATAAACCTGCTCACCTATGAGACTGCAAACTGAATGTCCGGCCTCGTAATGCATACATAAATGAGGCAACCAACAGCTATCTGATAGAGTGTGACATCAAAGTGATCTCCAGCATCATGAAGACTCAACTTCAAACCTGTCTCCATTGGAGTAGCAATAGGCTTGCAATCTTCAAGGCCAAATCTCCGCAACAATGTTACAATATACTCTGTCTGACACAAAGCAATACCTCCATCACACTGCTTGAATTGTATCCCCAAATAATGATGCAAATGCCCCAAATCTGACATCTCAAAAGAGGCATTCAAATCAGCCTTAAAATCAGCAATATGACTCTCATTTGGTCCTGTGAGCAGCATGTCATCGACATAGAGAGCAATGATTAGATGTACACCATCCACACATTTAACGTACAAAGTGCTTTCCGTTGGACTATTCTCAAACCCATGTGCAGTCAAATATGCATGTATCTTTTCATACCAAGCTCGTGGAGCTTGCTTTAAACCATATAAAGCCTTTTTCAACCTGCACACTTTGTTTTCCTGCCCTCTTTGAACAAAACCACGAGGCTGTGATACATACACCTCCTCATGCAAATCTCCATTTATGTCCAGCTGATGTACATTCCAACCATTATGAGCTGCCAATGCACAAATGCTACGAATGGTAGTCATACGACAAGTGGGAGCAAAGGTCTCATCAAAATCAATGCCCTTTTCTTGAGCATAACCCTTTGCAACAAGTCTAGCCTTATAGCGATCAACACTGCCATCTGGCTTTCGTTTCAACTTAAAAACCCACTTACATCCACCAATGGCCTTTTTACCAATAGGCAAATCACACAAAGACCATGTACCATTCTTCATTATAGCATCATATTCACTTTGCATTGCAGCCAACCAATTTTTTGAATTTTGTGCCTTATCAAATGAAAGAGGTTCTTCCTCTTCACACATACTAGACACAGCCAAAGCATAACAATCTAATGTATAAGAGGCATGCTGAAAACCTGAACGAGTACGAGTAGTCATAGGTGCATCAATCTTACTATCATGCAAGGTTTGCACTAGCCATTTAGGCATACCTCTAGCCTGCTCATTTTCAGCCCTATCCTCATGAATTACATCCTGTAAATCTGCATCAGAAATAGGCTGATCTATGATGTTGTTTGAAATCTGCATAGGCTGAATATTTACCTCATTAGGACTTACATTTGAATTCCCACCTGTAAACAGAGGCAACAATGTATCAAATACATCCCGTGAGCTCACACCTGTCTCTTTGGTACATGATAACAAAGGCTACACTGCATCTTCCACAAAAACAACATCTTGACTAATCAAGATACGCTTTGACTGCGGATGATACAATCTGTAACCCTTGCTCTCAGCACTATAACCAACAAAAATGCATTTGATAGCCTTATCATCCAATTTTCTGTGTTGTTGCACAGGCACTAAAGCATAGGCCAAGCAACCAAAGACACGCAAGTGACCAATAGAAGGCTTCCTGCCATGCCAAGCTTCGTATGGAGTAATAGATTGTAAGGCCTTAGTGGGACACCTGTTGAGTACATATGCAGCACACATGACAGCCTCAAGCCAAAACGCATGTGGCAAAGCTTGGCTCTTGACCATACATCGTGCCATCTCCATAAGTGACCTGTTTTTCCTCTCAGCAACACCATTTTGCTGAGGGGTATACGGCACTGTACATTGGTGTTTTATCCCACGACTAGCCAGAAATGCATCAAACTCTTTAGACATGTACTCCCCCCCTCGATCAGAACGGAGGGTGCCCACAGTACAATTGGATACATTTTCAACCATAAGCATAAACTGTTTGAAGCACAAAAACACTTCGGACTTTGCCTTTAGTGGATATACCCATGCATGCCTTGAGTAATCATCAATGAAAGTCACGAAGTACAAGTGTTTACCAAATGATGGAGTTTGCATAGGCCCACATACATCACTATGTACAAGCTGCAATTTGCGAGTGGCCCGCACAGAACCATCCTTTGGAAATGCAGAACGCTGCATTTTGCCCAAAATACAGCCTTCACAAACATGTTTCAATGGTGCCTCAAGAGGAGGCAATGAAGCAACCATATCAAATTTCTGCAAACGCAGCAAACTAGCAAAGTTCAGATGACCAAAACGAGCATGCCATAGTTTTGCATCTAAAACTGCCTTTTCATCAGAAACTGCATTTGCTGAATCTTCCACACACTTGTCATAAGAATTGAGCCTATATAGCCCACAAAACAAGGTGCCAGATACAATAATCGTATCACCAGAAGTCAAATCATGAACAGTACATCTGTCATCCATAAATTTGACTACAAGTCCAAGTCTAGCAAGCGCAGAGACAGACAATAGATTCTTCTTTATCCCTGGCACATACAAAGCATCTGAAAGTGTGAAAGCGCTGCCATTTGCAGAGCAGTAAGCATAATTTTACCAATGCCCTTCACTGGGTAAGAAGCATTATTGGCACATGTGACAGTATTCCCATTAGGGATAGCCTCAAGAGAAGTGAACATATCACGATGCGAGGTAATGTGCTTTGTAGCACCACTGTCAAAATACCATACATGAGAGTCAACAGAAACTGCCAAACATGCATCATGTACAGATGGGTCATACTGGCAATACACGCTAAATGCCCATTCTGTATCCCGCACAACATTTACAAAATCTACATTTGTAGAAGCATCCGCTATTGTGGCTGCATTTGACTCTTTCTTCTTTGCCTCTTTAGCCTTTAGCCTTTAGCTTAGGGCAATTCTTAATGACATGATCATTTGCCTTACAATAGTTGCACCTGGTCTTTTTCTTACCTTTATCAAGAGCCTTCTCAGGCTTATTGTTGCTACCTGTGGAAGGAGAAGAAGTTGCAGACCTACTAATAGGAGAAGAAACAGTGGAAGGGGCTGCCTTACCACTTCTTCTCTGGTGTGCTGCTGGGCAGCAATAAATGCTTGATCAATTGCATGCTGCCTGGCCCTGTTTTGCCTGGACTGCGCTTCTTACAAGAGCTTGTTGACTAAAGTATCATACTTGACAGCATCAGGTCTGTCCTCATTAAGAAGTCTCCACGTGGAAGCAAAAGTCTGATATGTCTCAGGTAAAGCATCAAGAACAGTCTGCACAAGAGAATGATCAGGAATAATCTCACCTGCAGAAATCAACTGTTCTTTGAGATCTTTAATCTCAGCAAGAAAAACATTCATGTCATCATCTTCTTGCATAATCTTCAATTCTAGCTCTTTACGCAGGTAAGCAATTTTTGCCTCGTTACGACCTACATACAAACCAGCTAGAATATCCCAAGCATGTTTTGCTGTTTTAGCTGAACGAATATGTGGGGTGATGTTACGTTTGACAGAAAGTGCAATCAAGGCATGAGCCTGCGCATCTTTACCATCCCAATGAGCTTGTTCAGTAGTGGGTAAAACAGCAGCAACAGTAGAGCTGCTAGAACCTGCAACATCCTCAACAGATCCTACATCCACAGAACCTGGACGTACATCCGTACCCTGCACAATTTTCCACACTCCTTTTGCAACCAAAATATGCTGCATCATGTATGCCCAAAGTGGGTGACAACATGCGAAATACATCATTGCTGTTATCAGCCATGGCCACTGACTGAAACTGATGCAAAAGCTACCTGTAATGAAGCAAAGACTGAACAGAAGACAACTTGTGCTATGTAGCACGGTCCACAATAGAACACGTATGCCTGTTTTGCAAAAAACTGCACTGTCAAAATTTTTGCAGAAAATGACGAAAACACCTGTGCAGAACTTAAAATGCAAAAACGGAGCCCGAAATGACCTCGGATGCAAATTTTGAGAACGCCAAGGCCTTCGGGCTTATTTGCAGAGTATAGGGACCTGCAAGCGCTCGTGAAAACTCACCTCAATCGGAGAACGTGAGTCGGAGGGTGCTGGCGGCGTAGCCCTGGGAGCCGATGCCTGCTCTGATACCAATTGTTGGAATTAGGGTTGCAGGAAAGTACACAAAGCTTGGAGGAGAAGAAGAAGCAAGAATGCACACAACACAAAGTGTATTAGATTGTGTCAATGTACAAAAGATAAGTTAGCCCTAGAACGATGGGCGTATATACAAGCCGGGGAAAAAAACCTCCTAAAGAGGAAAAAAGTGCCCCGACGGTCCTAAGTGTGTTCACACACATCACTGCCTATATATATAGCAACAGTGTACATCTAATCATTGCTCTCTATGTCGATGACATGCTGCTCACAGGACCAAATGAGAGTCATATTGCTGATTTTAAGATTGATCCTCTTTTGAGATGTCAGATTTGGGGCATTTGCATCATTATTTGGGGATACAATTTAAGCAGTGTGATGGAGGTATTGCTTTGTGTCAGACAAAGTATATTGTAACATTGTTGCGGAGATTTGGCCTTGAAGACTGCAAGCCTATTGCTACTCCAATGGAGACAGGTTTGAAGTTGAGTCTTCATGATGCTGGAGATCACTTTGATGTCACACTCTATCAGACAGCTGTTGGTTGCCTCATTTATGTATGCATTACGAGGCCGGACATTCAGTTTGCAGTCTCACAGGTGAGCAGGTTTATGCATAGCCCAGGGTCTCAGCATTGGAAGAAGGCAGTTAAACGCATCTTTCGCTACTTGAGTGGCACCATACATCTTGGGTTGTTTTATCCCAAGGGGGGATCGTTGCCACCAGATTTACATGCTTTTTCGGACTCAGATTGGGCTGGTTGCTATGACACAAGAGTGTCCACAAGTGGTTTTTGTTTCATGCTCGGTAGCTCATGCATATCTTGGTTGAGCAAGAAGCAACCTACTGTGGCCACTTCTAGTTGTGAAGCTGAGTACAGGGCAGCTTTCACAGCTACGGTTGAGTGTGTGTGACTCAGACGGCTTATGGCTGACTTGGGTATTGGACAGGAGTCTGCCACCTCTATCTTCACTGATAGTCGGAGCGCATTGGCAGTTGCGACGAGAAACCCAATTTTTCATGCTCGCACAAAGCACATTGAGGTGCATTATCACTATGTCAGGGAGAGACTCTCAATAGGAGAGATCAGCTTGGCCTATGTGCCAACACAGGACAACCTCGTCGATCTTTTCACAAAGGCGCTTCCTCGTGAGAAGTTCGAAGCTTTCCGCAAAGCTTTGGGCTTGCTCCCCTTTGTGGACTGATCTACTTCGGGCATGGCACTCCCCTATACATGAGTGCCAGCTCTCGTTCACACCATCACTCCCAGGGGAGATTTGTTGCCATATATATATAGGCAGTGATGTGTGTGAACACACTTAGGACCGTCAGGGAACTTTTTCCCTCTTTAGGAGGTTTTTTTCCCCCGGCTTGTATATACGCCCATCCTTCTAGGGCTAACTTATCTTTTGTACATTGACACAATCTAATACACTTTGTGTTGTGTGCATTCTTGCTCCTTCTTCTCCAAGCTTTGTGTGCTTTCTTGCAACCCTAATTCCAACATTATACCACACTAAAAACTCCATGAGAGAGAGAGAGAGAGAGAGAGAGAGAGTGATTGCACACTTAACACAAGATCTCTATTGCATTCACAATGAACCATACAATGACATAGGCCTTATAGCCTTATCCCACTTTACATATCATCATCCATGTGGCTCTCCCTTTTCCACTCTTTTGGTCAACAGTCACACACCATACAATATCACATGTGGCATTCTTATCTTACCCACAATATCTTGCACCTCTAGGGTGCTTTCCCACACTCAACCAAATAACCCATTCATTTTACATTGCACATTTCAACACACCTCCTCAATGTAAACTTGGGTGTGTGCATACAATCTCTCCAATCACTTTGACCAACTCACTTCTCACCCCATCAATTTGGCATTGCCAATCTCAACACTCCCCCCCTCAATGCAAATTGGAGTGTTCAACAAGTGTGTGTGCATGTGTCTACCATCCTAGACACAAATTCCATTTTGAGCCCACTTGCTCCAGTGGAACCACTAAGTCTGATTTGAACATAAATGTTCAGGTGGGAAACCAACCCATGAAGTGTGACGCCTATGCATGCACAACTCAACGCACACCACATTACAAACCATTTTGAGCACCCATGGTCTCGGGCAGGGAACCCTCATAAATTTAGGTGAGAAAAAATACAATCCTTTTTATGCATGCAAGCAAGGGCAGAGTACCCACAAAATCTAAGTGGTCAAAACAATTTCCATGGCTTCATTTTTACAACAAGTTGATATTTTCCCACTATTTCAGGCGATAAAGAAAAGAAACTTACAGTTATGTGTGTCTTGCATGGACACAATTTGCCACTTCATTGTTATTATTGGCTCGGCCATTCCATTCATGAGGTTGTTGAGCGCCTTCACACCAATGTGAGGTCCATGTGAAGAAGGGCTTGTTAAAGTATTTTTATATTGTTCTTAATCAAAACCTTAAAATATTAAGGGTAGGTTGCTTTAAAAAATAATGGAACACATTATCTTCAGGGTGCAAGGTGCTTGTTGATATCCACCACACGATCCTGCTCATCATGGATTGCTGCTGCTGTAATGAATATCAGCTCTCTCTTCTCGATTTCCAAATCCAAGCCCCTTCTCTGTGGGGATGACATCCATGATCTTTGATTTAGGTTTCTCTCATGCAGAGAAGCATCCCTCATAGCCATGCTTCTCCTCAGCTCCTTAGCCCGTCTGGTCTACTGTTATCTTGGAGAGAAGGCTTGCGATATAGTTTCCATGGCGATGGGGCTCCCTTGTAACTCCCCTAGCTTATTGTGGTAGATGATCGTTCTCAGTACATTTTTGTCTGCTAATTTGAGGTTCTCGTAAGCTATCTCTCACAGCTTAATCTCCACATAACTTGTGTTGCCCTTTATGTAGGTTGTTTGCTACTATAGATGTGTTACTCACTACTTTAACTTGGTTCCCTTCACTTCTCTCAATGTATGTTGGGGCTATCTGTGTTGCTATCTATAGTTGCAAATGATGTCTTCTTACTCGCCTTCTATCACCTCTAGTTGGTGCTACCTTGCTCTGTTGTTTGCTCTCTTTTGCTGACGTTTGCTTCTTGCTACTATTCGTTGCTTGCCTGCTGTACTTGTTGGCTCCATACTCCTTACTATCTCCTGTAGCCACCATCAACACACTGAGCCAATCATTAGCTCCATGTTGAATATATCCTTGCTTTTTCTTGTGACTGTAACCCTACTTGTTGTTGAGAATGTTGCCCAAGCTTTATTTTCCTCTAATGGCTGCCTTCATAACCTCTTTCGTGAGAGAGCAATCGAGCACTGTGTAGCGGCACGGCGGCGGAGAGGCTGTAGAGCGACGACGGTGGCTCCTTCTTCATTGCGACGCGGGAATCCTTCAAGGCAGCGGTTGAGCGGTGAGTGACACACCTTTTGCATTCTGTTTGAGCTTGCTTTCCTGGTTGTATGCTTGCAGCCATTCGTGGCTCGCATACGGTGTTCGGCAAGTCCCCAGCTACGACCTGTGCAGCAAAAGCGCACATTTTTGGCGCCGCTGCCGGGGAGTTGCCCTGCACCAAGCTCCAGTTTGAAGCTCAGGCTGCTGCGTGAAGTTTAATTTACATTGTTGGAAAGCGACTATGTGTTTGTTGTTGAGGTGTTTCCGTGTTTTGCAATCTGTTTCTGTAATTTGTCTTCTGCATTTCTGTTATTTTTCCGCTCCGCGTGTGCGCGTGCGTTCTGTTATCTGGTTTTCTACGTGCGAGGGGGATTTCTGGATCCCCAGACCTGTGCTGTGTGCGAACCACGTCGTGGCCAAGGCTGAAACCTAGAAAGAAACCCTAGAAAACTTTTCTCAAAAAATAAAAAATCCAAAATCCAAAAAACAAAAAAATAAAAAATAAAAAATTATTTTTTTAAAAGAAAAAAAACCAAACGTGTGGAGAGGAAAGATTTTTTAATTGGAGAAAAAATTTTGAAAAGAAAAAACTCCAATTGACCCACGACCCCGACCCCGGCCCCGGTCTCGGTCTTTTGATATATATATATAGGAGAGTGAGCCTCCATAGCTTTCTTTCAAGTGAGAGCTTATGGGAAGTTGTGCCCTATATGTAGCCCACTCCCCAAGGAGTAAAGTGAGCATGTGGGATAAAGCCCTCACCCTTTCCTCCACAGGGAAACGGACTGTTTTAAGGACCACGAGAGCTCTGGATAGGCAAACACAGTGCTGTAAAGCACGCTAGGACCCTTTGAACGATACGCTCGTTTCGAGCTATCACACGTCCTAGTCCGAGTTCGACCGTAAGTAAGGGGGGTCAAAAACGGGTTAAAAACAATCTAAAAACAAGTAAAAACGAGGTGCGAAATACCCAAGAAACCACTTGTGTGGACTTCAAGGGTAGTTACCAACGCACGTAGGGTACCCACGTCACATGCATCTACGCTTTGGTCGAGTGCTGGAGTCTGAGCCACTAGAAAGCGTTTCGGTTTACGCAGGCTCACACCATCCCTCCACGTTAGCATCTTGGCCTTCCGTTGGAACCCAAGGAAGTGCAACCCAAGATCCACGAATAGCGGCTAGTGACTCGTCCTCTGACTCAGAAGCCATGGAAGGACACCCTACCAAGAACCCTGAGGAGACAAGCCAAAACATGCTAGTGTGGGCCCCACAACCTGGATCTAGCATGTTTAGTCGTCTAATAGAGACCTTTAGTAGAGCTACGTGCTCTGAACATGCGACAAGAGAAGTAAATGAAGAAGGTGGGGTAGTGGATTCGCCATTCACATCTCCTGTAGACCCTACCCTCCCAAAGAGTGTCCATGTGGATATTCTACACACTTCGTTTAATGAGGGCCCTATTGAGCTACCACCTTCCGACGCGCCTCCTAAAGTAGAGGTCCCTAGAAGCCAATCCATAAGAAGTGACATTGCGTCCACTTCAAGAGAACCGTTTGGCACACCCAGTCTAGATAGGATATTTCTCAATGAAAATTGGGAATATGATCTACACACAGAGACTCTAACTGACCTATACACGGGTTACACATACCATGTAGGTTGGTTAGAAGTCCTACGATCTACATCTAGCGCCACTAATCTAGAGGAGCAACAACACATGATATGTGAGGTTATTTATAGAATTATCCAAATTGAGAGGCAAAATAGGGGAGTGAACCTAGTTTCCACTGGCCCTATGAGGTTTTTGGATATACAGGCAAGGCCAAACAACCAACCCTATCACAATTGGAGACTCCCTCGATGAGTTCCATAGACCCTTCGTATGTTGTTTTGCCTGGAGTCTCAATGCAGGTTGAGCCCACGAGCAATAACTTTAGCTTTCCAACCTTGGCTCAACTTTCCATTAGAGAATCCACAATGCCTACCCCAATGATGAGCATGACGGAAGGCGCACCTGTTACCACTGTAGTTAGTACGACACCGCTACCTGGTGGAACAGTACCTACAAAACAGTGCGTGCCAGTGCCTATCGACCCTATATACCTATCGCTACTCATGCTCATGTAGCTCCTACACCTCTTAGTATGCCAATGGCGTATGCTCCACGACCACCTTATCATATCCATTATCCAACAGGAGCTAGGCCTAGTCACATATCATATCCTACATCATTTGCCAACATACTCAGACCAACGCCAACTCCTATCAGCCGCCAGGCTATCCCAGAAGTGCCTCCACCAACTATGCCTGCTCACCTAGGTGATCTTGCAGCGTTTGCTCAGACGATCGGACGATCTATTGTGGAAAACATGTGGGGCATGCCTGAGAGAGAACCCAGAAGCAAGGCGGTACAAGTGGCCAAGCTCACTCAAAACTTTAGTGGTAATAACGAGGATGTCAGGAAGCACATTGAAGTCTTTGAACACGTGTGTGATTCCTTGGAAGAGCACAATGAGTTGCATAAGTGTAAAGCCTTAGGCTTAACCTTGAGTGGGAAGGCCGGAGATTGGTATCGAACCTTAAGGGTTGAAGAGCGCACTCACTATCCCACTCTCAAGAGATTGTTCTTGAAAGAATACATACGTGAGGGTGTGCTTTGGGGAGTAGCATCTCAACTCCAAAAAGCTGAATGCGAGGAAGGGGAGTCAGTGAGAGACTTTATAAGTCGATTGAAGCATCTAAATTCTCGCTGCACTCCCGATGAGCGCTTCAATAACAACTAACTCCTCGATAGATTCATCCAAGGATTGCGCACGAGGACATTTACAATGGCCTGGTCATTAGAGGTCTTACAACGTGGGAAGCAGTCACTGCCAATGCAATCCAGTTAGAAGACAACTTGATGATTGCAGGTAAAAAGGTGTCTTCAGAAACAAAATCCGTTAGCTCGCAAGTATCTGGGCATGAGCCAATGACAGTAAAACCTATTGCCAAGGAGCCCAAGATATCCGAAATGTCTGTGACCGACCTTACCAAGGCTCTCCAAGAATACTTTAGGGGTAATCGAGCTCCTCAAAATAGCCATATGTACCCAAGAAGAGAGCAACAGATTGCAAAACACAGAAACACCTCAACAACAAACACACAGTCGCTTTCCAACAGTGTAAATTAAACTTCACGTAGCAGCCTGAGCTGCAAACTGGAGCTTGGTGCAGGGCAACTCCCCGGCAGCGGCGCCAAAAATGTGCGCTTTTGCCGCACAGGTCGTAGCTGGGGACTTGCAGAACACCGTATGCGAGCCACGAATGGCTGCAAGCATACAACCAGGAAAGCAAAAGCTCAAACAGAATGCAAAAGGTGTGTCACTCCCCGCTCAACCGCCGCCTTGAAGGATTCCCGCGTCGCAGTGAAGAAGGAGCCGCCGTCGCCGCTCTACCGCCTCTCCGCCGCCGTGCTGCTACACAGTGCTCGATCGCTCTCTCACTCTCTCTCTCTCTCTCTCTCACACGCAGGAGAAGGAAACCAAGGAGATAAGGCAAGAGCACTCTTGTATTCACAACACATGAGAATGAGGATTTTAGGGTTACATTTGACTCTTATAGGTGACTTGGCCGTTTACACTTGGCCGCCCATACATGGTCGGCCGATCCTAACCCTTATCCTACTAATATTCAAGGTGCGCCTCTCATCGGCGATCACCCAATCTCTTCATCCTTAACATATGGTGCCGACAAGCCCGGCCCATGACTCAGAATATTTAAATTAATGACGTAAAACATAGTACGTCTCAATGTCCGTCATAGGTTAACATGCCCCCCTTCCTGATGTAGATTCTGTCCTCGGAAGCTATGGTATGGTAAGCTCGAGAGGGTTGTTGTGGTAGACCATCTGCAAAACAGGGAAGTAGAGTGAAAGTATGCTGGAATTCAAAAGATATAAAGTGTATAAATTTAAGCATATTAGACCACAATGGAAGCTGCTATGAGAACTTAGTTTAAGGGTCACATGAATGAGCTAGTGTAGCAAATTAATAGGAGTTTAAAATTATTGAAGGTAAATCAAGAGTTAGCAAGGTGTCAAAGGTTAATCAAGGTTTATAACTGACCTAAGTCAAGGAAAATAACCAAGCTTAATAAATAAACAGATGACCACACTGTGTCTACTCTAAGAACAAGTTAATACCACGAGCCTAGGGACACAAGAAACATCAGAGTTACAGGAGCCTTTTGCCTTTATTTTTTTTTATGCACGTGACAATTTTTACACACAATGGCGACCTTTCTAAAGCAAAACTAACATCGATCCTGGTACCATGTTTAACATAAGGCATTATCTAGGAATCTATTAGCTCACTTTAGGCAAGGCTACCCCTTACCAACCAAGGCATCGGTCTGGAGTAGAATACTCCTCGCCTACCAAGTATCAATAAGGCGATAGGCCAACATTAAAGCACATCATAGACTTGTATTGCCATTTATTGTAGGCTTTTTTTAAAAAAAAATCTATTTCTTTTGATCTTCGCTCCTGAACTATAATTTGTCTTGCATCCTTTCGACAAAGGGGTAAAAGCTATGTCCTAGAGGTCAACACACACATGGCCAGGTGTTAAACATTAAGATGGTTTGACCCTAGACCTAAGACAATCGTATTCCAAGGTTAACTAAAGACGTCATGCATTCTCAGGAATATATCCAATAAGGTTAAGCTTATTAATGATTTACACTAGCATGCAAGCAACTTCAAAAACTAAGTAGTACATTGACAATTTCCATGTGGTCATGCATTATAGTATATGCAATTAATTGAACAATAAAAACGAAAGAGAGTGGGTATGGAAGAATTACACCTGTATTTTGGAGATCTCCTTGATTCGATGAGAGAAATGCCCGCAATTTGATTAGATATTTATGTATGAGCATTGCGGCTATTTTAGGACTTGAAAGCGAACCCACCTCAAACTTTTCAACCTGTACAATCAACTAACAAGCACTATACCTCGAGAGGCACATCAGTGTGAAAAATTAAAGACTCGTTTAAGGAATCCAAACTAGAAAAAACTTGAAAACACTAACCTACCTACCAGTCACCACACTACTACTGAGGATACGGTAAGAGGATGTTGTAGAGTCCTGGCTCTAGCCCTAAGGCTAAGCCTCTATCCGCATCATCCAAATAAATAAAGTCAACCTCAGTAGTGCCATGAGTTTCATTCGTCCATTCATCATTGTCAGATATTTCCTTTTCATTTTCCCATCCACATAAACTCATCAAGAATGTAACCATGCGAGGATAGTCATCTTGTGGAAAAGGGAAGCATTGGGCTATCGGGGATATGTCCTCTACGGAGTAGGGGTCAGTCATGGTCAATAGGCAAATTAGCCATTCTAATTTCTCAACATTTTCCTCTCTGGCTAGTACATCTATATGATCCCATTCAGTTTCAATTACAGGATAGCACATGTGAAATATCTGAGAAAGGTACAGATGATACCTCTCACCAAAGGTGGGAGTGGATGAAGTGTATGATGATCCTGCATCTGCCATATCTGCAAACACAGATATAGCATCAGTAGGTTTATGACAGGTCAATCTAGTTCTTGATTGTATACGGATATTTCTCCTCTTTTTGTGCTCTTGCTCTTTTTACTATTTTTTGTTTTTCTTTTCTTTGTTTTTTTTTTTAATGTATGAAGCTATATATATACATCCCCTTGAATTTGGCAATTACATGGTCAGGGGAGAAGGTTAGGAAGGAAGCAATAGAATGTCGAGCGTGAGTACATGCTCCCCCTTTTCTTGGGTAGATCATATTTTCTGCAATGATGTTGCAGCCTCTTGGAACCAATTTGTCCAGCGGGTCATAGGTTGTGATGTGGGCAGATAGCTTTTTATGACCCTTGTGGCCACATCCAATTGCAGAGATGTTAGTGTACGCTCCCATTGACGAATGGAGGAAATGGTTTCCGACGATACTATTACAAGGGGAGACGTAGACTCATCGGTCTTTTGTTGGGTGTTGACAAGAGTAGGTGTAGAGCATGTAGAAACTTCTATATCAGCGTGTGCCTGGCATGAGGAGCTAGAAGCTTCATGTGGCTCCCCCCTTCCTAAGCTAGGTGGTATTGATCGATATCGTTTGGGAATCCAAACTAACTCTGGAAGAAGTGGTGCGGAGCACTCTATTACCTTTCCCTTACCACGGTCTTGAATTGTCATTGGGGTGGCAACAATTGGTTTGCAAGGTTTTACAGGTGATGTAGAGGGATTCACCTTATGTTTAGGGACCCAAATCTGGTCATTCCCCTCGTAATACCCTTGGGCTACTAATAATTTTTTAGGGATCCATCGGGATGTTACATTGCCCTTTCTCGGGTGGGTAGCTGCTTTCCTTTTACGAGGCTTCTTGGTGTGGCTGAACGAGATTGAGCAGGGGAAGTAGCTATTAACGAAGCTTTTGGGACCCATTTGTATGTGTTTTTTGGCATAGTAAGCGGAGCTTTAGAGACCACCCTGCATGTTTCCACTCTTGGCGTTGAAGCGTTAGAGGGGTGGCAAACAATCAAAGATGGTTTTGCCACTGGATTTTGTGATTTTTCATTATCTAACATTTTGTCCAGGGTTAATGGCTTAGGAGCGGGATTTTGAGCGGTCAGACCTAGTGTTGGTTCTTGCGTTGTGACTCGTCTAGTTGCCTAATCGATATTGCACTTGGTGGCCATCATCCATTTGCGCCCTAAGTTTACAGTGCCTTCCATAGTACCAGCAGGCATAACCAAAAAGCTTTGAATTACAGTCCCCTTATCATAGGCAACCGGAGTGTGCAGAATTCCTGAGATAGGGGTTTTCTTCTTGTTGATACCTTGAACTTGGATAGCACTCTTGGATAAAGGTGGTTTTCCAAGTTGACACCACACGCCATATGATAGCAAATTGTGTTGCACTCCTGTATCCAATAATGCATTATACATCACCTCTCCGGAAGGACTCTGTAACTCAATTGGGTATCTTAGAGGTGGGTCAGATTCCAGTGAATCCTCGTCTGCCTCCTCGAAAAATGCTTTTGTAATCCCCAAGTTGACTTCTCGTTTGGCGCCTAGCACGCTGTTGACGTTCTTTGGCTTCAACTCTCCCTTGTGTTTTCTTAAGCTCAGCTTGTTCTTTAGCTGCCTTCTTTTGATGGATTGCATATAACTCCTCTTGGCTCAGGGGGTCATAGTATCTTTTGAATTTACTCCCATTAAGGAATCCAATGGTTTCAACTCCGTCGAGAGTCTCCACTCTGATGGTACCTTGCGGGGTAATTTCACATACTCTATACGATCCCTTACCAGCATATTTGAGCTTCTTCTTTTCGTTTTGCACTCCATACATCAGGACTCTATCCCCAACCTTGATGTCCTTGTCCTTTAGGTGGCGATCAAACCATTTTTTCCTTCTATCCTTCTCCACAAGGGCATTGTACACAGCCAATTGTCTTTCTTCGTTTAGTCACTCAAGGATATACAGTCGCTCTACTAAGGGATTACCATCCCAACCCTCTTGAGTAGCAACACGAAGACTAGGAATGACAAATTCCCATGGCATGACTGCTTCTTGGCCATATACCATTTTGAATGGTGTGCAATTAATAGCCACTTTGTACGCAGTACGATAGGCCCATAAAGCTGTTGTAAGCTTTAGATCCCAATCCGTGCGATGAGCTTCAACTGTCTTTGTCAAAACAGAGATTAAGGTCTTGTTGGTACTCTCGGCTTGGCCATTCGCTTGCAAGGAGTAGATTTATGATGGGATATCATGAAATTTGTTGTGAGCTCCTTAATCACTTCATTTATAAAATGTGTACCATTGTCGCTCACAAGTTCAAAAGGACAACCGAAGCGTGTGATTATATTTTCAAAGAGAAACTTGGCTGTTGTCCTCGCATCTGCCTTACGTGTCGCTTTCGCTTCAGCCCATTTGGTCATATAGTCAGTGACCACAATAATATAGCGAGATTGTGTGTTTCGGGCCGCTGGGCTAATTGGACCTACAAAGTCTAAACCCCACTTTTCAAATGGTTGGTTTACTTTGATTGGATGTAGGGGCATCTGATCTTTCCTCTGGGGTTTCTTGTATCGTTGGCATTCATCGCAACCCTTCACAAAGAGTGATGCATCTTGGAACATAGTGGGCCACCAATACCCTGATTGTAAGATCTTTCGCGCAGTTAAGTCTCCTGAGAAGTGACCACCGGCTACGCCCATATGTGCCTCTTGCAAAATGTATAGATACTCATCCTCTCGGGCACAACGCCTAAGAACGTCATCCTTTCCTCTTTTATAAAGAGTCCCGGCTATCAGGCAATAAGGTTCGCATTCCTTGATCAACTTTCGAGCTAGATCTTTACGAAGCTCCTTGGGTGGAAAGCCATTAACCAAAAAGTTAACAATCTTCTCACTCCATTCAGGCATTGTCTCCACCATGAACAGGGAAGTGTCAGGTAAATCATCAACCCATGTAGGAGCCTCACCATTAGGTATGCGAGACAAATGATCAGCCATAACATGTTTCTTGCCAGGTCTCACAACAACAGTGAAATCAAACTCAAGAAGAATCAATAACCATCGTGTGATTCTTCCTGTGGAGCATCGTTTGTTTACCAGATACAACAATGCTTGATGATCCACATAAAAAACAAACTTGGTGGCAAGGAGGCAATAACGAAATTTCCTTATTGCATATATCATTGCCAACCCTTCTCGCTCCGTAGTGGTGTAGTTCATCTCAGCATCATTCAACTGGCGGGAAAAGCTAATGGGGTAGTCTAGCTTGTGTTCTCCAGGTTGAGTTAACACACACCCAATAGCAAAGTTTGATGCATCAATATGCACATGGAAGAGTAAATCCCAGTTAGGCATTCTCAAGATTGGAGCACTCGCCAAGGCCTTCTTTAATAGCTCATAGGCACGGTCACATTCTTCGGTCCAAATAAACTCGATGAGAAGCTTATACAATGGTCGAGCTATCTCGGCGAAGAATAGAATAAATCTTTGATAATAACCAACGTGACCCATAAAGCGTTGGACTCCCTTATAGTTGGTGGGTGGGGGCAATTCCAGAATGACCTTGATTTTACTCTCGTCAGTGGAAATCCCATTTTTGGACACTATCTGCCCTAAGATAACTCCGTGTTTAACCCAGAATTGGCATTTGAAAGGATTCAAGGAGATGCGATATAATCTACACCTTTCAAATATTTTTCGTAAACACACCAAGTGCTCATCCCAAGAGGAATGAACACAAAGATCATCTAAGAAAGCTTCACAGAAGTCCCTTAGATATTCCTTAAAGGCCGTGTTTATCAATCGTTGGAATGTTACAGGTGCATTGGTCAAGCCAAAAGCCATGACGCGAAAGGCAAACACTCCAAACTCCGTGATAAATGTTGTTTTAGCTTGGTCCTCGACTGCAATTGTGATCTGATTGTAACCCGAGTACCCATCTAAAAAGCTATATGCCTCCTTGCCTGCCACTCTTTCAAGCACATGTTCAGAATATGGCAAGGGGTAATGATCCCTTTTGGTGGCTGCATTAACCTTTTTAAGATCAATGCACACTCTGAGTTTCCCATTCTTCTTTGGTACGATGACCATCGGAGAAACCCATTCTGAGTGCTCAATAGGGTATATGAATCCACATTTTACAAGCTTTTCAATTTCCTCTTGTACAATCTTTGCGTACTTAGGATTCATTGGGTAGGGACGTTGCTGGACTAGTTTAGCAGTGCCAATCATTGGAATCGTGTGTTGCACCACCGAGGGTGGAACACCTTTCATATCATGATATGTCCAAGCAAATATGTCCTTGAATTCTTTAAGAAGCTTCGTAAGTGCAGCTTCTTCCACCTTGGTGAGGTCTTGAGCAATAAAAACTGGTTTAGACTCCTCACCCGGATCTGCTAAGTCTATCTCCTTAATTATCGCAGGGCCATCGTAGACACCGCTACTCCCATTGGTAGGCATTCGTTGGGCTTTTGTGTAGACCACCTTACGTTCCCCTGTGGTGAATGATTTGAAATTCTCAGGTGCGGGGTGTAAGTCTACTGGTTCTTGTTGTGCTAGGCTTTTTCTTTCAATTCCGTCTATTTTTGTTGCTGCGCTAACTCTTGGTTTTGCCGCCTTCTTGCGGTACGACTTAGTTTTGGCTTCTCTTCGATCTCTAATTGGGCGACGTCATGAGGTTGCGGAATACACCACATGACACTTTGGAGATATTGTCCCCAATTATCTGCTATCTTTCGATGAGCGTCAATGGCTCCTACATAACTAAGCCATTCTGCAGTGGATCTCTCTTTGTTTATTGCAGTTCGTACATTAGCTCGATAGCGTTGGCGCTTATGTCTCGTTTTCTTCTTACCAAGTTTTTGATTTTTGTTTTTGTCAGATTCAAACTCACTTGATCGATCTTCACTTGTGTCCCCCTCACTTTCGAATGAACTGCAGGAGGTCACCGTCCTAGGCCTTGAGCACATTGCTTCCACATTTGGGTGAATATTTGATTCATCCCCCCCATCAGGCTCACGGTCAGTTTGTTCTTGAGATTCATACTCAGAGTTACATTGGTCCAAGTCTTCGCTACTTTCAGTGTCAGTGGAGTGTGCCGCTTTCTCGCCATTAGGAGTCAAGTGCATAACACCTATCATGTTCATTGGCACTAACAGTGGCATATCTTGCCCCTCAAGTCTTCGCTACTTTCAGTGTCAGTGGAGTGTGCCGCTTTCTCGCCATTAGGAGTCAAGTGCATAACACCTATCATGTTCATTGGCACTAACAGTGGCATATCTTGCCCCTCAAGTCTTCGCTACTTTCAGTGTCAGTGGAGTGTGCCGCTTTCTCGCCATTAGGAGTCAAGTGCATAACACCTATCATGTTCATTGGCACTAACAGTGGCATATCTTGCCCCTCAGGTGTTACCCAGCTTGTGCCTCTATTCCCCCATGTGTCTATGGTTGCCGCGCTAGGTGTGCCCAATCCACGTTATCCGAATCAGTCATACCCGGTAGGACATCCATATAAGGAGAATCTTTCCCATCATCAGTCTCTTTTTTGCATGTATAGCAATACCTTAATGGGGTGGAGTGAACAGTGGTATCCGATCGATTATCGATAATAACCTTGCTTCCTAAAGGATGTGCACGACCATTCTCAAGATCAACTCGAATGTGACAGAGTCCTAGAATTGTAGGTAGACATGGTTTTTCGACCAGTCATGCACCATTTGTGCTTCCCTCATGAAAGGACGTCCTAAGATCATTTGATATGACAGAGGATGCTTGGAGAAATCCATTACAATGAAGGTATGTTTTACCTTGTATCCCAGGACCTTGATCTTAAGGTCCCTTAACATTCCAATAGGTTTAGCTATGGTTCCGTTTGCCATCTTAACCACTATGTTTGTGACTTCCAGGTGAGGTCTTCCCATAGACTCCCAACAGTTTTTAGTCACAATGCTCACTCCAGCACCACCATCAAGGATTCCCTTTAGAGTTAATCCCTTGGTAGTAATGGGGAGGGTGGCATTAGATTCGTCACCTTCAAAGTACTGTCCCAACTTGTTCACAGGTATTTCAACGACCGAGTCTTCATCTAGGTTGGGTTGTAGATCTCAATGTCCCCCTTCATCTTGAAGCGTGTCGGGTCTATCCATATTTGCAAATTGTCGTAGCCCCGCCTTTAGTTCTCCATTGAGAAATGCCCGAAGAGCTAAGAATAGCTCAGGATCTCCATATAATTTGGATATGATCGTGGTTTTGATCTCAGAGGACATAAAATCCATTAGCTTGGACACATTCAATGGTACTTTTCGAGATATCGCCCCTTGACTAGGGACTGGTGAAGATGGAATCACTTCCTCTTCAATAGGGTCAGGCATTCCCTCACTAAACATTCTTTCCAGCAGGAAGGGTGTTTGCCCACTTCCTGATGTCCTATCCTCACTTTCCTCCCGAATGATACTAGGTATAGCTAACGGTTTATGGTTCCTGTGAGGCTGAACTTGTGTAGGAAACACTGTGTCTGGAATTTTGATTTTTCTCAGGTTTGGCTCCAGTTTTCTTTGTGTTTCTTCCACCAAACCCCTTAAGTGTTGTACTTGTTCAATCTCCTCAACTGGGTTTGGGTAAGTTCCAATCTTTTTCTTGAGGGTTTTTGGCCCACGTGGCTTGTCTTGGGGAGTCTCAGTCAGTTTGGGTGGTCGAGAGGGCATTAACTGACTTGGTTGTGGGGCTGAGGAAGTTTCCTTCTGTTTCCCCTTATTTATGTACTCGCTTGATTCTCCTTCATTGAGTTCCCGAGTGGGTTCCTCCCTTAAGGTAGTGGCTTTGGTCCCCATGGTTTCTATTGAATCAGAATCATCTTCAGGATCATTCATATACACGGGGTCGTCTCCTGTCCCTATGTTGGTCTTTGAACTAGGCTTGGAGCTCGTGGCATTAAGCGATCTCTTCCACCGTGTTTTCTTTTTCTTTGCCTGAGCGATTGATGCAGTATCCCTCTCTTCAAGAATGTAGTTTTGATTTTGAAGCATTGACCGTGTAACTACATTCGCGGGTACAACGGGTGTGGTTCCTCGTGCCTGGTTGGTGACCTCAACTAAATTCAATGGCGTAATCTTGGGTGCATTAGGATTATGTGGACATTGAGCGATCAAATGATCTATGCCACAACGATTACATGTAAGTACCGGCATTCCCAATGTGCTCCCTTGATTTGGTTGCATCTGAGTAGCGATCTTCTGTAGCCTATTAGGGCACTCCGCTACACTATGCGGTCCACCACAATCGTAGCATTGAAGAGGTGGTCTCCTCGCCAAGGTATTAAGGTTTTGACCTCTTGTGGCGAGAGCAGCCGCTTGATATACAGGCTTGACTTGCCCGAAATGATCCTCCATGTAGTACTGGGGAATCATTTCAAACGTATCAATCCCATATGGAGCAGTGGGGTCTACCTCCTCTTCATAATCTCCACATGCACTATGTGACTCACAATCCATCTGGTTTATTGGGGTAATCCTTGGATGTGGAGGTTGTGGTCCGAGCACTAGCGGTGGTAACGGCACAGACTGGACTACATTCAGATTCCTTGGAACTATGTGCTATGACGGTTGCTCGACAGGTTGTGCAGGCATTAGCGCGGGTACTTGAGGTGTGTTTGACCAGGCCAGTGGTGCCTGATTTGCCAACATCGCTTAAGTACTAGGCAATCCTTAGATTGATGGCCGTACTTACCACATGCATTGCAATTCCCATTGAATTTGACTCTGAATGTGGGACATTCACTCGTGTTATGTGGTCCTAAGCAAACCGAACACCATTGTTGCTCTCTTCTTGGGTACATATGGCTATTTTGAGGAGCTCGATTACCCCTAAAGTATTCTTGGAGAGCCTTAGTAAGGTCGGTCATCACAGACATTTCGGATATCTTGGGCTCCTTGGCAATAGGTTTTACCGTCATTGTCTCGTGTGCCCAGATACTTGCGAACTAACGGATTTTGTCTCCGAAGACACCTTTTTACCTACAATCATCAAGTTGTCTTCTAACTGGATTGCATTGGCAGTGACTGCTTTCCATGTTGTAAGACTTCTAATGACTAGGCCATTGTATATGTCCTCGTGGCGTAATCCTCAGATGAATCTATCGAGGAGTTGGTTGTTATTGAAGCGTTCATTGGGAGTGCAGCGAGAATTTAGATACTTCAATCGACTTATAAAGTCTCTCACTGACTCCCCTTCCTCCCGTTCAGCTTTTTGGAGTTGAGATGCTACTCCCCACCAAAGCACACCCTCACGTATGTATTCTTTCAAGAACAATCTCTTGAGAGTGGGGTA
Source organism: Cibotium barometz (assembly GCF_041138505.1). Classification (NCBI taxonomy): domain Eukaryota; kingdom Viridiplantae; phylum Streptophyta; class Polypodiopsida; order Cyatheales; family Cibotiaceae; genus Cibotium; species Cibotium barometz. The sequence goes on from NC_141094.1 coordinate 38,784,744, forward strand.
GTGAGTGCGCTCTTCAACCCTTAAGGTTCGATACCAATCTCCAGCCTTCCCACTCAAGGTTAAGCCTAAGGCTTTACACTTATGCAGCTCATTGTGCTCTTCCAAGGAATCACACACGTGTTCAAAGACTTCAATGTGCTTCCTAACATCCTCGTTACCACTGAGTTTTGAGTGAGCTTAGCCACTTGTACTGCCTTGCTTCTAGGTTCTCTCTCAGGCATACCCCGCATGTTTTCCGCAATAGATCGTCTGATCGTCTGAGCAAACGCTGCGAGATCACCTAGGTGAGCAGGTATAGCTGGTGGAGGCACTTCTGGGATTACCTGGCTGATAGGAGTTGGCGTTGGTCTGAGTATGTTGGCAAATGATGTAGGATATGATATGTGGCTAGGCCTAGCTCCTCTTGGATAAGGGTTGTGATAAGGCGATCGTGGAGCATACGCCATTGGCATACTAAGAGGCGTAGGAGCTACATGAGCATGAGTAGTGATAGGTACATAGGGTCGATAGGCACTGGCACGCACTGTGATAAGGCGATCGTGGAGCATACACCATTGGCATACTAAGAGGCGTAGGAGCTACATGAGCTTGAGTAGCGATAGGTACATAGGGTCGATAGGCAAGGCACGCACTGTTGTAGGTACTGTTCCACTAGGTAGCGGTGTCGTACTAACTACAGTGGCAACAGGTGCGCTTTCTGTCATGCTCATCATTGGGGTAGGTATTGTGGATTCATTGTAGGCTAGTACTAACTACTGTAGTTAGTACTAGCGGTGTCGTACTAACTACAGTGGCAACAGGTGCCCTTTCTGTCATGCTCATCATTGGGGTAGGCATTGTGGATTCCTTAATGGAAAGTTGAGCCAAGGTTGGAAAGCTAAAGTTACTGCTCGTGGGCTCAACCTGCATTGAGACTCCATGCAAAACAACATACGAAGGGTCTATTGGACTCATCGAGGGAGTCTCCAATTGTGATAAGGTTGGTTGTTTGGCCTTGCCTGTATCCAAAAACCTCATAGGGCCAGTGGAAACTAGGTTCACTCCCCTATTTTGCCTCTCAATTTGGATAATTCTATGAATAACCTCACATATCATGTGTTGTTGCTCCTCTCTCATACCTTCATTGTAATGGATTTCTCCAAGCATCCTATGTCATATCAAATGATCTTAGGACGTCCTTTCATGAGGGAAGCACAAATGGTGCATGACTGGTCGAAAAACCATGTCTAGCTACAATTCCAGGACTCTGTCATTCGAGTTGATCTTGAGAATGGTCGTGCACATCCTTTAGAAAGCAAGGTTATTATCGATAATCGATCGGATACCACTGTTCACTCCGCCCCATTAAGGTATTGCTATACATGCAAAAAAGAGACTGATGATGGGAAAGATTCTCCTTATATGGATGTCCTACCGGGTATGACTGAGTCGGATAACGTGGATTGGGTACACCTAGCGGCAACCATAGACACATGGGGGAATAGAGGCACAAGCTAGGTAACACCTGAGGGGCAAGATATGCCACTGTTAGTGCCAATGAACATGATAGGTGTTATGCACTTGACTCCTGATGGCGAGAAAGCGGCACACTCCACTGACACTGAAAGTAGCGAAGACTCGGACCAATGTAACTCTGAGTATGAATCTCAAGAACAAACTGACCGTGAGCCTGATGGGGGGGATGAATCAAATATTCACCCAAATGTGGAAGCAATGTGCTCAAGGCCTAGGACGGTGACCTCCTGCAGTTCCTCCGAAAGTGAGGGGGACACAAGTGAAGATTGATCAAGTGAGTTTGAATCTGACAAAAACAAAAATCAAAAACTTGGTAAGAAGAAAACGAGACATAAGCGCCAACGCTATCGAGCTAATGTACGAACTGCAATAAACAAAGAGAGATCCACTGCAGAATGGCTTAGTTATGCAGGAGCCATTGACGCTCATCGCGAAGATAGCAGATAATTGGGGACAATATCTCCAAAGTGTCATGTGGTGTATTCCGCAACCTCATGACGTCGCCCAATTAGAGATCGAAGAGAAGCCGAAACTAAGTCGTACCGAGAGAAGGCGGCAAAACCAAGAGTTAGCGCAGCAACAAAAAGAGGCAGAATTGAAAGGAAAAAGCCTAGCACAACAAGAACCAGTAGACTTACACCCCGCACCTGAGAATTTCAAATCATTCACCACACAGGGGAACGTAAGGTGGTCTACACAAAAGCCCAACGAACGCCTACCAATGGGAGTAGTGGTGTCTACGATGGCCCTGCGGTAATTAAGGAGATAGACTTAGCAGATCCGGGTGAGGAGTCTAAACCAGTTTTTATTGCTCAAGACCTCACCAAGGCGGAAGATGCTGCACTTACGAAGCTTCTTAAAGAATTCAAGGACATATTTGCTTGGACATATCATGATATGAAGGGTGTTCCACCCTCGGTGGTGCAACACACGATTCCAATGATTAGCACTACTAAACCAGTCCAGCAACGTCCCTACCCAATGAATCCTAAGTACGCAAAGATTGTACAAGAGGAAATTGAAAAGGTTGTAAAATGTGGATTCATATACCCTATTGAGCACTCAGAATGGGTTTCTCCGATACTCATCGTACCAGAGAAGAATGGGAAACTCAGAGTGTGCGTTGATCTCAAAAAGGTTAATGCAGCCACCAGAAGGGATCATTACACCTTGCCATATTCTGAACATGTGCTTGAAAGAGTGGCTGGCAAGGAGGCACATAGCTTTTCAGATGGGTACTCGGGTTACAATCAGATCACAATTGCAGTCAAGGACCAAGCTAAAACAGCATTTATCACGGAGTTTGGAGTGTTTGCCTTTCGCGTCATGGCTTTTGGCTTGACCAATGCACCTGCAACATTCCAACGATTGATAAACACGGCCTTTAAGGAATATCTAAGGGACTTCTGTGAAGCTTTCTTAGATGATCTTTGTGTTCATTCCTCTTGGGATGAGCACTTGATGTGTTTACGAAAAATATTTGAAAGGTGTAGATTATATCGCATCTCATTGAATCCTTTCAAATGCCAATTCTGGGTTAAACACGGAGTTATCTTAGGGCATATAGTGTCCAAAAATGGGATTTCCACTGAGGAGAGTAAAATCAAGATCATTTTGGAATTACCCCCACCCACCAACTATAAGGGAGTCCAACGCTTTATGGGCCACGTTGGTTATTATCGAAGATTTATTCATGCGAAGCCCTAGGGCCATCCTATACTCCCTTATGTCAAGGGTTGGTGAATTCTAGAATGGTTCCAGTGCTATTCTATACTTGTGCATACATAGAAATATCAAGAATGTGCATCGTAGAATGGCACTGAAACCATTAAAACCTACACAATGTGCTTGGAAGAATTGTACATTCTACCATCCATGATGTGCTTTAGAATAGCCATAGGATCATTCTACCATCCAAAATGTGATTTAGAATGGCCCTAAGGCCATTTTACTATGCACAATGTGCTTGAAAGATTACACCTAGGTCCATTCTACCATTCACAATGTTCTTTAGAATCGCCCTAAGGCCATTATTTCAAACACATTATACATAGTGGAATGGCCTTAGGGCCATTCCAAAGCAAATTGTGCTTGTGAGAATGGGCATGAGGCCATTCTCCACTCCCTTGTGTCATCTCCCTAGGGCCAATCTCTCCCTAGGGCCAATCTCCCTTGTGTCATCTCCCTAGGGCCAATCTCTACCCATGCATTTAAAATACATCAAGATTTTCCATAGAAGAATGGCCATACGGCCATTATTGTAAGCACAATGTGCTTGAAAGCATGGCCCTAGGGTCATTCTACCACCATGGTGTGCTTTGGAATGGCCCTAGGGCAGAATGGCCTTTTGGTCAATCTAGAGCACATTGTGCTTGCACAAGAATAGTTATAGGGCCATTCTCTACTCTCTGCCAACTGTTAGTGAACTTTAGAATGGTCATAGGGCCAAAACTTTGCAATGTGCATGCATAAAATATCAAACCTCTCCTTTAGATTGACTTGAAAGATTGGACCTACGTCTATTGTACCATCCATGATGTGCTTTAGAATGGCCCTAGGACCATTCTTTCAAGCACATTGTCATGGTGGAATGGCCTTAGGGCCATTACAAAGAAAATTATGCTTAAAATAAGGCCCTGGGTCCACTCTCCACTCACTTGTGGCAACTCCCTACATATGTATGCAAAATACATCGAGATTTACCATGGGAGAATGTCCCTAGGGCACATTACAAAGCACAACACGGATGGAAGAATGGTACTAGGGGCATTCTGTCAAGCTCACCACATGGATGGTGTGCTTTAGAATGGCCTTAGGGCCATTCTTTCAAGCACATTGTTCTTACAAAAAGGGCCCTATGACCATTCTTCCATGGAAAATATTGATGTATATTGCATGCATTTTTAGGGATTAGCCCTAGGGAGTTGACACAAGGGAGTGGAGAATGGCCCTAAGACCATTCTTGCAAGTAAAATGTGTTTTAGAATGGCCCTAAGGTCATTCCACCATGCATAATATTCTTGAAACAATGGCTCTAGGGTTAATTTATTTTGAATGGCCTGAAATTTCTAAAGCACACCATTTATGGTGTGCTTTAGAATAGCCCTAGGGCCATTTTTTCAATCTCATTGTGCTTACAAGAATGGCCCTAGGGCCATTCTTCCATGGCAAATCTTGTTGTATGTTGCATTCATGGTGTGCTTGAAAGAATTGCCATAGGGCCATTCTACCATCCATGTTTCCTTTTAGAGTGGCCCTAGGGCCATTCTACCATCCATGTTTCCTTTTAGAGTGGCCCTTGGAAATTCTCCACTCCCTTGTGGCAATTCCATGGGGCTAATATATACATATGCATTCAAAATACATCCCATGGAAGAATCTCCCTAGGGCCATTCTAAAGCACACTATCCATAGTGTGCTTGAAAGAACGGCCCTAGGGCCATTTTACCATCCATGGTATGCTTTAGAATGGCCCTAGGGCCATTATTACAAATCACATTGTGCATGGTAGAATGGCCTTTTGGTCATTCTAAAGCACATTGTGATTGCAAGAATAGTCATAAGGCAATTCTCTACTCTCTTTTGTCAACTTTTGGTAAATTTTATAATTGTTACATAGAGCCAAACTCTACATGTGCATTCATAAAATATCAAACTGGCTTGAAATATTAGACCTAGGTCCATTCTACCTTCTATGATGTTCTTTAGAATGGCCCTATGGCCATTCGAAAGCACACTATCCATGTACTTGAAAGAATGGCCCTAGGGCCACTTTACCATCCATGGGGTGCTTTTGAATGACTTGGGGCCATTATTCCATGGAAAATCTTGTTGTATTTTGCATCCATGGTGTGCATGAAAGAATCTCTCTATGGTCATTCTACCATCCATGGTGTGCATGAAAGAATCTCTCTATGGTCATTCTACCATCCATGGTGTGCTGTAGAATGGCACTAGTAGGGCCATTCTCCACTCCCTTGTGTCAATGCCCTAGGAACAAGCTCTACATATGAATTCAAAATACATCAAAATTATCCATGGAAGAATAGCCCTAGGGCCAATCTTGTAAGCACAATGTGCTTGAAAGAATGGCCCTAGGGACAATCTTGTAAGCACAATGTGCTTGAAAGAATGGCCCTAGGGACATTCTACCATACATGATGTGCTTTATAATGGCCCTAGGGCCATTCTTTCAAGCACATCGTGCATAGTAGAATGGCCTTAGGGCCATTATAAAGCACATTGTACTTGCAAGAATGGTCCTAGGGCCATTCTCCACTCCCTTGTGTTAGCTAATGGTAAATTTTAGAATGGTCCTTGGGCAAATCTCTAGATGTTCATGCCAATCCCTAGGGCCATTCTCTACTCCCTTATGTCAACTGCTCATGAACTTTAGAATGGTCCAAGGGTCAATTTGTACATGTGCATGCATAGAACATTAAGAATGTGCATGGTAGAAAGAATGGCCCTAAGGCCATTCTACCAGCGATGACGTGCTTCAGAATTGACCTAGTGCCATCCCAAATCATATTGTGGGTGGTAGATTGGCCCTAGGGCCATTCTCTGCCTTCTTGTACCAACAGCTTGTGAATTTGAAAATGGCATGCATAAAATTCTGAAGCACACTATGGATGGTTTGTAAAGCAAATTATGGAAGGTTTTTGTTTGGATGTAAGTATAATTGTTTTTAATATGATTGACTTATTTTTATTTTAACTCATTTCATGGACATGGATGGCCCTAAGGTCATTCCACCATGCACAATGTGCTTGAAAGAATGGTGCTAGGGTTACTGTGCTTTAAAGAATGGTGCTAGGGTTAATGTGCTTTAAAGAATGGTCCTAGGGTCAATTTCTTTAGAATAGCCTAAAATTTCTAAAAGAATGGCCCTAGGTCCATTTTTCCATGGAGAATCTTGTTGTATATTTCATCCATGGTGTGCTTGAAAGACTAGTCCTAGGGCCATTCTACCATCCATGGTGTGTTTTAGAATGGCCCTTGGGAAATTCTCCACTCCCTTGTGTCAACTCCGTAGGGCTAATCTCTACATGTGCATTCAAAATACATCAGGATTGTCCATGGAAGAATGGCCCTAGGGCCATTCTTGAAAGCACAATGTGCTTGAAAGAATGGCCTTGTGGCCATTCTAAAGCACACTATCCATAGTACGCTTGAAAGAATGGCCCTAGGGCCATTCTACCATCCACGGTGTGCTTTAGAATGGCCCTAGGGCCATTATCTCAAAGAACATTGGGCATGGTAGAATGGCCTTCTTGTCATTCTAGAGAACATTGTGATTGTAAGAATATGTTGAGATTCGCAATGCCAAATTGATGGGATGAGACGTGAGTTGGTCAAATTGAGTGGAGAGATTGTATGCACACACCCAAGTTTACATTGAGGAGGGGTGTTGAAATGTAAAATGAATGGGTTATTTGGTTGAGCGTGGGAAAGCTCCCTAGAGGTGCAAGATATTGTGATAAGATAAGAATGCCACATGTGATATTGTATGGTGTGTGAGTGTTGAACACAAGAGTGGAAAAGGGAGTGCCACATGGATGATGATGTGTAAAGTGGGATAAGGCTAGAAGGCCTATATTTGTGTATAATAGAGATCTTGTGTTGAGTGTGCAATCTCTCTCTCTCTCTCTCTCTCTCTCTCTCTCTCTCTCTCTCTCTCTCTCTCATGGAGTTTTTAGTGTGGTACAGCCCACCTTAATCTAATTATTAATCTTATGTCTATCACCATGATCAATCCCATTTTAGGAATGTTAACATGGTGTGCGCTTTTGCCGCTAGCTGGGGACTTGCCGAACACCATATGCGAGCCACGAATGGCTGCAAGCATACAACCAGGAAAGCAAGCTCAAACAGAATGCAAAAGGTGTGTCACTCACCGCTCAACCGCCGCCTTGAAGGATTCGCGCGTCGCAGTGAAGAAGGAGCCGCCGTCGTCGCCGCTCTATCGCCTCTCCGCTACACAGTGCTCGATTGCTCTCTCACTCTCTCTCTCTCTCTCTCTCTCACAGGAGAAGGAAACCAAAGAGATAAGGCAAGAGCACTCTTGTATTCACAACACATGAGAATGAGGATTTTAGGGTTACATTTGACTCTTATAGGTGACTTGGCCGTTCACACTTGGGCGCCCATACGTGGCCAGCCGATCCTAACCCTTATCCTACTGATATTCAAGGTGCGCCTCTCATCGGCGATCACCCAATCCCTTCATCCTTAACATATGGTGCCGACAAGCCCGGCCCATGACTCAGAATATTTAAACTAATTACATGACGTAAAACATAGTATGTCTCAATGTCCATCATAGGTTAACATGCCCCCCTTCTTGATGTAGATTCCGTCCTCGGAAGCTATGGTATGGTAAGCTCGAGAGGGTTGTTGTGGTAGACCGTCTGCAAAACAAGGAAGTAGAGTGAAAGTATGCTGGAATTCAAAAGATATAAAGTGTATAAATTCAAGCATGTTAGACCACAATGGAAGCTGCTATGAGAACTTAGTTTAAGGGTCAGCTAGTGTAGCAAATTAACAGGAGTTTAAAATTATTGAAGGTAAATCAAGAGTTAGCAAGGTGTCAAAGGTTAATCAAGGTTTATAACTGGCCTAAGTCAAGGAAAATAACCAAGCTTAATAAATAAACAGATGACCACACTGTGTCTACTCTAAGAACAAGTTAATACCACGAGCCTAGGGACACAAGAAACATCAGAGTTACAGGAGCCTTTTGCCTTTATTTTTTTTTATGCACGTGACAATTTTTACACACAATGGCGACCTTCCTAAAGCAAAACTAACATCGATCCTGGTACCATGTTTAACACAAGGCATTATCCAGGAATCTATTAGTTCACCTTAGGCAAGGCTACCCCCTACCAACCAAGGCATCGGTCTGGAGTAGAATACTCCTCGCCTACCAAGTATCAATAAGGCGATAGGCCAACATTAAAGCACATCATAGAGTTGTATTGCCATTTATTGTAGGCTTTTTTGAAAAAAAAAATCTATTTCTTTTGATCTTCGCTCCTGAACTATAATTTGTCTTGCATCCTTTCGACAAAGGGGTAAAAGCTATGTCCTAGAGGTCAACACACACATGGCCAGGTGTCAAACATTAAGATGGTTTGACCCTAGACCTAAGACAATCGTATTCCAAGGTTAACTAAAGACGTCATGCATTCTCAGGAATATATCCAATAAGGTTAAGCTTATTAATGATTTACACTAGCATGCAAGCAACTTCAAAAACTAAGTAGTACATTAACAATTTCCATGTGGTCATGCATTATAGTATATGCAATTAATTGAACAATAAAAATAAAAGAGAGTGGGTATGGAAGAATTACACCTGTATTTTGGAGATCTCCTTGATTCGATGAGAGAAATGCCCGCAATTTGATTAGATATTTATGTATGAGCGTTGCGGCTATTTCAGGACTTGAAAGCGAACCCACCTCAAACTTTTCAACCTGTACAATCAACTAACAAGCACTATACCTCGAGAGGCACATCAGTGTGAAAAATTAAAGACTCGTTTAAGGAATCCAAACTAGAAAAAACTTGAAAACTCTAACCTACCTACCAGTCACCACACTACTACTGAGGATACGGCAAGAGGATGTTGTAGAGTCCTGGCTCTAGCCCTAAGGCTAAGCCTCTATCCGCATCATCCAAATAAATAAAGTCAACCTCAGTAGTGCCATGAGTTTCATCTGTCCATTCATCATTGTCAGATATTTCCTTTTCATTTACCCATCCACATAAACTCATCAAGAATGTAACCATGCGAGGATAGTCATCTTGTGGAAAAGGGAAGCATTGGGCTATCGGGGATATGTCCTCTACGGAGTAGGGGTCACTCATGGTCAATAGGCAAATTAGCCATTCTAATTCCTCAACATTTTCCTCTCTGGCTAGTACATCTATATGATCCCATTCAGTTTCAATTACAGGATAGCACATGTGAAATATCTGAGAAAGGTACAGATGATACCTCTCACCAAAGGTGGGAGTGGATGAAGTGTATGATGATCGTGCATCTGCCATATCTGCAAACACAGATATAGCATGAGTAGGTTTATGACAAGTCAATCTAGTTCTTGATTGTATATGGATATTTCTCCTCTTTTTGTGCTCTTGCTCTTTTTACTATTTTTTGTTTTTCTTTTCTTTGTTTTTTTTTTAAATGTATGAAGCTATATATATACATCCCCTTGAATTTGGCAATTACATGGTCAAGGGAGAAGGTTAGGGAGGAAGCAATAGAATGTCGAGCGTGAGTACATGCTCCCCCTTTTCTTGGGTAGATCATATTTTCTGCAATGATGTTGTAGCCTCTTGGAACCAATTTGTCCAGCGGGTCATAGGTTGTGATGTGGGCAGATAGCTTTTTATGACCCTTGTGGCCACATCCAATTGCAGAGATGTTAGTGTATGCTCCCACTGACGAATGGAGGAAATGGTTTCCGACGATACTATTACAAGGGGAGACGTAGACTCATCGGTCTTTTGTTGGGTGTTGACAAGAGTAGGTGTAGAGCATGTAGAAACTTCTATATCAGCGTGTGCCTGGCATGAGGAGCTAGAAGCTTCATGTGGCTCCCCCCTTCCTGAGCTAGGTGGTATTGATTGATATCGTTTGGGAATCCAAACTAACTCTGGAAGAAGTGGTGCGGAGCACTCTGTTACCTTTCCCTTACCACGGTCTTGAATTGTCATTGGGGTGGCAACAATTGGTTTGCAAGGTTTTACAGGTGATGTAGAGGGATTCACCTTATGTTTAGGGACCCAAATCTGGTCATTCCCCTCGTAATACCCTTGGGCTACTAATAATTTTTTAGGGATCCATCGCGATGTTACATTGCCCTTTCTCGGGTGGGTAGCTGCTTTCCTTTTACGAGGCTTCTTGGTGGCTGAACGAGATTGAGCAGAGGGGAAGTAGCTATTAACGAAGCTTTTGGGACCCATTTGTATGTGTTTTTTGGCATAGTAAGCGGAGCTTTAGAGACCACCCTGCATGTTTCCACTCTTGGCGTTGAAGCGTTAGAGGGGTGGCAAACAATCAAAGATGGTTTTGCCACTGGATTTTGTGATTTTTCATTATCTAACATTTTGTCCAGGGTTGATGGCTTAGGAGCGGGATTTTGAGCGGTCAGACCTAGTGTTGGTTCTTGCGTTGTGACTCGTCTAGTTGCCCAATCGATATTGCACTTGGTGGCCATCATCCATTTGCGCCCTAAGTTTACAGTGCCTTTCATAGTACCAGCAGGCATAACCAAAAAGCTTTGAATTACGGTCCCCTTATCATAGACAATCGGAGTGTGCAGAATTCTCGAGACAGGGGTTTTCTTCTTGTTGATACCTTGAACTTGGATAGCACTCTTGGATAAAGGTGGTTTTCCAAGTTGACACCACACGCCATATGATAACAAATTGTGTTGAGCTCCTGTATCCAATAATGCATTATATAGCACCTCCCCGTAAGGACTCTGTAACTCAATTGGGTATCTTAGAGGTGGGTCAGATTCCAGTGAATCCTCCTCTGCCTCCTCGAAAAATACTTGCGTAATTCCCAAGTTGGCTTCTCGTTCTTGCCTAGCACACTGTTGACGTTCTTTGGCTTCGACTCTCGCTTGTATCTTTTTAAGCTCTCGCTTGTATCTTTTTAAGCTCAGCTTGTTCTTTAGCTGCCTTCTTTTGATGGATTGCATGTAACTCCTCTTGGCTCAGGGGGTCATAGTATCTTTTTAATTTACTCCCATTAAGGAATCCAATGGTTTCAACTCCGTCGAGATTCTCCACTCTAATGGTACCTTGCGGGGTAATTTCACATACTCTATACGGTCCCTTACGAGCGTATTTGAGCTTCTTCTTTTCGTTTCGCACTCCATACATCAGGACTTTATCCCCAACCTTGATGTCCTTGTCCTTTAGGTGGCGATCAAACCATTTTTTCCTTCTATCCTTCTCCACAAGGGCATTGTACACAGCCAATTGTCTTTCTTCGTTTAGTCGCTCAAGGATATACAGTCGCTCTACTAAGGGATTACCATCCCAAGCCTTTTGAGTAGTAACACGAAGACTAGGAATGACAAATTTCCATGGCATGACTGCTTCTTGGCCATATACCATTTTGAATGGTGTGCAATTAATAGCCACTTTGTACGCAGTACGATAGGCCCATAAAGCTGTTGTAAGCTTTAGATCCCAATCCGTGCGATGAGCTTCAACTGTCTTTGTCAAAACAGAGATTAAGGTCTTGTTGGTACTCTCGGCTTGGCCATTCGCTTGCGGATAGTAAGGAGTAGATTTATGATGGGATATCATGAAATTTGTTGTGAGCTTCTTAATCACTTCATTTATAAAATGTGTACCATTGTCACTCACAAGTTCAAAAGGACAACCGAAGCGTGTGATTATATTTTCAAAGAGGAACTTGGCTGTTGTCCTTGCATCTGCCTTACGTGTCGCTTTCGCTTCAGCCCATTTGGTCATATAGTCAGTGGCCACAATAATATAGCGAGATTGTGTGTTTCGGGCCGCTGGGCTAATTGGACCTACAAAGTCTAAACCCCACTTTTCAAATGGTTGGTTTACTTTGATTGGATGTAGGGGCATCTGATCTTTCCTCTAGGGTTTCTTGTATCATTGGCATTCATCGCAACCCTTCACAAAGAGTGATGCATCTTGGAACATAGTGGGCCACCACCAATACCCTGATTGTAAGATCTTTCGCGCAGTTAAGTCTCCTGAGAAGTGACCACCGGCTACGCCCATATGTGCCTCATGCAAAATGTATAGATACTCATCCTCTCGGGCACAACGCCTAAGAACGTCATCCTTTCCTCTTTTATAAAGAGTCCCGGCTATCAGGCAATAAGGTTCGCATTCCTTGATCAACTTTCGAGCTAGATCTTTACGAAGCTCCTTGGGTGGAAAGCCATTAACCAAAAAGTTAACAATCTTCTCACTCCATTCAGGCATTGTCTCCACCATGAACAGGGAAGTGTCAGGTAAGTCATCATCAACCCCTGTAGGAGCCTCACCATTAGGTATGCGAGACAAATGATCAGCCATAACATGTTTCTTGCCAGGTCTCACAACAACAGTGAAATCAAACTCAAGAAGAATCAATAACCATCGTGTGATTCTTCCTGTGGAGCATGGTTTGTTTACCAGATACAACAATGCTTGATGATCCACATAAAAAACAAACTTGGTGGCAAGGAGGTAATAACGAAATTTCCTTACTGCATATATCATTGCCAACCCTTCTCGCTCCGTAGTGGTGTAGTTTATCTCAGCATCATTCAACTGGCGACTGGCAAAGCTAATGGGGTAGTTCAACTGGCAACTGGCAAAGCTAATGGGGTAGTCTAGCTTGTGTTCTCCAGGTTGAGTTAACACACACCCAATATAGCAAAGTTTGATGCATCAATATGCACATGGAAGAGTAAATCCCAGTTAGGCATTCTCAAGATTGGAGCACTCGCCAAGGCCTTCTTTAATAGCTCATAGACACGGTCACATTCTTCGGTCCAAATAAACTCGATGAGAAGCTTATACAATGGTCGAGCTATCTCGGCGAAGAATGATTAGCCCAAGGACCATTCTAAAATTTATTAGAAGTTGACACAAGGGAGTGGAGAATGGCCCTAGGACCATTCATGCAAGTCTTAATATTTTAATATTTTATGCATTCACATGTAGAGATTGGCCCAAGGACCATTCTAAAATTTACTAGTAGTTGTTGACACAAGGAAGTGGAGAATGGCCCTAGCACAGTTCTCGCAACAAGTACAATGTGCTTTATAATGGCCCTAAGGCAATTATACCATGCACAATGTGCTTGAAAGAATGGCCCTAGGGCCATTCTAAAGTACATCATGGATGGTAGAATTGTTACATAATTTCCACCCTTTAGTTGTATGGGGATGCCTCAATGCTATCCTCAACGCTATTGTGCCATCCTAGTGAATTGTTTACCTAGTGTTATTGGCATAGCTTGAGACCATGTTTGATGGGTGTATGTTGTTAAGGTGTAACAAGTAGTGCCATGCTTGACAATTGTATCAGTGTGATCAGGTGAAACAAGTGGACTATGCTAGACAACTGCACACGGTCAAAGCATAACAAGTGGTTTATCCAATTGATGTGCCATACTAATTGGGAGTGTAACAAGTGGCAATAAACACCATGCTAGATAATGTGTATAATGATACTCTCATCGTAGTGAAACAACTAGTAATAAGTGCATGTTGTTTTTGTGCCTATCATGTTTCATATTGGGATTAATTATAGAGAAGGGCAATTAATTGAAACAACTAATGTGCTTACGTTTGTTAAATAGGTGATGAGCAGTGCACATGTCACACATGGAGGATCTTGTCTATATCATCTTGGAACATTATGATTTTGTATTATTTTGTTGGCTACATGCCAAATATTTATACATATTATTTATGCATGCTTGTGCGTGGCGTTTCTATATTGTTAGCACATATTTTAGAAGAGTTTTGATTATTTACACTTAGTGTGTAAACAAGCTCTAGTGTTTGAGCTATTTTTGTAAAAGTGGAAAAAGTAAGCCCAATTTTATATGCACAACTATTGTTAGCTCCTTGGGGCTATTTATTGAATACAATTCTCAAGAATACTCATGTTGTGGAAGTGGAGCTACACGCATAAGGTGGGAAATTGCACCCAATCTTGTCCTTATGGTGATGTTCTTCTATCTCTCTTGTTTATGCTATATTATTCTCTTTCATATCAATTTGATGCAAGTCTATGCTTTAATCTTGATGTATTTTCATTATTGTCAATTTATGGAATATTTAAATCTCCATGTACCAAAGGTCCTGTAATAGTGGTATCAAACCATGAGAAATTCAAGTATTGGATTTTGGTCATGGAGACTTGGCAAAAAATCAAGAAATTGATTTTTTCTTAAAGGTTATTGGCTTGGAGAAATTTTTTGAAGGCTTTTCTTCTATTCTTAAATTTTTGCACAGGAAAAGGGAAGCCTACAACAAAAGGAGTACATGTACTTGAGGTATCTATTACCCTTTTGTTTCAGAAGGCAAGAGGGAGAAGACCTTTGGGCAAAGAAGAGCAAGGAAAGAAGGTGGAAAACCACTCTGCACAAGGTAAAAACCACCCTTGTCATTGAAATGTGGTTTTTCAATTTTCTTAGTCTCTTCTTGATCCATTCGTATGGATGAAGTCTACAATTGAAGGAGGATTGGGCTTAGCTTTTGGATTGCTAAACCACTGAGCATGATAGATTTCTATAATGGAGGGATTATATTAATCTTTCAAATGAAGAAATTTTCCAATTATCCGCATGGGGCAAGAAGACTGTGCACTAATTTCAAGAGAGGGAGAAATTATTTCTTAAATTTTATCAAATTATTTCAAATTGCTTTAAGCCATTGTTAATTGCCATCTCTCTCTCTTCCCCTGGGTGACGGTGTGTGCTTCTGTGGATGCTTTTCTTCTTCCTCTTTCTCTCCAAATCGTGCTACGCGTGGGTGGGCATGTTTACTATGCACAGGCTGTCGGCTATAAACTATGAAGAAAATAGTTTCTTATAAATTTTTTTGGAAAAAGCTTGAAGCTTTAAATGTTGAACCTTGAAGGGTCATCTTTTAAGCTTTTAAAAGCTTAAAACTATTTTAAGCTTCTAAAGCTTATGTCTCTCATCAAAGCTTCAAAAAGCTTCCAAAAATCACAAGAACGATAAAGAGAGGACCTTTCAAAATTACTCCTTCTACAAGAGAAATTCAACCAATTGATCAACTGGGTTTTCTTCTTCGACCATTTTTTTTTACTCTTTTGAAGAATATTTCAGCAAGTTATTACTTGGGTTTATTGTCAACATCAAGGCATTACTCGATTATTATTCTTATTCTTTGTTGGATGCCATTGACTTTGACTTGAGGCGAAGCATTGAAAATAATAGCTAAGTTCATTTATTTTATAGCAATTCATACTAAATAAATATTTTTCCTTATTTTCTTTAATCATGGCTACAAATCCACAAATGCCTACTATCCAAGATCAGCTAAACGCACTTCAAGCTCAGTGTTAAGTGAAAAGAAGCAAAGAGAATATCTTGAGCAAAAATTTTCTCATAAGAAGAGAAGACTTGCATCTTCAGAATCTAATTCTTTGGATTCTGAGGAGGACCCTATCCAAAGGATTGTGCGAGCTACTCTCAAAGCTCAAGAGTCTTGAAAGGGAAAAAAGATCAGCAAAACAGAAAGGCTTTTACTTTTCAGGATTATGATAAAAAGAAGGATGCTCGTACCACACTTGCTTAGCTTAGTCAAGTAGATTATTTTTCAGGGGGGAGAAATTCTCTGAGAAGGACAACATCAAATGTACTACCAATCACTTTTGGTGACAATGCAGCATTATGGTGGAGCATCATTAGAACCAACAAGCGCAAACCAAAATCTTAGAAATGATTTCAGAAACTCATTAAGAAAGATTTTTCCTACCTGCACAATACAAAGCTAAGGCTCAACAACGATGCTCTACATTTAGACAGCTTGATGGAGAGAATATATCAACTTATGTGGATAGGTTTTGACAAACCTTATTACAAATACATGTAATCAAGAAGGTTCGTACCAAGGATCAAAGAAGGAAGTTCATACCAAGTTTGAAACCTACAATTCAATCAAAGGTGAATATGTTTCGACTGCATTCTCTTAGCTCGGTTATTTCGTTAGCCTTAAATTATGAAAAGAAAAATGGTTTTCCCAAGAAATCAATGACACCCCAAACGTTGACATCAACATTTTTTAAGCCTAAAATCTCTCTAAAATCGTTTGATACATCTCTTACATAGGTATTGACACCAAGGTAGATGTTTCACACAAAGCTAATAAACATGATTCAAAGAAGTGTTACAGGTGTAACGAGATTGGACATATCGCATTAAATTGTCCACGGAAGTCAAAGTTTATTTCACTTGGACTCAATATGATCAAGGACGATGAAGAAGAAGAATACCACGACAACTACTCCGACTCTTGAGGTAACATATTTATTTTATTTATTATTCTTACAATAAATTTATTTAAGACTTTTTTTGTAAATTTCAAGGAGAGTTTTTATGCATCAAAAGTAGAACTTCTTGAAGGAACAGGCCCTTCCATCTTGAACTATACTTTATGAATTTTTTACTATATATTAGTCTTGCAGTATGGGGCATTAATCGTGTGTGAAGGATTCTGATGCATACTTATCTCTACATCTGTATGGGATAATTTCTGGTGGTATGGGACACTAGAATTTATTACGCATAGAAGTTCTTGATGCAATGTATTTCATTATAATTAGAGAAGATACTTGAATTTATATATTTATATGACAATTGATCTCCTTTTCTCGCAGTAAGCAAACATGCAACTGAGGTCATTTGCTTATCCAAATAGGAGGGATGTTATATAATGTCCACCCTTTAGTTGTACGGGGACACCCGGACGTTAGTGTGCCATCGTAGTGAATTGGTATCATGGGTGACCCCACATTAAATACTAGTTACCTAGTGTTATTGGCATAGCTCGAGACCATGCTTAAAGGGTGTATGTTGTTGAGCTGTAACAAGTAGTGCCATGCTTAACAACTGTATTGTGGTCACAAGTGAAACAAGTGGACTATGCTAGACAACTGCACACAATCAAAGCGTAACAAGTGGTTTATGCAGTTGATGTGCCATGCTAATTGTGAAAGTGTAACAAGTGGCAATACACACCATGCTAGATGATGTGTATAATGATACTCTCATCGTAGTGAAACAACTGGTGAGTGTATGTTGTGTTTGTGCTTATCACGTTTCATATTGGGATTAATTGTAGAGAAGGGCAATTAATATTTTAGAAGAGTTTTAATTATTTACACTTAGTGTGTGAACAAGCTCTAGTGTTTGAGCTATTTTTGTAAAAGTGGAAAAAGCAAGACCAATTTCATACACACAACTATTGTTAGCACCTTGGGGTTGTTTATTGAATACAATTCTCCAAAATACTCATGTCGTGGAAGTGGAGCTACATGCATGAGGGGGGAGATTGCATCCAATCTTGTCTTGATGGTGATGTTGTTCTATCGCTCTTGTTTATGCTATGTTATGCTCTTTCATATCAATTTGATGCAATTCTATGCTTTAATCTTGCTGTATTTTCATTATTGTCTGGAATATTTAGATCTCCATGTACCAAAGGTCATGTAACAAGAATGAACCTAGGTCCAAACTTTCAAGCCACTCTAAAGCACAATTTTGATATTCTATGCATGCACATGTAGAGTTGGGCCCTATGACCATTTTAAAGTTCACAAAACAATTGATACAAGAGAGTACAGAATGGCCCTATGATTATTCTTGCAAAGTACAATGTGCTCTAGAATGACCAAAAGGCCACTCTACCATGTACAATGTGCTTTGAGAGAATTTCCCTAGGGCCATTCTTTCAAGCACATTATGCTTACAAGAATGGCCCTAAGGCTAGGCCATTATCCCATGGACAATCTTGATGTATTTTTCATGAAATTTTAGAGATTGGCCCTACGGAGTTGGCACAAGGGAGTGTATAATGCGCCTATGGCCATTCTAAAGCACACCATGGATGTTAGAATGGCCCTAGGGTCATTCTTTCAAGCACACCCTGGATACAAAATACATCAAGATTGTCCATGGAAGAATGGCCCTAGGACCATTCTTGTAAGCACAATGAGCTTGAAAGAATGGCATTAAGGCCATTCTAAAGCATAACATGGATGGTAGGATGGCCCTAGGCCCATTCTTTCAAGCACACTATGGATGGTATGTTTTAGAATGGCATTAAGGCCATTCTAAAGCATAACATGGATGGTAGGATGGCCCTAGGCCCATTCTTTCAAGCACACTATGGATGGTATGTTTTAGAATGGCCATAGGGCCATTCTTTCCAGCACATTGTTCTTACAAGAATGGCCCTAGGCTATAATTCTTCCATTGACAATCTTGATGTATTTTGCATGCATGTGTAAAGATTGACTACTCTAAAGCACACCATGGATGGAAGAATGGACCTAGGGCTATTCTTTCAAACACATTGTGCTGATAAGAATGGCCCCCTAGGACCATTCTTCCATGGGAAATCTTGATGTATATTGCATGCATATGTAAGGATTGGCACTACAACAAAGGTTACACAAGGGAGTGTAGAATGACCCTAAGACCATTCTTACAAGCACATTGTGCTTTGGAATGGCCCTAGGGCCATTCTAAAGATAATCATGGATGGGAGAATGGAACTAGGTACAATCATTCTCGAGCCACTCTAAACCACTATTTTGATATTTTATGCATGGACATGTAAAGTTTGGGCCAATGACCATTCTAAAGTACACCAATAGTTGTCACAAGAGAGTAGAGAATGGCCTTATGACTAATCTTGCAACAACAAGCACAATGTGCACTAGAATGACCAATAGGTCATTCCACCATGCACAATGTGCTTTGCGAGAATGGTCCCTGGGCCATTTTAAAGCACACCCTGGATGGTAGAATGGCCCTAGGTCCATTCTATCATGCACTCCATGAATGGTGTGCTGTATAATGGCCCCAGGGCCATTCTTTCAGGAATATTGTGCTTACAAGAATGGCCCTATGGCCATTATTCCATGGATGATTTCGATTGTATTTTACATGCATATATAGATACTGGGCCCTATGGCCATGATTCCATGGATAATTTCGATTGTATTTTACATGCATACATAGATACTGGGCCATAGGGAGTTGACACAAGGGAGTGGAGAATGGTCCTAGGGCCATTCTAAAGCACACCATGGATGTTATAATGGCCCTAGGCAGAATCTTTCAAAAAAAACACCATTCTTGCAAGCATAATGTGATTTGGAATCACCCTAAGGCCATTCCACCATGCATAATATGCTTAAAAGAATGGCTCTAGGGCCATTCTAAAGAACATCATGGATGGTATAATGGACCCAGGTCAAATCATTCAAGCTACTCTAAAGCACATTTTTGATATTTTATGCATACACATGTAGATTTTGGTCTTATGACCATTCTAGATTTCACCACAGCAATTGACATAAGAGATTAGAAAATGGCCCTATGACTATTCTTGAAAGCATAATGTGCTCTAGAATGACCAAAATGTCATTCTACCAACACACTATACTATGAGAGAATGGCACTAGGGCCATTCTAAAGCACACCATGGATGGTATAACGGCCCTATGGACATTCTACCATGCATTGCATGGATGGTGTCCTTTAGAATGGCCCTAGGGCCATTCTTTTAAGCATATTGGGCTTAGAAGAATGGCCCTAGGGCCATTATTCCATGGACAATCTTGATGTATTTTGCATCCATCTGTGTAGAGATTTCCTATTCTAAAGAACACCAAGAATGGCCCTAGGGCCATCCTTCCATAGAGAATCTTGATGTATTTTGCATCCATCTATTAGACATTGCCTATTCTAAATGGATGGAAGAATGGACCTATGGCCATTCTTTCAAGCACACCATGGACGATGTGCTTTAGAATGGCCCTAGGGACATTCTTCCAAGCACATTGTGCTTATAAGAATGGCCCTATGACCATTCTTCCATGGATAATGTTGATGTATATTGCATGCATATGCAGAGATTGGTGTTAGGGAGTTCACACAATGGAGTGGAGAATGGAGTGGACAATGGAGTGGAGAATGGTCATAATAAAATTTTTACAAGCACAATGTGCTTTTGAATGACCTTAGGTCCATTCCACCATGCAGAATGTGCTTGAAAGAATGGCCCTAGGGCCATTCCAAAGAACATCATGGATGGTAGAATGGACCTAGGTCCATTCCTTCAAGCCACTCTAAAGCACGATTTATATATTTTATGCATGCACATGTAGAGTTTGGCCCTATGACCATTCTAAAGTTCACCAACATTTGAGACAAGAGAGTAGAGAATGATCCTATGACTATTCTTGCAAGCACAATATGCTATAGAATGACCAAAAGGCTATTCTACCCTAGGGACATTTTAAAGCACACCATGGATGGCAAAATTTCCCTAGGGCTATTCTTTCAAGCACAACCGTGATGGTGTGACTTAGAATGGCCCTAGGGCCACTCCCATGGATAATCTTGATGTATTTTGAATGCATGTGTAGAGATTAGCTCTAGGGAGTTGACACAAGGGAGTGGAGAATGGCCCTAAGACCATTCTTACAAGCACACTTGATTTGGAATGGCCCTAAGGATACTCCACCATGCATAATGTGCTTGAAAGGGCCATTCTAAAGAACATCATGGATGGTAGAATGGACCTAGGTCAAATCTTTCAAGAACATTGTGTATGGTAGAATGGCGCTAGGGCTATTGTAAAGCACATTGTGGATGGTAGAATGTCCCTAGGGCCATTCTAAATCACATCACGGATGGTAGAAGAATGGCCTTAGGGTCATTCTTTTAAGCATACTAAGCAAGTAGAATGGTTCTAGTGCCATTGTACCATGCACATTTTTTATGTTTTTATGTATGCACGGGTATAGAATGACATTGGAACCATTCTAAAATTCACCAACAGTTGACATAAGGGAGTAGAAAATGGCCCTAAAGATTAGCATGCACATCTAGAGATTATCCCAAGAACCATTCTAAAATTTACCATTACTTGACACAAGGGAGTGGAGAATGGAGCTAGGACCATTCTTGGAAGTCTTGATATTTTAATATTTTATGCATGCACATGTAGAGATTGGCCCAAGTGCCAGTAGTTGACACAAGGGAGTGGAGAATGGCCTAAGACCATTCTTACAAGCACAATGTTCTTTTGAATGACCTTAGGGCCATTCCACCATGCACAATGTGCTTGAAAAGAATCGCCCTAGGGCCTTTCTAAAGAACATCATGGATGGTAGAATGGACCTAGGTCCAATCATTCAAGCCACTCTAAAGCACAGCTTTGATATTTTATACATGCACATATAGGGTTTGTCCCTATGACCATTCTAAAGTGTTGAGATTCAAGCTCGATGTCAGTGTGAGCCAGCTATGCTATGTACTGGCAGATTAGGTAGGAACATGTGTGAGACATAAATGACCGCGTGTCCAGCTGGTCATAGTGTGTGGACATTAGCTAGGGTTAGTAGAGTGTGGACACAACTCATTGTGTGTTGTGTGGATTATGGATTAGTGCATTATGCTTTGTGTGAGAGTGGACATGGCTTCTCTCTATGGTTAGGGTTTGCAATATACATTAGGGTTTGCTCCTGTGTGTGTGTCTCCTCCCTCTCTACCGTTCTTTCAACATGGTATCAGAGCCTTGTGCTGTTTATTAGGGTTTATGAGTGAGTGAGTGAGTGAAGAGGGAAAAGAAGAAGCTGTGAAGAGAAGCTGTGAAGCTTGCCATTGGAGCTGTGAAGCTTGGAGCACACCAAATACTATCAGATCTGAAAGCTTGGCCTACCGGGTAAGGTCCTCTAAACATCCTTGAGCGGATTGCAGGTGATACAGGCAAAAACAAAGCAAAATAGAGCAAATCAAAGCAAAGCAAAATTCTGGTTTTTGAAGCTTTCCATTAAAGCTTGACAACATTGATGTATGGTGGAAATACGTGTGATTCTGGCAAAAGACATATGCATTTGTCAAAGAGGGATGTATTAGCAACCCATGTGCAAGCCTTGAACAATTTTTGGAGAAGAGGGCTATGTGATTTGTTTGGTCAATGATGCCTAATTGAGCTGGGAATGAGCTGATTAAAACAGGCTGTCCACTGGTTTGCAGAGAAACAGAGCATTTTAATTGAGCAATTAATCTTTGGTGTTTTACAATTGGACAAATTCCTCTTACATGGAGTTGATGGACACTATTGCTAAGCCAATGAATGCCTGGTTGCTCAATTTGGTCAAATATTGAAGAAATTAGAGCCAAATCATTACTGGTTTTTCTGGTTTTTCTGGTTTTTCTGGTTTTTCCAAAAACAGAAAAAGGGGTTTTTCAAAAATTGATAATTACACATGTCAGATGGAGTTGATACTCAACATTGAGGTTCATTAGGTGTCAATGCAAGTTGCCTAGACTTGATTGCACCATTACATTGCGATTTGGAGCCTTGGAAGGCGTGTCAATTCAGGGTATCCCGTACTGAGTGAGTCAGTTCATCTTGGATAATTACAGGTTGATTTCCTACATCAAATTTGGAGTTTGTTGGCTATCTTGGAGTATCTGGAACATTCATTGGAGTGTGGTTGAGCTGAGGAAGGCTCATTTACAGATTTGAAGTGTGCGGAAGGTGTACGCATTGAGCAACATGTCGGACAATCCAGTTCAGATTGTTGGTGAAAAGCTGGATAGGAAGAACTTCCAGGCGTGGAAGTACAGGATAAAGAGTTTCTTGAAAGGAAAAGGATTTTGGAATCTCATTACAGGTGCTGAGCCTGAGCCTGAGCTACCTCGGCAACCTACACAGCAGCAGCTTATTGCTCATAAGCAATGGTCAGAGAGAGCATTCAAAGTGCTGCATTATTTGTCTATATGCATTTCTGATGCTATGCTCATACACATTCAGGATGCTGAGAATCCCAAAGATGCATGGGATACTTTGGTCAAGATGTTTGATACAGATACGAGTGCTCGCAAGTCTCAATTGCGACAGCAGATACACAATGTGAAAAGGAATAAAAGGAGCATACATGATTATGTGCAAGAAATCAAGAAGTTTGCAGATGCATTGGCCACAATAAATGCCCCCATGCCTGATGATGATTTGGTGGATATTACCTTGCGTGGTCTTGGCAAGGAATACAAATCTTTTGATACATCTATCTCAGTGAGGAGTACAGGTCTCCCCGACTTTGATGAGTTGGTTTCACTCTTGTTGGTTGTAAGGTTCCCCCCTTCCACAAATAGGGGAAACACTTAAGATAGTCCGCTAAGTCTTATCTTAGAGAAAATTTTCTACTCATCGACACCTTGACCATACAGAGATTCAAGGATACGATTCATAGGTAAGACCTAGTTCTATCCCGCAGGGGGAGCGTGGTCTTCTAAAATCAAATCACCCATAGGGTAATTGATCACATAAATTGGGCAACTACAAGACTTGATTTCTAGAGGCAACGCTTTTTTCCTCATCCATGCAAGGCACAGCCCCCGCTGGCCTAGTCTTCTAGAATAGAGTTGCCCGAGAACCTATTTATCTAACGTAGGGCTTTCACTTAATATGTTGGAAAGCTACCCGACTAATCGGGTCCACCCGTCCGTAGGATGGTGCCGTCGGGGCATTCCATCCTCCCACTTTCCACCCTACTCACGCGTCAATTTGTTTTCTAATTAATCCTACCACACTGTTTGACATAAATAAACATGTTCTTTAATTAAGGCCCTTTTCACAAGGTTTGTTAAAACAGCCTTTTTCTACAATACAATCATACCAAAGACAAGATTTATAAAAACAAAGTTTAATCATGAATCAATTTCATACAAGCCAAACCGGCTCTCTTATTCTTTTCCTTTATACCGCCGATGATCTAGAATTCGGCCTTCTAGCCTCCACATGCTGGGCAAAACCCTACGGGACCATACACCTCATCGTCGGCCGCTGGCGAGGACTCAAGCCGGCCTGTCGCCCTCTCAGGCTCCATCGCTCGATCCTCCCGCCCCTCAGAGGGATGTCTGCGCACTAGGGTGGGCTAATTCACTGCACTAGCCTGGGCCCTCAGAACTAGGCAGCATCACAATCACTTGCCTCAATCGGCAAACCTCATTCTCCCAATGGTATGAGGGATACCATGGGCCAACTCCGGGCCTTACTAACGTCTCCGCCGTCCGGCTATACAAGCACAGGAACGGGGCAGCGTCAAGGCAGGGAGAGTTGTACCTGTATCTTAATTTAACCAAGATAACAATCCGTTTACTCACTAAACCATAGGACTACAATTCATGTTACTTTCTTAAGAAAACAATCCTTTTCTCACACAGATTTTAGCATGAGATTGCGATAAGACATTCTTTATTAAGGCATATGTTGTTGTTTAAAAGAATACAAACTTTAAATGGTAAATCAATCAAATAGATCACTGTAACAATCAATAGAGAAGCCGGGGCCATACCTCAACCCCTAAGAATGATATGTAAATTAAAAAAAATAAAAAAACAAAATATGTATATACCTTATAGAAATTTGTCGTTTATCTCGTTGTCCTTGCTTGTTAACAAGAGCTTTAGAACTTGACATATGAGAATAGAGTCTTCTAATACCTTGTCCTTTGATTAAAATCATCCAATAATCTCCAAGCTTTATCTCCTCTTACTCATACTGTGATTCTTCTCTCTTTCTAAGATCTATGGCAAAATAGCCTTCTTCTACAGGTCTACAGCATAGTATTCTTTCTCTAAAAGAAAAGCTATGGAGTTTTGGTCTCTTCCTCCGAAAGACTATAGAAATCTAAGCTTCTTTTCTAAGATATTAGATAAGAATGAAGGGATATATGCATCTCAAACTCTAGGATTACCTTGAGGCTACTTGCTGTCTTCTCACAGTTTTCTCTATGTGAAGACCCTGACAGAAACAGCAAACTGTTTCGGCCATAACTCTCTGATAAAAACTCAGAATATGGTCATGTAACCAGTCAAAAGAACGGGAAGGTATCTGGTCTACAAGCTTACGTGGGCAGAATAGGCAAAAACGTGTGTATATAGCCGCAAACGCACCATCTTTAGAAACGCGTTGTTTTTCCACATTTCTAATATGCATGGACTCTAAATGTGTAAAAGTACTCTAAATATGATCTCTTATCACCTAAAATCGAAATTCTATTTTTGGGGATACTTATCTCTTAATAGAACTATTCTTATGTTCTTATTTCTTTTAGGATTTTTTTGGAGCTAATATTTTTTTTTCTAATACTTTTCTAATGTTTCTAGCCTTATTATCTCACTCTTTCTAATTACACTCTCTTTTCTTATTGAAATCTATATTAAAAGAGACACATACATACATGGCTTGGGAGGGACGTTACATTGGTTGAGGAAATCAAGCTCAGTGATTCATTTCTGGATGCATCTACTAGCCATGATGATGGTAGAAATCAGGCTTTCTACTCGCAGAGAGGCTTTAGAGGTAGGGGGAGATTCGCATCACGTGGACGTGGTGGTAATGGTCGTGGATGGCAGGATAGACCTCCACAACAGAATTTTCAGCCTTCTTATGGTGCTCGAGGTGGTCGTGGTTATGCACCTCAAAGAGGCAGAGGTAACCCCCGTGGACGAGGACGTTGGCAAGGCCAACAAATTTCTATGCAAGATGTGGAATGCCATTATTGTGGCAAATATGGTCATATGGCGAGAGATTGTTTTCGCAAACAGAATGATTTGAGAGGGGGAAGAGCACAATGTGGTGGTCATTATGGTGGAAACTATGCACAACATGGTGGTAACTATGCATCAAGTAGCAATGATGGAACTGCAAATCATTTGTTTGCCATGAAGCATGTTGTGGGTTCTATGACAACAAATGCTGAGAATGATGATACATGGTATATGGACTCAGGAGCATCAAATCATATGACATGCCATGGTGAATGGTTTGAGCACATGAAGCCAATGGATGTCAAAGGCTATGTGGAAACAGGTGATGATACCCAGCATGTCATTACACATGTTGGAAGTGTACCATTGGTCATGCATAATGGTCAGACAAAGTCTATGTCAGATGTGTTGTATGTGCCTTCGATCACTAAAAGCTTGGCCTCAGTTGGTCAAATGGTAGAACAGGGATTACAGGTTAGATTCAATGAGCATGGATGCTTCGTTGAAGACTTCAAACATGGATGTAGAGTGATTGCTAAAGGCAAGAAAGAAGGAAGACTGTTTAAGCTGGATGCTGGAATTCCTGAGCTAAAATCAGCCATGTTCTCAAAGAGCAGGAATGTGGTACAGGATATTGATATGTGGCACAAGAGGATTGGCCATGTCAATATACAGAGATTAAAGAACATGCAAACAAGAGGCATTGTCAATGGTTTGGCTAGGTTCAAATATGATGGACATATGCATGTTTGTGAAGCCTGTCAGTTTGGGAAGCAGGCAAGATTGAGGTTTCCTAGAGAAGGAAATATGAGTAACAGGCCACTTGAGATAGTACACAGTGATGTATGGGGTCCTGCACAAAACCCATCTATCAAAGGCAATTTATACTATGTTACATTCATTGATGACTTTAGCAGGATGACATGGATATACTTTCTGAAAGAGAAGAGTGAAGTGTTGGAAAAATTCATGGATTTCAAAGCTTTTGCAAAAAAGCAGTATGGCTGTTGGATTAAATGTCTGAGGACAGATGGAGGTGGTGAATACACCTCAAAAGCTTTTGAGCATTTCTTGAGGAAGCATGGAATAAGGAGACAGCTGACTTGCAGGTATACACCTCAGCAGAATGGTGTGGCTGAGAGAAAGAATAGAGTCATATGTGAAGTGGCAAGGGCAATGCTCAATGAAAAGAGCATGCCAGATTACTATTGGGCAGAAGCATGTGCTACTGCAGTGTATATTTTGAACAAAACACCTACAGCAGCCATTCATGGAAGCACGCCAGAGATGCGGCTTACAGGTTACAGGCCAGACATTGGACATCTTAAAGTTTTTGGATGCATAGCTTATGTGCATGTGCCTGATGAAAGAAGAAGGAAGTTGGATCCTAAAGCAGAGAAATGTGTATTTGTTGGATATGCACAGGATCGAAAGGCCTACAAGTGTTATAATCCACAAACTAGACAAGTGGTCATCTCACGTGATGTGGTGTTTGATGAGCTTGCTAGTTGGTACAAGGCAAAAGATGAAGGTGTTATTGAGTCACTTGAGGCTGATGTGCCTGTGAACTTGCCATCACAAGCAAGTTCTAGTTCTACTACTATGTCTGGGCCAGCAGCAGAAGCTGAGAGCAGCAGTGTACGTCCATGGTCAGGACGTTTGAGGCATGAGAGTGTAAGCACTGTGGGAGTAGTGCTATGGATAAAGGCAAAAAGAAAGTCGAAGGAATTGGAATCACAGGATATGAGTCATCTAGTTCTGAGAGTTTGGATGAGGAGCTTGGCATACCTGTTTTACGCACACCTGGTGCTAGGCAGGACAGATATGTGCCACCACATGCTAGAGTTACAGGTGTACAGAGTGACCCGCAGGCATTGCGGAGATCCCAGAGGGTCAGATATCCTATTGACAGATTGACATATAGAGATTTTGCTATGCACTATGCATACATGATATCTATGGTGAAGCATGTGGAACCTACATGCTATACAGAGGCTATTGGAGAGCATGTATGGGAAAAAGCAATGGATGTGGAGATGGACGCATTAGTCCATAATGATACATGGGACTTGGTTGCACTACCAAAGGACAAGAATGTTATTGGATGTAAATGGGTTTACAAAGTGAAGTGCAAATCTGATGGTTCTATTGAGAGACATAAAGCTAGATTGGTAGCAAAGGGTTATGCACAGACCCAAGGATTGGATTATGATGAGACGTTTAGTCCAGTGGCTAAGATGGGCACAGTGAGAGCAGTCATTGCTATGGCTGCAGCTAATGGCTGGGAAATGCATCAAATGGATGTTAAGAATGCATTTCTGAATGGAGATCTACAAGAGGAAGTATACATGGCACAGCCAGAAGGGTATGTACACCCTAGATATCCCACTCACGTATGCAGGTTGAAAAAGGCATTGTATGGTCTAAAGCAAGCACCTCGTGCTTGGAGTGATAAGATGAGCAGATATCTTATCTCACTTGGTTTTCAGATTTCTACAGCAGATTCTTCACTCTATGTGAAGAAGACAGAGCATGGGATTGTGTTACTAGTCATCTATGTGGATGATTTGATTATCACAGGTGATCATAGTGCAGATGTGATGCATGTCAAGAAAGCTTTGAGTGGGCAATTTGACATGAAAGATCTTGGTGAGTTGAGATATTTCCTTGGCATTGAAGTGGTGAAAGATCATGCAGGTACTTGGTTAGTACAGCGCCAATATGCATTGGATATGTTGGCAAAGTATGGCATGACAGGGTGTAAGCCTATGAGTACACCATTGGAGCAAAATGTGAAGTTGCGGGCTGATTATGGCGAGGAATTGGATGATCCTTCTATGTACAGGAAGATGGTTGGTAGTCTCATATACATGACTATCACACGCCCGGATTTGAGTTATGCGGTGGGGCTAGTGAGTCAGTTTATGCAGAGCCCCAGGAAACCACATTTGGATGCAGTGAGACGCATCATGAGATATGTGAAGACCACAGCACATTATGGTTTATTTTATGAGAGTGGTAAAAGCTTGGACAAACATGGCTACACAGATGCTGATTGGGCAGGTAGCGCATATGACAGGAGGTCTACTAGTGGATATGCTTTTACACTTGGAAGTGCCGTGGTGAGTTGGAGTAGCAAAAAGCAACCTACAGTTGCTTTATCCAGTACAGAGGCTGAGTACAGAGGAGCAGCCATTGCTACTTGTGAGGCTATATGGTTAAAAAGTCTCTTGGCAGATTTATGTGAGCCTCTTGATGGGAAAGTTGTCATTCATTGTGACAACATGAGCAGTATACAGTTGGCAAAGAATCCAGTGTTTCATGCGAGGACCAAACACATAGAGGTCCATTATCACTTTGTCAAAGAGAAGGTGCTCGATGGTTCAGTTGATCTTCAGTATGTGAAGACTGATGAGCAGGTGGCTGATATCTTTACGAAGCCACTTAGCAGGGAGAAGTTTGAGTACTTCCGGACTATGTTGGGAGTACATGGGATGAGCTTGAGGGGGAGTGTTGAGAGCCTTGATATCCCAAGCTCATCTACATCTTCATCGGCAGTACATCATGAGCTTGAGAGGGGCTGTTGAGATTCAAGCTCGATGTCAGTGTGAGCCAGCTATGCTATGTGCTGGCAGATTAGGTAGGAACATGTGTGAGACATAAATGACCGCGTGTCCAGCTGGTCATAGTGTGTGGACATTAGCTAGGGTTAGTAGAGTGTGGACACAACTCATTGTGTGTTGTGTGGATTATGGATTAGTGCATTATGCTTTGTGTGAGAGTGGACATGGCTTCTCTCTATGGTTAGGGTTTGCAATATACATTAGGGTTTGCTCCTGTGTGTGTGTCTCCTCCCTCTCTACCGTTCTTTCAACATAAAGTTCACCAAAACTTGAAAAAAGAGAGTAGAGAATGGACCTATGACTATTCTAGAAATCACAATGTGCTCTAGAATGACCAAAAGGCCATTCTACCCTAGGGCCATTCTAAAGCACACCATGGATGGTAAGGCCATTCCACCATGCATCATGTGCTTGAAAGAATGGCCCTAGGGCCATTCTAAAGAACATCATGGATGACCTAGGTCCAATCTTTCAAGCACATTTTGCATGGTAGAATGGATTGGCATACACATTTAGAGATTGGTCCAAGAACCATTCTAAAATTTACCTGTAGTAGTTGACACAAGGTAGTGGAGAATGGAGCTAGAACCATTCTTGCAAGTCTTAATATTTTATTATTTTATGCATGCACATGTAGAGATTGGGCCAAGAACTATTCTAAAATTTACCAATAGTTGACACAAGGGAGTGGAGAATGGCCCTAGGACCATTCTTGCTAGTACAATGTGCTTTTATAATGGCCTACGATGCACAATGTACTTGAAAGAAAGGCCCTAGGGCCATTCTATAGCATATCATGGATGGTATAATGGACCTAGGTCCAATCTTTCAATCTAATCTTAGGCCATTCAAGCATACACAATGCACTTGAAATAATGGCCTTAGGGCTATTTTAAAGAATGGACCTATGGCCATTCTTTTAAGCACATTGTGAAAGTAGAGTAGCCCTAAGGAACATCCTATAAGCACAATGTTCTCTATGATGGCCCTATCACCATTCTCCTACATTGGCCCTAGGGAGTTGTCATAAGGGAGTGGAGAATGGCTCTGAGACCATTCTTGCAAGCACAATGTGATTTGGAATGGCCCTAAGACCACTCCACCATGCACAATGTGCTTGAAAGAATGTCCCTAGGTCCATTTTAAAGACAATCATGGATGGTAGAAAAGACCTAGGTCCAATCATTCAGGCCACTCTAAAGTAGAGTTTTGATATTTTATGCATGCACATGTAGATTTTGGCCGTATGACCATTCTAAAGTTCACCAATAGTTAACAAAAGAGAGTAGAGAATGGTCCTATGACTATTCTTGTAAGAACAATGTTCTCTAGAATGACCAAAAGGCCATTCTACCATGCACAATGTGCTTTGAGAGAATGGCCTTAGGGCCATTCTTTCAAGCACATAATGGATGGTGTGCTTTAGAATGTCCCTAGGGCCATTATTCCATGGACAATCTTGATGTATTTTGCATATATATGTAGAGATTGTCCCTAGGGATTTGACACAAGGAGTGGAGAATGGCCCTAGGGCCATTTTAAAGCACACCATGGATGGTAGAATGGCCCTATGACCATTCTTTCAAGCACAACATGGATTCAAAATACATCAAGCTTATCCATGAAATAAAGGCCCTAGGTCCATTCTTGTAATCACACGAATAATGAGCTTGAAAGAATGGCCCTAGGGCCATTCTAAAGCATACCATGGATGGTAAAATGGCCCTAAGGCCATTCTTTCAAGCACACCATGGATTGTGTGCTTTAGAATGGCCATAGGGCCATTATTTAAAGCACATTGGGCTTACAAGAATGGCCCTACGACCATTCTTCCATGAAAAGATGCAGGGGGGAAGAGAGCTTGAGCTCTTGCAAGCACACACACACACTCACAAAACCCTAATAGAGAAGACACAAGGTGAGAGGTACTCAACCAAATACATACACGGGTTCTCTATAGTGTGAACCCGACTAAATGAGCTGGCGCTATAACTATGCCAGTCTCTAGAATGGCTGTCACACAGCCTGTCATCCCACTGGCCGCATATCACCCAAGATCTCACCAACCATGCTAGTGGTGTAAGTGTGGGGCCTATCCCCCAGGCGGGTCATCAGTGTCCATCGCCTCACTAGATGAGCTCGATATCTCAACACTCCCCCTCGAGCTCAGCTCCATCTCATGTACGCCAAGTGAAGCCCTGAATCTGCGGAGCTTCTCTGTACCCAATACTTTGGTGAAGATGTCAGCTACTTGATCCTCTATGCTGACATAAACAAGGTCAAGGTCTCCTGCCAAGACCTTCTCTCTGACGAAGTGGTAGTGGACCTCTATGTGCTTCGTACGAGCATGAAAGACTGGGTTCCTGGCCAACTGTATACTGCTAATGTTGTCACAGAAAATGACAACTTGTCTATCCACTGATAGACCCAAATCTGCAAGTAGCTTCCTCAACCAAGCTACCTCACATGCTGCCATAGCAGCTCCTCTGTACTCGGCCTCTGTACTCAAACCGTAGGCTACTTCTTGCTGCTCCAAGTCACAGCAGCACTCCCCAAAGAAAACATGAATCCACTAGTAGATCTCCTATCTGAGATACTACCAGCCCAATCAGCATCTGTGTACCCATGTACACATATCTCTGTCCTAGTCTCATAGAATAGTCCACAATGCAAAGTAGACCTCACATACCTCAGTATGCGTCTCACTGCATCCAAATGCGGTTTTCGTGGAACCTGCATAAACTGACTCACCAACCCAACAGCATAGCTCAAATCTGGTCTGGTGATCGTCATGTAGATCAAACTTCCTACTATGCTCCTGTACATAGTAGGATCCTCCAAGATCTCTCCTGAATCTTCACTCAACTTGCCATTCTGATCCAATGGCACAGAAATAGGCTTACAGCCTGTCATACCATACTTGGACAACATGTCCAAGCCATACTGTCTCTGCAGTAATCCAATACCATATGGTGAGACCTAATCACCTCAATGCCCAAGAAATATCTGAGCTCCCCCAGATCCTTCATCTCGAACTTCTGTCTAAGCAAGATCTTTACATCAAAGATCTCTACATCATGGTCCCCCATAATGATCAAGTCATCTACATAGATGACAACAAGCACAATCCCTCTATCACCATGTCTCACATACAATGAGAAATCTGCATTGGCTACATGAAAGCCAATAGTGACAAGATATTCAGAAATCTTGTCAGACCATGCTCTTGGTGCTTGCTTTAAGCCATACAAGGCTTTCTTCAACCTGCAAACATGCTCGGGGTGACTCACATCCTCATAACCAGGTGGCTGCAACATATACACCTCTTCTTGCAAATCCCCATGCAAGAATGCATTCTTTACATCCATCTGATGTAAAGACCATTGCTTTGACGCAGCCACTGCTATCACAACTCTCACCGTTGCCATCTTGGCAACTGGGCTGAAAGTTTCCTCATAATCAATCCCATATGTCTGCGCATATCCTTTGGCTACCAATCTAGCCTTGTACCTGTTTATGCTTCCATCACTGTTATGTTTAACTTTGTACACCCACTTGCATCCAATGGCTTTCTTGCCTTCAGGCAATGGCACTAAATCCCAAGTTTCATTTCCATATAGTGCATCCATCTCCTCATCCATAGCTTTCTCCCAACACACATTTCCAACAGCCTCATCAATGCATGTGGGCTCAACAACCTGCACAACCTTTGCCATATATGCATAGTGATGTGCCACATAACCATCATATGTAAATCTCTGCACAGGGTTCTTCACTCTCCCTGATCTTCGCAGCTTTTCATTCATGGCTTCCATAGCCTTCTTTACACCAGGTGTTCTCATAGCTGGGATCCCAAGCTCCTCATCAAGGCTCATATCTGAGCCACTAGACTCTCCATCAACATGAGAATGCCCTGCAGAAATGTCAGGCATACCAAGGGGCTCAACCACTTTCTCTTTTCCTTTACGTGATGTAGTAATCACATTTGCAGGGCTGGTATTATGACACAGCCTGCCACTCCATGGTCTATCAACAAACCCACTAGATGAGAACTCTCCTGGTCCACTCAAAGACTGTGATTGCTGACGTGCATTCTGTGCAACCACACTTCCACTCACATCAGCCCCAACAGCTTCTTTTTCAGTAACATACCAGCTGCTCATCTCATCAAACACAACATCCCTACTTACCCTCAACTCACGTGTAGCAGGGTTATAACACCTGTATCCCTTTTGCTCAAGGGAATATCCAATAAACACACATTTTTCAGCTTTTGGATCCAGCTTAGTTCTCAGCTCATTTGGCACATGCACATATGCAATGCATCCAAAGACTTTCAGATGAGACAAATCTGGTTTCTGCCAGTAAACCTCTCCTCTGGAGTTACATCATGTATGGCTGTAGTTAGAGTCCTGTTCATGATGTATACTGCTGTAGAAACAGCCTCAGCCCAATAGCAATGCGGCATATTCTTCTCTTCCATCAATGCTCGTGCAATCTCAGCAATGTGCCTGTTTTTCCGCTCAGCAACTCCATTTTGCTGCGGAGTGTATCTGCATGTAAACTGTCTGCGAATACCATTCTTCTTTAAAAATTCAGAGAACTCATTGGAGAAGTACTCTCCCCCTCCATCTGACCTTAGGCACTTTACATATTTCCCTGTTTGCTTTTCAACCAAAACTCTGAAATTCTGAAAGTGAGTGAACACCTCACTCTTCTCCTTCATGAAATATACCCACACTTTCCTTGTGTGGTCATCAATGAAAGTCACATAGTACCTGCAGCCTCCCATAGATATGATCTTCGTAGGACCCCATACATCTGAATGCACAACATCTAGTGCATTTCTGCTCACATATCTGTTACGTGGAAACACATGCTTTGTTTGCTTCCCAAATTGGCATGCTTCACATATTTTCTGCATACCTTCCACTTTAAATTTTGGCAGCCCTGTCACAATTCCTTTTGTCTGCATAGACTTCAATCTCTGCACATTTACATGTCTAATTCTTTTATGCCATATGTCTGTGTCTGCAACAACTCCTGAACCATTTGCAAACATCGCAGCACTCATTTCAGGCATGTCTACATTCAATGTAAACATTCTTCCCACTCTGTTGCCTTTTGCAACCAACCTGCACTTGTCTTTAAAATCTTCAACATAACACCCATCAGGGTTAAACCGAACCTGCAAACCCTGCTCAATCATCTGGCCAACTGAAACCAGATTCTTTGTTATGTTTGGTACATGAAGTACATCTGCAAGGTACTTCACTTTGCCATCCTGCATAGACAATGGCACATCTTCAACATGGGCAATTGGATGAGCAATGTCATCCCCTGTTTCCACAAAACCTGGTCTTTCCGGGTTTTTCATCTCCTTGAACCACTCCACATGACTCGTCATGTGGTTCGAAGCGCCTGAATCCACATACCATACATTATCTTTTTGTGCTGCATCAACATTTTCAGACATGGCATTCACGACATGCTGCATAACAAACAACCTTTCATTATCCTCATTATTTCTGCTTGAGAGGATGCATAGTTGTTTTGCTGCACTTTCCCATTTTGCATGTCAGCCTGCTTCTTATAACATTCTGCCTGCACATGTCCACGCTTACCACAATAATAGCATTCACGTGCATCATTATATTGCCTTTGCCAATTTCCACGGCCTCTTTGACTCCCCCTGCCTCTGAATTTGCCTCTTCCACCTGCGTGTTGTTGTTGTTGTTGATTCTGGGACTGTTGTTGCTGCTACTGCTGGCCATAATTCTGATTACCTGTTCGGCCACCTCCTTGACCGCGTCCACGGCCTCCTCTACCTCGTCCTCTTCCTGAACTCGTGTAGAAGGCCTGTTGCTCTGAACTATTTTTACTTTGTGAAGACTGTTGGTCTTCACCCAAGTTCTTCTCTTCGATAATCAGCATAGACACCAAATCTGTAAAGTTGGGAATGTTTTCCCGAGTCTGAATAGACGTCTTGAATGCCTTGAATTGTGGCCCGAGACCACGTAGACAGACTTCCACCTTATCATCATCATCTACTGACACGCCAATAGATGCAAGGGATTCCACAATACCCTTTATCTTCAACGCATAGTCATTCACAGACATGCTCTTTTTCTCCACAGTATGAAGTTCATTCTTCAACTGTATCTTACGTGCCTTGGTATTTGTTTCATAAAGCTTTACCAAGGTGTCCCACGCCTCCTTGGGGGACTTGGCATCCTGAATGTGCCCAATCATGGTGTCCTGTATACTAATGGAGAGCCAATACATAACCTTCCTGGCTCCTTGGTTCCAGTCTTTAAACTCTTTCACATCTGCAGCAGTCGGATTTATATCCGGTATCTCCGGTGCCTCTTCATGCTCACCTTCTATGTAGTCCCACAATAGCCTTTTCCCATCAGGAAATTCGTCAACCTGAATCTCCAAGCATGGAAGTTATTCTTGTCAAGCTTCTCAGCCACAATCTGAGTTATCCCATCATTAGACATCTTGCCAAACACACAATTTTACCAGAAACTGCACTCTGGTTTTTCCTGCACAAATGCTGTATTTTCTGCACAGCGGTACTGTAGTACTCTCAAATGTCACAACCAGTGACTTCAATATGCATACATACACCCAATGGCAACTGTAGACCTCTTTGCAGCACCCACAGTGTCTGCACAGTCAATCCATTAGGACCTCAATGGAGTCTTCTTGGGCCCTTTTATTTGGCAGTTTAAGGGAGTCAAACCTTTTCTCTTAAGAAGAAACGTTTTCTAATTTGAAACTTCAAAACGGCTACTTTATTTGAATTTGAATTTTGGGGGGAAAATGGAATTTAAAATCTAGCAGATAAAACCATATCATGTAACATATCTATGGAAAGCTGTTGATGCGTAGATCACGGATCTGTAATCCCCTCTCAAATCGGAGCTTGTATGTAGAAGTTATGGAGGTCCGAAAATTGTAAAATTGCCCCCTCCCTTTTTGGGAGAAAAAGTGCACCCTTTGATCACTCTTACACCTCTCTTAATCACCAATGGTTTTTGCTTACATGGCAGGCTCCTATTTGTCAAAAAGTTAAACGTTTCCATAACCTCATGGCAAATTAAAGGGCCCAAAAAGACTCCATTGAGTTCCTAATGTGTCTTCGTGCAGTTCTTAGAACAGAGTTCTGCAGAGAATCGATGACTTACCCGCAGTGCTCGAAATCGCCTGCTTTCTGAAAAAAGGAGGTCCAGACGCGCCCGAAACGCGTTTTCAGCCCGGAAATCCGAGTCCAAAGGACTGTATTGTTGCCCTATAGCTTTACTCCCGCGAAGAAAGCTCCTCAATCAGAGATCGTTTGCCGGTGCCTCCCGTAGAGCTCCCGACAAGGGTGTAGTCACCAACACAATAGAGAAGAGTAGTTGAAGCTCTTACCCTCGTATCGCTTCCTGTGATTCTCTTGCTTGCAGCTCAGCCCTTAGCACGAACTAGGCTCTAATACCATGAAAAGATGCAGGGGGAAAGAGAGCTTGAGCTCTTGCAAGCACACACACACACTCACAAAACCCTAATAGAGAACACACAAGGTGAGAGGTACTCAACCAAATACATACACGGGTTCTCTATAGTGTGAACCCGACTAAATGAGCTGGCGCTATAACTATGCCAGTCTCTAGAATGGCTGTCACACAGCCTGTCATCCCACTGGCCGCATATCACCCAAGATCTCACCAACCATGCCAGTGGTGTAAGTGTGGGGCCTATCCCTCAGGCGAGTCATCAGTGTCCATCGCCTCACTAGATGAGCTCGATATCTCAACATTCCATAAACAATCTTGATGTATTTTACATGCATGTGTAGAGATTGGCCCTAGGGAGTTGACACAAGGGAGTGGAGAATGGCCCTAAGACCATTCTTGCAAGTACAATGTGCTTTGGAATGGCCCTAAGGCCATTACACCATGCATAATGTGCTTGAAAGAATGGCCCTATGGCCATTCTAAAGAACATCATGGATCGTAGAATGGACCTAGGTCCAATCTTGCAAGCACATTGTGCATGGTAGACTGGCCCTAGGGCCATTCTAAAGCACATTATGGATCGTAGATTGGCCCTAGGGCCATTCTAAAGCACATCATTGGATGGTAGAACTACCCTAGGGCCATTGTTTCAAGCACATTGTATAGGTAGAATGGCACTAGAACCATTCTATAATTCACCATCAATTGACATAAGGGGTTAGAGAATGGCTCTATGGATTGGCATGCACATCTAGAGATTGGCACAAGGACCATTCTAAAATTTACGAGTAGTTGACACAAGGGAGTGGAGAATGGAGCTAGGACCATTCTTGCAAGTCTTAATATTGTAGTATTTTATGCATGCAGGTGTAGAGATTGGCCCAAAAACCATTCTAAAATTTACCACCAACAGTTGGCACAAGAGAGTGGAGAATGGCCCTAAGGCTATTCTTGAGCACATTGTGTAGGTAGAATGGCCCTAGGGCCGTTCTCAAGCACATTGTGTAGGTAGAATGGCCCTAGGGCCATTTTAAAGCATTGTGCTTGCAACAATGGCCCAAGGGCAATTCTACCATGCACAATCTTGATATTTTATACATGTATATGTAGAGATCGGCCTCCTAAAATTCACCATCATGGATGGTAGAATGGACCTAGGTGTAATCTTTCATGCCCATTGTGCATGGTAGAATGGCCCTATGACCATTCTTGCCATGCACATGTAGAGATTGGCCATAGAACCATTCTAAAATTCACCCATTGTGTTGACATAAGGGAATGACAAATTTAAATTTTGGGAGAAAATTCAAATTTCAAATTTTGGGGAAAATTTTTAATTTTATGGGAAACTCAAGTTTTAAAATTTGGCGAGAAATTCAAATTTCAAATCTTGCGAGATTTAACATTTTATCAGGGAATTAAAATTTACAAGGCAATTAAACTTATGTGGGAAAATTCAAATTTAAAATTTGGGAGAAATTCAAATTTCAAATCTTGGGGGAATGCAAATTTTGACAAGAAATTTAAATTTACAAGGCAATTGCAATAAAATTTGAAGAGAAATTTTAAATTTTGGGAATGTTAGAATGCCAATCTAAAGATGGTTTAGAAGCTTTGTGCATGGTAGCTTGGCCCTAGGACCAATCTACCAGGCAAAGATAATGTAGCTTTGTTCATGGTAGCTTGGCCCTAGGGCCAATCTAGATTCTCTTGTGTGTGGTAGTTTGGTCTTAGGGACACTCTAGATTCTCTTGTGTACCCTAGGGCTAATGTAAATTGAGATTGACCCTAGGCCCAATCTATTTAGCCCATCTCTCTCGAAGTTGAGACCCATTTTCAAATTCGCACTCTCAATTTAGACTCTTCATCCCATCTCTCCCAAAGTTTCCCACCCAATTTTAAATTTACAAGATTACAAAATTTGCCCCAATTTTGACTCAGAAGTTTCCCCTCCCAAGCCTCTCATGCATCAGCATCATCAACATTCAACCAAACAAACAAAAGGTGCACTTTCTTCTATTTTGATTTTCTTATGTATGTATGTATGTGCGTACGTGCATCCACATACACACATACATAAAGTTCCATTAAAGTAAGATTAATTTGTATGTATATACTACACAATATGCTTGAAAGAATGGCCATTCTACCATCCATGATGTGCTTAGAATGGCCTTAGGGCCATTTTCACCACATTGTGCTTGCAAGAATGGCACTATGTCCATTCAATTTTGATATTTTATACATGCACATGTAGAGAATGTCTCTAAAGCCATTCTAATATACACGTAGCAGTTGGCATAAGAGGGTAGAGAATGGCCCTAGGTCCATTCTTGCAAGAACAATGTGTTTTAGAATGGCCCTAGGGCCATTCTACCATCCATGATCTGCTTTGATATGCTTTAGAATGGCCATGTGGGCCATTTTAAATCACATTCTAGATTGTAGAATGGCCCTAAGTCCATTTTGTACCCTCTTGTGCAGCAAAGCTGGTGAATTTTAGAATGGTCCTAGGGCCATTCTTGCAAGAACAATGTTCTTTAGAATGGCCCTAGGGCCATTCTACCATACACAATGTGCTTGCGATTATCCCTAAGGAGGAAGAATCAAACAAAGAGCTAAATAGTTGATAAAGAATAAGGACATTGATAAAATAGTAAAGAAGAATATTTTTAAAAAATTAAAACAATTACATTGGCAATCTCTCACATAGAATAAGCAAGAGATCACATCATTTTATAATCTCAAGGACATAACATGCATACTCTCACATAGAATAAGAAAGAGAAAAGTGACAACTTTTATACCACCTACACCATCATTTTATAATCTCAAGGACATAACATGCATACTCTCACAGAGAAAAGTGACAACTTTTATACCACCTACACCATCCATATGGCACTATAACATCACTCCAATTGCATTACGCCCATGACATAAACCGTTGGACGAATAAAATATGTTGCAAACCTAATCCTCTACCCTAGTAAACAAAATCAAGCATAGGAAGAATCAAAGAAAGAACTAAATAGTTGATCAAGGATAAGCACAGTGATAAAATAGTAAAGAATAATAATTTTTAAACATTAAAACAATAACATTGGAAATCTCTCACATTAGAATAAGCAAGAGATAACATCATTTTATAATCTCAAGGACATCACATGCAT
Organism: Cibotium barometz; assembly: GCF_041138505.1. Taxonomy (NCBI): domain Eukaryota; kingdom Viridiplantae; phylum Streptophyta; class Polypodiopsida; order Cyatheales; family Cibotiaceae; genus Cibotium; species Cibotium barometz. The sequence continues at coordinate 38,824,894 of NC_141094.1, forward strand.
ATTCTCACATAGAATAAGCAAGAGAATATACTCAAGTGACAACTTTAATACCACCTACACCATCCATGTGGCACTATGACATCACTCCAATTACAGTACCCATGACATAAACAATTTTTATCCTTTTTTATATCTTTTTTCACCAACTTATATTCAAAAATTTCCAACACAATAGCCTTTGGCTATAGGATTTTTAAGACCTTCACACATGTGCATAAAACTCAAGGATCATGCTCCCCCTCAAACATGTGATGTCCATTACCAAAAATTCCATCATGATGAATTCATAGAAGAGGCAAAAAGGATCACAAGAAGATACTCTACCTTTAAAAAATAAGGTCATAAAGAAAAAAAACATGGCTTTTAAAATATCAAATAGTTTATGGTGATTTCTCGCGGGGTTCACTATATGTAAACCCTCTGTATCACATGCGTTCAAAGCCTACTTTTAAAACCCCTTATATGTGAAAATTTTATGAATAAATCACACCCTTTTTATATTCAACCTGTGAATACCCCCTTTAAATGGTACCCTTTTGTATGTAAAAAATGTGTTAAAAAAGGATTTTTAAATTCCCTTCTGTTAAACCCACATGCTATGCTTACATATTTATGAGTGACCCCCCCCCCCCAAAGGGTGATTTGTGGATGTGGGGGAATTAATTCTTGGAATTATTAACTTCTTGGATAGACTAAATCCAAAAATATGAAGGTGTGCAATGTAGGGGAAAGAGGGGGGGGGGGGGGGTATAGGGGTATAATATGTAGGGGAGGTGAAGCTAGGGTGTGGGTGAGGTAATAGGTAGGGAGTTAAAATGTATTCATAAGTGGGCATTCAAAAAGTGAAAAGGAAGAGTGAATCTTGGGAGGTAAGAGGTAGGGGACGTTAAATGTAATGATCAAGGGTAGTCCAAAGGCTAAGAGGATGAGTGAAGCTTGAGATTTTGATGAGAGACAGTTCATATATAGTGATGAAAGGCCAAAATATAAGGACAAGTATAGCAAAGTTATCCTTTTTCTAAGTGACACACTCCCTCCCACCCCCACAAGCACTTCTTTAAAAGCTCTTTAAACTTACATGGAGGTCCCATGACATGTTTATTTATTTTTTTGAGATTATAATGTTTTATTCGATAAAGTGAAATCCAGTAATTCACTTAATAAAGTGACAGCAATGTAACACCAATCAATAAAAGTTAACTAAAAAAGTATTTATTTGGAAAAAAGTAAGAAAGTGTAACCTCCATTATGTTTTTAAGACATTACATTTTTTGAGAAGTGTTTGATTGATTTTTAAAAATGTCAACAAATCATAATTACAATTCTCTTTATGAGAAAAATAATCATTACTTTTGTTTCAAGTGCATTCAAATTTAACTTTCGCACTGCCTTCGTCGCACTGCCTTCGTTAAAATAGTTGTACATCTCATTTGTGAGTTTACTACTTAATCTAATTACAATGCTTTTGCCACATTTATAATGGCCACATAATTTGCGATTCTTACCAAGATAAAATGATGTTTAGTTGAGATTTAATAAGGATAAATCACTAACCCTCCACATGAAGGCTTAACAAAGCACCTAGAATATGGGGGTGTTATGTACATGAAAAGTTTGATGTGTAGATATAACAAGGAGCCACATGCCATGGACAAAGACTCTTCCATGTAATCAAGGATGATATTTGAAAGTCATCGTGTGCCTTGTTTGGCCATGAGGTATTTCTAAGTCTTATAACGACTTCTTAAGAATTGATGCAAGGAAAACAAGATGAAAGCTTAACTAGCTTTCATAGACACAATCATTCGCTATTTCCCCCCACTCCAGACATACACACATGCCATGGACAAAGTCAAGGATGATTTTTGAAAGTCATCGTGCCTTCTTTTTTGGCCATGCGGTATTCCTAAATCTTATAACAACTTTTTAAGAATTGAAGCAAGGAAAATAAGATGAAATCTTAACTCGCTTTCATAAACACGTGCATTTGCTATCCCCCCACTTGACACACACACACACACGTGTATGCACATGTGTGTGTGTGTGTGCATGCACGCACACATGTGCACACTCACACAAAAATCTATCTACTTGGTAAGGATGTTTACATGTACTATGCATGTACAGTACACACACACATAGACACACAAGCACAACCCCCCCTCCAAAATCTACCTTCTTTGTAAGGAGTCAGGACGTACGTGTTAACCCTCAAGAAACATTATATGCTACATAACTCATTGCTTTCTATACACATCTTAGAGTTTCCCACAAGTTGTATATGCACAATCACCATCCACCTCACGAGACCACAATTATTGACAAGCAACTCTCACACTTAAAAGCATGGATGGGGAGTTACAACCAATGGCTAGCCTCAAATAACTGTATGATTTTATCCTTAAAAGAGTTAACTTGGCCACAGCCAAGTTGCCAAGAGATGGTCAAGTTAACATGGCAGTGGCATAATAAACTGGGCCGAAAACTCCATTCTCACATAGTGGAGAGAAATGTTGGAGGAAATTCTGGCCAAACTTTGCCACTTTGGCTAACATGGCAAAAACCGACAATTAGGGAACTTGAGGCTAAGTTTTACCAGTTAACCTTTTGCTAGCTAGTGATGTAGGGCACGTGTCTCTGAGAAGATGGCATTTCATTGTCCCTAGGGAGATACACAAGAACTTCTTCAACCCTTCATGTGAGTAACTCTAGCAGAGTGTGTGGGACTAAGTTCCCTTTTTTTTTTTGGCTTTTTGATGCGATTCCTTGAAAACCTCCACACAAGTGACAACGCCCGTGTGAAGATGGGTCTTAGTGAGAGAGGGACACCGCGTGTGGTGCGTGTTGAGGGGACGTTGAAACTTGAGAGGTTACAACAAGTGGAAATTTGACAAGTGGGGTAATGTGATTGCGCGTGCGCACCGACGCGTCAACGCAATCTACTTATCAAATTACACACAAGAGCTGCACACCCCACACATCCACAATCCTCTTCTCGTTCGGAATTGGATCTGCAGAGGTTCTAGCTCGGAAGCACACACTTCTGTGATTATTTATCCTCATAATTATCAGATCGCATGGCGGAGAGTCGTGACCGTGGGCTCTTCCACCACCACGACAAGAAGAAGCCAGAAGATGACCAGGAGGTGGTTGTGGAGAGCACGGAGGTGTATGCCACCTCAACTGCCGTGGACGGCAAGCCCTACGACGCCAAGGTGGAGATCAAGAAGCACGCCACCAAGGAGCACCTCGCAGAGGCCGGTGCCCTCCTCGGGGGGGCCGTGGCTATGGTAAATATCATTAATTATCAGTAATAATATCGTCAGTATCACTAATGATCTCGCCTTTAAGCTTGCCTGCCGCAATCTGCTGTAATATGCAGTATCGATAATGATCTCGCCGTTAAGCTTGCCTGCCTCAATCTGCTGTGGATTTGCAGTACCATATGCTTGATCAGAGCTTCTCTCTCTCTGTGTGTGTTTTTTTGTTGCTGTTGATAGTTTGAGAAGCACCAGGCCAAGAAGGACCCCGAGCATGCCCATACGCACCGCATCGGCGAAGCCATCGCTGGAGCCGTAGCCGTTGGATCTGGTGCTTTTGCCGTGCACGAGCATCACGACAAGAAAGATGCCGAGAAGGAGGCTAAACACCATCACTAGATCTTTTGTTTTTGTATATTAAGATAAGATGGGTTTGGAGGATGTGCGCCTTAAATTTGGTTTCTAAACATTATATGCTTTTAAGCGTAACTGGTTTTGTAACATCCGATCCGATAATATAATATATCGTCACAACCTTCGTTGTAAAAAATCTGTAAACAAATTGGATTGAAATGGCTTTGTGCTAGAAATGAATGATTTGATGAAGAGCAGGCTATGTAAAAGATGAAGCTCAGCCAACCAACCTTTATGTCTTGACCACCATATAGCTCAACCCATCCATCCTCCTCCTTATCAATCATATTAGGTGAAAAAAATCTCCTAATGAAGGGGCTAACACATGGAGATGAAATCATTCACAACGTTCCTTAGGCCACCTCAAAGTATCCCTTATTAAGAGCATTGTCATGGTCCTTCTAGATCTCCCAAGTCCCAAAAAGCTTTTCTAGCTAGTCCTAAGCCCCCTTTTGATGTACCTTTGTGAACAATGTGATGAATGAAAGCATCGCCTAAACCTAATGCAATAATAGCATATGCTTTTTCATCTTAAATTCTTCCCATACTCTTGTACTAGATAATTCTTCCTTCCACTTAGAATCCCCCATATACTATACTTTATCTAGCTCTTCCTCAGTCCCCTTTTGCTGTACTATACTTTATCTAGCTCTTCCTCACTCCCCTTTTGCTGTACTTTTGTCAATAAAGTGATCTCAGGGGGGTCACTCATAAATCTGTAAACATAGCACGTGGGTTCAACAGAAGGGTTTTTTTTAATCCTTTTTTTACATATTTTTTACATACAGAAGGGTACCTTTTAAAGGGGGTATTTACATATTGAATAGAAAAAGGGTGTGTTTTATTCATGAAAAATTTACAAATAAGGGTTTTTTAAATTAGGCCCCTTGAACGTACGTGATATAGAGAGTTTACATATAGTGAACCCCCCGAGAATGTGATGAATGAAAGCATCTCCCAAACCTAATGCAATAATAGTATACGCTTTTTCATCTTAAATTCTTCCACTTGCCATTTGTGAAAAGTTTCTCCGTTAAACTATCCTCCTTTATCAAAACATATTTGATTTTCACTTGCCATGTGTGAAAACATTCTCCCATTAAACTTTTAAATGAGGAATAAAGTAGCTATACTAATACAATTAGTACTTGACTATTATTAATGCTAAAGTCTACCCTTATACAACAAGAGTTTATGCAATGATGAACCTAATTAAGCCCAAGTAATCACTCAAACTCAACAACCCCAAAAAATGTGAATTGTTGTGTACACTAGAATAATGGAGTACTGTGAATTGGAGCTACCAAATTAAGGAAAATTTGAGAAATGATGATGGAAAGAGTTAGAGACACTCTTTATGAGCCCTAAATTAATCAAATACATCAATAGCATTAACATGAATGATTGTGATTAGCAAAAATTCAAGAATTGAGTAGTTGCTAGAAATCAGCATTACAAAGGATATTTTAGCATTTGAAGTAATAAATACTTCACTCTTAGCAAGTAGATAGTCTGCACCCGTGGTTCTTTATATTTGACAAAAACAAGCTCTCCAAGGGAGGATGAAAATTGGCATCGATTTTTGGTTTCCTACTAAGAGCTTTCGGATTGCTTCAATCTTGATGTTTATGGTGTTGTCAGTGATCCTTAGTGGCTTGTCACCTTGTATGCCGGTCCAATTAGTTTTAGAACTCCTCCAATGATGAGTTTTGAGCTGATTTATAAAGGTGGCTAAAGATGAGATTAATGAAGAGATTACTAGTTACTAGTTTAATTGCCTAGAGCCATAGATTGCTATGGAATGATGGTAGGCTTTACTACCAACTAAAAATCAAGTTAGAAGCTCACTACATTGGATAGAAGTGGATTAAGAGAATCACACTTGCATAATGAAAGTAAACAAAAAGTGATTAAACTAATGATAAGATAATAACAAGGCAAGATGCAGTTAGATCTAACACACACATTTTGCATTAAATCGCGTGTCTTTAAATAGGTTGAAGTACATCATCATTAGCACCTTTAAATAGGTTGGAGTATATGATCATTAGCACATTTCCTTGCTTAATACATTTCATAATCTAGCCCTTATACAACTCCCTTGATTGTAGCTTCTACCTCCATTGATTCAAGGCCCATTTCATGCTCCTTGTTGACTTTTGCACACCTACTTAGAGGGTTCACTTAAAACTTTGTAAGTCTACTATGTGAGATCATTAGGAGGGGTTTTAAAACCAAGATTTTGAGAAAAAGTTATAATAATCTACTTACATAAGGGGGTTTTTAATCGAATTTTGGAAAAAAAAAATCATAAGTTTATAAAGAAAAAGGGGTCATTTTATTAAGCTGAAATCCATAGAAAAGGGTATTTTTTAATACCCTTTGAATGCACCTTTGAACACATGTTGTATGTAGGTCTTGCTAAAAGTACACCCCGGAAGTACACCTACTAGCCTACTTGTTCTAGGTGCCTTGTTTTGACACTACCTTGGGCTGATTCTTTACCCACATACATCATGGATTATGGCTCATTTTCCCCATCTACTCCTAAGGTTACATTCTTTGGACCCTTAATGCCCTAATGGTTGCACCCTTTATCATTTGTTTTTCGACAAGGATAACCAAATGGATCACTCCACAAGCAAATTTACACATGCTCATAGTGTTGTTCAAGAAGCTATTTTAGTTAGATATGCGCCTTGCCATGTGTAATGATGTTCTTTGATTCCCTTCTAAGCTCATATGTTTTGATTCCCATTAAGATTTCAAGATCCATACATACATTTATTCATAAACAATTATGTCTCCTTTGCACATTTACACTCATGGCAAAGTATTCATTAGGCCATCTAAATGTGTCATCACCCTTCACAACGCCATTCATACACCTTGGAAAGTGTGATAATGTGATACACAATTGCATGAGGAGATACACCAAAATGGTTAGTGCTTCCTCCTATAAAAGGCCAACTCATTGTGTTCTCACCCTTTACTGTATCGATCATTTAGCTTGCTAATAGTCGTGATGTTCTTTAATTTTCCCATTATAATAGTTTCATGAGATACATCCATATATTCTATCATTCCATGCATGAATGTCTTCAAAGATGTCCTTTCATCCTTTGCACATTAACTCACATGGCAATCGATCCTTTCATAAATGAACATCTTCATAGATGTTCTTTCATCCTTTGCACATTAACTCACATGGCAATCGATCCTTTTAACCAATTCATTGTGCCCTTGCCCCTTTATGGTCCTTTCAAATGTCACAAAATATCTTAACACAAGAGAAGATTAAGCTCTATATACACATCAATCCACCTCAAATATCTGTAAGTTTTCCTCAATCCATCATCTTGGCAGCAGTAAGGTGCATCAAATGGGGGGTTCATCAGTTCCACATCTTCAAACAAGGATTTATTGCTTGGTGTTATTTTTCACTCTAGTTTTAGGTGCTTTCATCAAGTATGAAAAATGGAGGATAGAGACAAACTTTTAATTGAGTGTATTAGCACTTTGTCCTATAGATTCCTAAAATAGATCAAAAGACAACTAGATTACTTGATCTTTGCAAAATATTAACTACCTTGGGTCCCTTTCGGGCACCTAATCTAAACCCGAAAGGTCTCCATCCATTGGGATTAAATTTTCTCTAGCCATTTAAGATCATTTAACTTGATGGCTACTAGTTTTTCATATTGCACCGCTTCCTTGACATTAACCGTAACTCAATGTTAGTGGATTGGAGATATCATAACATACTTTTAAAGGATGTTCAAAGTCAATATTAGGTAATTTGGGAAAAATCTCACATTTTGGGAATCAATTACTCCATATATTTTTGGACATATCTTAAACATACTAACTCCAAATTTGTCGGAGATCATATATTTAGATTCTACTCTTCAAGATCTTTCCGATGATATGTCACATGAGGGGGTTTTGACAAACTTTTGGACAAGTTCACCATGCTCCCATTTTTCAAATGGGAATGGGATTTTTCCCAAATTATCTAATATGGTGTTTTCATGTAATTCTTTCTATTGTTCTTGGTTAGCATCACCTTTGTTGAAGTTATAGCTTTGGAATTTTATTCATCCTTGGAGCTGGTGTACACTCGGGGGGGGGGGGGGGGGTCGCTCACAAAAATGTGAATATCACGTGCGTTCAACAGAAGCATATTTTTAATTTATGAAACTTATAGAAATATATTTACATAAGGGTATGATTTAAATTTTTTTCAAAAAAATTTACATGTGTACTCATTCTCATCCATTCACTCATATAGACTACACATTATTTCACATACACATTCACATTCATTATTCTACATACATATCCATGTTCGTACGTCCACATCATACATCCAATTTCACATTCATACATACGCATCTACATGCATACATCTATTTTCACATCCTCATTCATACATCCACATTATACATACATCCAATTTCACATTCATACATACGCATCTACATGCATACATCTATTTTCACATCCTCATTCATACATCTACATCCGAATCTACATCCATACATCCACATCCACATCTTCATTCACATTCACATCCATACATCCACATCTACATACATACATCCATTTTCACATCCTCATTCATACATCCACATCCACATACATACATACATCCGTATCTACATCCATACATCCATTCTCGCCCTAACACATCTCATATACATCTTTTCACATCTCATACACCTCTTATCACATCCTATCACTTCCCATACGCATCTTATCACATCTTATCACATCTCATACACCTCTTCTCACATCCTATCACTTCCCATACGCATCTTATCACATATTATCACATCTCATTTAAAAATCAAGCTTTTATGCATCTTCGTATGCATAAATTCATTTTAGATGAAAATGACACTTTTGAATTAAAATTCCATCTCTTATGCATCTTCCTATGCATAAACTCAATTTAGATGAGAATTGACACTTTTGAATTAAAAATCCATCTTTTATGCATCTTCCTATGCATAAATTCAATTTGGATGAGAATAACACTTTTGAATTGAAATTCCATTCTTTTATGCATCTTCCTATGCATAAATTCAATTTAGATGAGAATGACACTTTGAATTTAAAAATCAATCTTTTATGCATCTTCTTATGCATAAATTCAATTTGGTAGGAATTACACTTTTAGAATAAAAGAATTTCTCTTATGCATCTAAGTTATGCATAAAATCCATTTATGATGAAAATCACACTTTTAGTATAAAAAGAATATCTTTTATGCATACCTCTATACATGAAATCCAATATGATAAAAGTAACACTTTTACAATAAAAGAATCAACTTTTATGCATACCTCTATGCATGAAATCCAAATATGATAAAAGTCACACTTTTATAATAAAATAATCAGTTTTTATGCATACCTCTATGCATGAAATCCAAATATGATAAAAGTCACACTTTTATAATAAAATAATCAGTTTTTATGCATACCTCTATGCATGACATCCAAATATGATAAAAGTAACACTTTTATAATAAAATAATCAATTTTTATGCATACCTCTATGCATGAAATCCAAATATGATAAAAGTAACACTTTTATAATAAAATAATCAACTTTTATGCATACCTCTATGCATGAAATCCAAATATGATAAAAGAAACACTTTTATAATAAAATAATCAACTTTTATGCATACCTCTATGCATGATATCCAAATATGATAAAAGAAACACTTTTATAATAAAATAATCAACTTTTATGCATACCTCTATGCATGAAATCCAAATATGATAAAAGAAACACTTTTATAATAAATTAATCAACTTTTATGCATACCTCTATGCATGAAATTCAAATATGATAAAAGAAACACTTCTATAATAAAATAATCAACTTTTATGCATACCTCTATGCATGAAATTCAAATATGATAAAAGAAACATTTTTATATTAAAATAATAATTCTTTTATGCATACCTCTATGTATGAAATCCAAATATGATAAAAGAAACACTTTTATATTAAAATAATAATTCTTTTATGCATACCTCTATGCATGAAATCCAATTATGATAAAAGTAACACTTTTACAATAAAATAATCATCAATTATGTATAACATAAAAATCAATTTCTCCATGATTACAATAAAATTCTTTCAATTAATCTAGGATGATAATTCCTAGAATATGGTAGGAAGTTCTCTTTTCATGCTTTGAATAAAATTATTTTATGTGTAATTTTTATAAAAATTTTGCCATAGCTCCGCTACTATGACTGATAAATCTCAATTTATTTTGAAGGATAAAGCTTATCATTAAGAAAATGATTAGAATGATCTCTAATTAGATCATTAACCCAATAATGGGTTGAATCATCAATATTCATGAAATACATAAACTAAAAGCATAGAAAAAGCCATTAATTTGACCTCAAGCATAGATTAATCTTGGATTAAGGAAAAGCTTTATGAAAAGCTTCATTTGGATTGAGAATGGGTCATGAGTATGACCATTTCTTGAGAGAGAGAGAGAAATTACATAAAAACCATTAGAATTAAGCATAAATGGAAATTTATGTAATTCTTAACTATCATTAATCAATTAACTTCAACAGCATTCGTCAAATTATGTACCTCTTCACTACCATTCATCAATTAACTTCAATAGCATTCAAAAACCATTCCAATTAAGCTTCTCAAGCTTGAGAGGGGTTGAGAAGAGAGAAACATTGAGAAATTATAGAAATTGATCAAAATTCACTAATTACCTTACAAATTGCTTGATTCTTTGTTCACGGTAGAGGCCCCCAACCAATCAATTGGTTAAGTATGTTGATGGAGCCACCAATGGGGATTTAAGAAAGAGGGAAGCTCCAATTTCTTCAATTTGGAGAGAATTTTAGAGAATAGTAGAAGTTAGCATTATTTCAGCATAACTTTAGTATAGTAAAATTCTTCTATTTTTTTCAAAAGACTCATGTCTTATTTATAGGAGAAGGAAGCTCTAACCAAAGCTAACTGAATTCTAGAATTTTCCAAATTCAATTTGGTTGAATTTGGACTAGATTTGGATCTAGTCTGGTTCCTTTTTTATTTGGTTTGGTTCCATTTTGATTTGGTTTAATTCAAGAGAGAGGAGAGATAAAAATATCACATTAATTTTGAGTTTAAAACTCATTCAAGCATGTGAAATATGCACCTCCTTTAATGGACTCCTTTAATGGACTCCCCTTTAATGGACTCCCCTTCCTTACATATGTGTCAAAATGGAATTATTATACCCAAAATATCTCATTTTTTTGATATTACTCATAGTTTCTTACTAATAAACCTTGTACATAGTCAACTCTTCATCTTACGTGAGCATTTACTCATTTTTGGGTATCTTCTTTTACAAATTGGATTTATCTCCTCCCTACACATGGATTGATGCTATTGGCCCAAAGGAACCTTAATTGGACCATAATCTAAAAATTTTAAAAATCTAGACCCTTAGGCTAAGGTCCTTTATATCCATTTCCAATTAATTCCAATTGCACATTGGAAAATTCTTTCTGAATTTCTGTTTCAGGGGAATTCATTTTAATAAGATGAGATATTTTTCTATCCAAAAATATTCAAAATCTGAATATTCTCTCTCTAGAATATTTTCTCTCTCTATGCCAAAACAGGCAGAGACAAGATCTCTTATATTTCTGAAGAGGGAATTGATTACAGGGGAATATGCTGGACATTTTGAGAGGCTGGGGAGGAATCTTACATTCTCTCCCACTTGAAAAACGCAAGATGTCCTCATCTCGCAAACTTGGGATAATTTCGCAAGATGCACGAATATGAGACTTAGAGAAAAATTTAATTAAGATTAACCACCAAAAAAAAGCCTCAAAGAGAGCAAGATTCAAGACAAGAAGAAGATTTCAACTTTATTCATTCTTGGAACATATACAGTAAAGATAGAAGAACTCTTTACACTTCCATAAGCCCGTCCATCATATGGTCACAAAAGCAGCACTCACAAGCTGCGCACGTATAAGGTAACTCATCTATGGGAATAATTCTGCTGGTTATTGCCGCACCTATCTCAGTGGTATGAGGTGATCTAACAAAAGGACCTCTGAGAAGCAAGCCAAAAACGGGGTAAAAGCATATCTTCTGATGAGGAAGAAAACACGCCAGTAAGAAGACCTGCTCAGAAAACCCAATATGCCTTGATCTCATGACGCAATAACATCCATTCTCGCCCTAACCAGGGATTTCATTAACGTCTTCACAATTTCGTGATCACGTTAACAAAACCTATTGTTAACATATTAAAACTTGTGATCACATTGTATATTCACATGCCCTGAGCAATGACCTGCCAGAACCCACTAGTCCCATAACACCTCCGGGCTTTTATCTTTCCCAGCGGGCCCGCCGGGAAATATAATTTTCCCGGCGGGCCCGCCGGGAAAGATAAAAGCCCGGCGGGCCCGCCGGGAAAAAGAAGGAAAACCGGCGAGGTACTATTCTGTATATAAACACTGCCCGACACCCATCGTACAACTTTTGGGGAGATAGTCCTTGTTTTGGGGGCGTGATATCTCTCCTCAAAGTACTTGTAGAGCTCTCGAGTTGCTAGAAGTGTCCTCTTGGGAAGAACGTCCTTATCTGAGGGGCTGTCGTCTTTCCTTGTAGGCACTCCTAAGGCTATTGAGCCACTCGTCCTTAGTTCTTTGAACTGGGGGCAGGGTGTGGTTTTGTAGCTAATACTTGTGGAGATTTAGGGACAAATTTGGAGTCATTCAGCTTTGCATTTGAGCCACGTACGTAATCTACCTCATTCTGCTTTATGAATGGTTTGATGGAGCCAAGAGTCATGCTTAGGGGCTTGTATTGGTTCTTGATACTTGATATAGTTTAGAGTAGACAAGGGTCTATTGTCCTATACTAGAGTATTGGGCAAGCATAGATCTTTGATTTTTTTTGTGAATGTTAGAGAAGGTCTATTGTCCTATACTAGAGTATTGGGCAAGCATAGATCTTTGATTGTGTAAAGTATCCTTAATTGGGTACAAAAGGCATCCTTCATTGGGGGTGCAATGTGCATGATAGTTTCGAAGTAGTTTTGTAGTAAGACCTTGCAAGATAGTTTGAAGTAGTTTTGTGTTATGTGATGATCTTTTGTATTTGTCAAGATAGTTTCGAAGTACTTTGTCTGCTAATGTATGTTTTGTTATACGTGCGTGATTTGTTATTTTTTCATTTGTGTATTCATTGTTATATGTTTGGTTGAATAGGTTATTCGTTGAGATGGAGGACAATGTTGGATCCAGTGATACCTCCAATAGAGTCCAAATTTCAAATAGCAGGAAAAAAAAGGCACCTGGGATAGAGTGGCAATATGCAATTAACGTTGGTGATCGATTCATAGATTGGGAGTGTAAACTATGCCATGCAGTAAAATCAGGTGGGGCGCCTCAACTAAGAGAACACTTTTTAGGCGGACCAAAGAAAAAGTCATGTACCCACCCCTCTGCACCTATAGTGGCCAAACACATAAGAGAAGAAATTCAAAAGAAAGATTCAAGAAAACATGACACTCCTACCGTTAATGTATCAAGGCAGCAAGAACACTGTTGTTCTAATCATCAAACTCCCGCTACATCGCCTACTTGTACCCCGAACGGCAATGTGCAACCAGAAAGTAATCTACCCAGTGCATCTTCTTGCAAGCGAAACTTTGACGTAGGAAATATACCCATGCGTCAAACTTCATTGCAAGAAAGCCTACGTCAAGGTCGACTCGATGATGCACAACTCGTCCTTGCTGAAGCGATTTACTTTTCTGGGAGTGCTATGATGATGGTGGACAGTGAGCATTGGAAGAGAGCATGGAAGAAAATTGGTGAGTTTGACCAGGGTTTTCACCGCCTACGTACCATGCTATGCGAAATGATCTATTAGAGAAATGTTATGCGCAAGTAAAAGAACGTGTACAAAGAATAATTCTTAGCAATATAGAGCTTTCTGGATGTAGTATAGTAAGTGATGGATGGTCTAATGTGCAAAGAAAACTATTAATTAATATAATGGTTATTTCACCTAGAGGTGAGACTTTCATCCGTGCCGTGGATTCAGCTGGTTCAATCAAAACTGGGGCTTACATTGCTCAAGTCATTAGCTCTGTGATAGAGGAAGTGGGTGCCAAAAATGTAGTCCAAGTCGTCATGGACAATGCAAAAAATTGTAAAAATGCATCCAAAATCCTACAGCGACAATATCCACATATTTTTCCGGTAGGCTGTAATACTCATAGTTTGAATCTTGTATTAAAAGATTGGTATAAATCTGATGATACCAAATGGTTTGCCTCAATCGTCGACACTGCTCGCCAGCTTGTGAAATTCATGCTCAAGAGACAGAGAGTTTTAGATATGTTTCGACCTCGCATGTCAGTTATGTTAAAGCTTCCAGCGGAGACTAGGTTTTGCACTCACTTTTACACTTTTGAGTCTCTTCTTAGAAATAAAGATGCAGTTTGCGAAACATTTACATGCATGGCATTTCATGACTGGGAGAACACTCAACTTGAAAAAGTGAAAGAGAAAATCAAAGTCTTGAAGGGAGCGCTTACGAGAAGAAGTTGGTGGAACAGTGTGATGGATGCATACCATGTAATGATGCCTGTTATGTATGCTGTACGAAGTCTTGATCAAAGAGCGCCTAATCTCGAAAAAGCATGGATGCAATGGTGGACTGTCCAGCGGAGTTTGGAGTGTCCTGAGAAATTAGAGCATTCAGTGGTGGAAAAGCAATGGCGTATACCATTCTCCAGTAGACAAAGAAAAGTTCTGTTGAAGTACTTTCATGCTAGATGGATTGGAGCGCATTCACCACTACACGGTGCTGCTTACATGTTAGATCCTGAATATTGGAATATGGATTTGATGTCCAACGTTGAGGTGGTGCAAGATTTTTATAAAGTGGTAAACACTTTCTATAATAATGATGATGATCGTGTACAATACATAAAGGAGATGACCTCATTTCGATTGAAAGAGGGTTTATTTTCCAACTCCCTTGTTCAACAAATGGCTAAAGAGCAACCTGCATGGAAGTGGTGGATGATGAATGGTGGTGAGCATTATGCTTTATTGCGCAACCTTGCAATGAAGGTTCTAAGTCAGTGCTCTTCAAACTCAGGCTCAGAAAGAAACTGGAGCATGTACAAATATATTCACAGTACTATTCGCAATCGACTTCTTGCAGATCAAGCAGATAAACTTGTTTACATGTACTGCAATGAAAAGATCTTGCAAGACATTGAAAGCGAAGAGTATGAAGAAGATATGCCCAGATGGATGTACAATTGTGATGATGTAGTAGAGGAGAACTTTGATGTAGGACGCACGTTGTGCACCACCCTTGAGATAGAGGACAATTTAGACATTGACTTAGATGAGCTTAATTTAGCAGACGAGAGAGTAAACGGTGAAAGAATTTTGGAGCAGGATACTGACATAGAGGAAGAAGTCACTTCATTAATTTAATAAAAAGTACTTGTACAAATGATCATATTTGGAGAAATTATCAATACAAAAGTAGGATTTATTTTTCTTAGCTCTCATCTTGAAATAAATTACGAATTGCACTAGGAGTTGCATCTAAAGGTCCTGGTGGCTTATATTCGCTAGCCATGCCGAACACTGTATAAATACCTTGATTTATTGGGACACTGCACAATGCACATGTGGAAGTATTTTGCATTTGCCTCACTAAACATATTAAGTGGTAGTAGTGTCCACATGGTAGTATATACTGGCCGCTCCACCCATCGAATACTTTGTAACATACAGGACATTGGGGGGTGGAGGAACTTGTAGCCTCAGCAGAAACTCCCACAAGATCAGGATGTATCAAAAAATGAGAGATGTGGTTTCCTTGGCGCACAGGAGCAATACGTGAAGAGATGCTCTGCACATCTTGGCTGATCTTTGTTAGCTGCTCTTGAATCCCTCTATTGGCCGGGGGAGGAGTTGACGCTTGAGTTAATCGGTCAGCTTCTTTCTCCTTCTCTGCTAGCTGTGCCCCTAAGATTTCTTTGACCTTGTTTAACTCCAATCTAGCGCCCTCCACCATGAGAGCAAGTTCTTCTCTTGTGCATGTCACTGTCTCTTCACGTATGTCGTGGGTGTTGACAGTGGCCTCTCTGGAGGCGAAGTCCACTGGAGTTTCTAAGATAAATTGAGCATATAACATCTTAGCAAAATAGAGTGGAGCGTCGGCGTTATGGAGAGGACGACCGTACACCTCCAAGAAAATGCGCCTGGCATTAGTTTTGATATCATTGTGAGTGCAACGTGAAATCTTCCATCTTCCCTTCTTAATCTCGCCATCTGGACATGGCCATATTTCCTTTATCATCTCTGTGGTTACGCGTTTGTTTATGTCTTTCCATTGGGCATAAGTTGGATTTGTCCATTTCGACAACCTGCACGCTGTTCTTGTAGCTTCGCGGGCTGTCAGGCCATGTGCAAGGGCCTTCATTCGCTCGTATGCCTTCTTGGCTAACTCCTGATGCTCGTTCGCTTGCGCCTCTGCCATATCTGCATGAACGTAAATGACTTTAGGATTTTAATAAACTGTAAAGATCAACGTAAGATAAATTGACCATTACTCTCAAAATCTTAAAGTTAAACACCACAAGAGGAGATATGTATTGCAAAGACTCGATGAGAAATATCCACGACTCCAAAAATACTTCAAACAATGCGCGCACATCAAATTTTGAAGAGAAAACATAAACTTAAACACCACAAGAGGAGAGAGATATTGCAAAGACTTAATGAGATAATATTTCAAATATTGGACACATCAAATTTTGAAGAGAGAAACAAAATGCCATTCCTGAAACTTAATCTCTTGATACTGTATCATTACAAAGTTGGGGTGAATGACACCGATAGCTCTACAAGAGGACGTTGTGCCCTCGTTGGGTCAGTATTTAGTGATCTAAAAAATTCAACTACTTGCAAAATTGATTTTCGCTCATCGCAATTAGGCAGAAACATCCAATTTTTGACTCTATGAATAATAGTATCCATTGTAACTTTGTCATGGGAACTGTTATCCATCCACAACTCTTGCACTTTCTGCCAAAAGTCATATAAAGTTTGTAATAAATATCCCAAGGCAAAAACATCAGATGCAGGAGTGTATGCATCTGCCAAAAATGGATCATAAAGCTCTGGGGCTATCCACGGCCGTTTATTTCGCTCTCTGTCTACGTAGGAGACTGCCTGTGCCACCTTCTCAGGGTTCTTGTCTGCTTCAAATACAAAATTGAGAGACACCCGTTTTTTGGGCGCTCTCAGCAGTAACCCCCAATCGATAATACCTATGCATGGCTTTAGCTCTTTTGTGAAATCCAACACTACATTAAATGGATGTAGGTCGGTATGTACAATTCCTGCCATATGTGCTGCCGCTAGGCCTTCCACCAGGGCATGCATAATATGTGGCATGCTTATTACTATTTGTTTTATTTTTGAAAGTTCTAGATGACTTAGAGGGATATTATCAGGCGGGGGTTGTCTCCATCCTCGATCCAAACGGAAAATTGCTCTGGTAAACTCACTGAATCTGAAGGGAACCTTCAGAAGAGTATCACCAAGAGCGCCGCCATTATAGTACGGAAAAATAGTGATCCAAGGAGCCTCTTTTGTAAAGGCAATGCACCGGACAATCAATGGATGTAGCACTTGCATACCCTGCTCTGCCTGGAAGCTCTCGAATTTGGCGCTGGCTTCTCCTTTGTAGTGCTTTCCGCAAAAAGTAATGTGCTCCAGTAAAAATGATATACCTTTAACAGTATACTCTTTTACTGTGCCAAAAACACCGGAGCCTATTGTTCGCCCTTCGAACAAAGCCTCGTGCGGGATGCCAATGAGATGTGTGCACATAGAATTGTAGATGGTACGATTAATGACACCTATACCACTTGCATCTGCCTGGCTGGACGTTGCAGCGACATCCTGGGCAATGCGCACTCTTTTGGGGAGGGACTCTGCATCCAATGCCTTCATGCGCTTGCTCTTAGCTCTTTGCTCACTCCATACAACGTCCCATAACTGTAGACGTTGCATATTGGCTTCAGGCGGGGCAGCATCTCTAAGATCACTGCATGCTACACGCATGCTCCCCAAAATGGTTCGTGTTATGTGTTGATGGTTGAAATCTGCTATCTTCTGTCTATCTAGCAACTCAGCGTTGCCTCCGCTTCGAAGCCGACGCTGTGTATCTCGCATGAGTATCTCAGACTCATTGATCTTTTTGACATCATCAGCACATTGTGACACTGTGATGACGGCTTCAATGCGAATTGCTCGCAGAACGATTTTACGCTCTTCGGGGGAAAGCATGTTGATCGTCTTCGTAAATCTAGCAAATATCACTAAACAAAAAAAAACAGAATATCAAACATTACTGAAATCAACATCAAGCAAACGTGAGAGAACAGCAACAAGTATATCATTACTTATCAATGTTCAAACAAAAACGGAATATCAAATAATTTTAATGAACTCAATATTATCCAATATATCATCAAACGTGAGAGAACAGCAACAAGTGTATCATTACTTATCAATGATCAAACAAAAACAGAATATATCAAACAATATTACTGAACTCAACATCATGCAATACATTATCGAACGTGAGACAACCGCAACAAGTGCATTATTACTTACGAAGTGTATACATTATCGAATGAGAGAGAGAGAGGGGGAGGGAGGAAGAGAGAGAGGTGTGACAGATAGAGAGAGGAAAAATTAAATGACATTTTTTATAGTTTTGTGAGTTCCTAAAGAGAGAAAAATAATGTTTTGTAATCCTAAAGCACTCCTCATCTACACACCTATCGTGATAGAGAGATGTGAAGTGTATCATGAGAGAGAGAGAGTTGTGAAGTGTATCATTGCGAGAGAGAGAGAGACCTCATCTACACACCTATCATGATAGAGAGATGTGAAGTGTATCATGAGAGAGAGAGAGAGAGAGAGAGAGAGTTGTGAAGTGTATCATTGCGAGAGAGAGAGAGAGAGAGAATTGTGAAGTGTATCATGAGAGAGAGAGAGAGAGAGAGGAGAGGAAGAGAGAGTTGTGACAGATAGAGAGAAGAAACATTAGATGACATTTTTAATGTTTTTGTGAGTTCCTAAAGAGGAAAATAATGTACTGTTTTAATTTTTAAGTAAATAGAGAGAGAAAAAAGAAATTATTAAGAATTATGTATATTTTAAGAGCAATAAATAAAAATCATTATCTACACATCTATCGTGTTGTGAAGTGAATCATGAGAGAGATAGAGAAAGAGTTGTGAAGTGTATCATGAGAGAGAGAGAGGGGGGTAAGAAGAGAGAGATATTCATATTTTTCGAGTTACAAATCACGAATCACGATCTTTGATCCATGAAATACTCATGCCGCGTTAGCAACCAAGTATCGCATGGATCAAACACAATAAAAACAATACAAGTCAAATCAAACAAATTTACGACATTTATTCGACCGCGTTAACGATCATATGCCGTAATATGCAAGCAAATTTACGACACTTTTTCGACCGCGTTAACGATCAAATGCCGCAATATGCAAAAAAACAATTTATGCACTAGCGGACGACACCAACTTGCCGCGTTAACGACAAAATGTCGCCCGATTCTATGGGAATACAAATAGGATACGAACATACACTGGCCGCGTTACCGACCATATGTCCGCATTTGACAAAGGGAAGGGAAGGGAAGGCGACATCGCCATAACGATACTATGCTTGCCGCGTTACCGACTAGTACCGCTACGGCGTGCCATACTTACCATAGGACACAGACTAGCCGCGTTACCGACTAAGTGCCCCAGGGTAAGCACCATTCCGAAGAATGGCCTTACACACACACCAGTCGTGTGGCGGGCCACCCACATCCTGCCGCGCATTGCGACAATGGGCGGCTGCCCGCACGAACTCACCCACACACACATCCCTCGTGTGGCGGACCACCCACATCCTGCCGCGCATTGCGACAGTGTGGGCGGCTGCCCGCACGAACACACCCACATACACACACACACACACACACACACAAGTT
Organism: Cibotium barometz; assembly: GCF_041138505.1. Classification (NCBI taxonomy): domain Eukaryota; kingdom Viridiplantae; phylum Streptophyta; class Polypodiopsida; order Cyatheales; family Cibotiaceae; genus Cibotium; species Cibotium barometz. The sequence continues at coordinate 38,844,701 of NC_141094.1, forward strand.
TCATTACCTGTGTATGCTGTCAGCAATGAACTCCCAAAGGGCCCCCCGGGCCCATATATATAGGAAATTGTACCCCACCGGGCTAGATGACGACCCCGCAGGGACCCACCGGGTTTTGCTTTATCCCGGCGGGCCCGCCGGGTATAGCAAAAGCCCGGCGGGATTTTATCTGGTTACCAGGTCGCTTGCCACCGGCTTTTTTGAGAACATGTTAACATGTGAACATGTTAATAACATGTTAACACATGTTATTAACAAAAAAAAATTTATGATCACGTGAATATAAAATCAGAGGCCCTAACACATCTCATATACATCTTTTCACATCTCATACACCTCGTATCACATCCTATCACTTCCCATACGCATCTTATCACATCTCATACACCTCTTCTCACATCCTATCACTTCCCATACACATCTTATCACATATTATCACATCTCATTTAAAAATCAATCTTTTATGCATCTTCGTATGCATAAATTCATTTTAGATGAAAATGACACTTTTGAATTAAAATTCCATCTCTTATGCATCTTCCTATGCATAAACTCAATTTAGATGAGAATTGACACTTTTGAATTAAAAATCCATCTTTTATGCATCTTCCTATGCATAAATTCAATTTGGATGAGAATAACACTTTTGAATTGAAATTCCATTCTTTTATGCATCTTCCTATGCATAAATTTAATTTAGATGAGAATGACACTTTGAATTTAAAAATCAATCTTTTATGCATCTTCTTATGCATAAATTCAATTTGGTAGGAATTACACTTTATATCTTTTATGCATACCTCTATACATGAAATCCAATATGATAAAAGTAACACTTTTACAATAAAATAATCAACTTTTATGCATACCTCTATGCATGAAATCCAAATATGATAAAAGTCACACTTTTATAATAAAATAATCAGTTTTTATGCATACCTCTATGCATGAAATCCAAATATGATAAAAGTCACACTTTTATAATAAAATAATCAGTTTTTATGCATACCTCTATGCATGAAATCCAAATATGATAAAAGTAACACTTTTATGATAAAATAATCAACTTTTATGCATACCTCTATGCATGAAATCCAAATATGATAAAAGTAACACTTTTATAATAAAATAATCAACTTTTATGCATACCTCTATGCATGAAATTCAAATATGATAAAAGAAATACTTTTATAATAAAATAATCAACTTTTATGCATACCTCTATGCATGAAATTCAAATATGATAAAAGAAACACTTTTATAATAAATTAATCAACTTTTATGCATACCTCTATGCATGAAATTCAAATATGATAAAAGAAACACTTCTATAATAAAATAATCAACTTTTATGCATACCTCTATGCATGAAATTCAAATATGATAAAAGAAACACTTTTATATTAAAATAATAATTCTTTTATGCATACCTCTATGTATGAAATCCAAATATGATAAAAGAAACACTTTTATATTAAAATAATAATTCTTTTATGCATACCTCTATGCATGAAATCCAATTATGATAAAAGTAACACTTTTACAATAAAATAATCATCAATTATGCATAACATAAAAATCAAGTTCTCCATGATTACAATAAAATTCTTTCAATTAATCTAGGATGATAATTCCTAGAATATGGTAGGAAGTTCTCTTTTCATGCTTTGAATAAAATTATTTTATGTGTAATTTTTATAAAAATTTTGCCATAGCTCCGCCTACTATGACTGATAAATCTCAATTTATTTTGAAGGATAAAGCTTATCATTAAGAAAATGATTAGAATGATCTCTAATTGGATCATTAACCCAATAATGGGTTGAATCATCAATATTCATGAAATACATAAACTAAAAGCATAGAAAAAGCTATTAATTTGACCTCAAGCATAGATTAATCTTGGATTAAGGAAAAGCTTTATGAAAAGCTTCATTTGGATTGAGAATGGATCATGAGTATGACCATTTCTTAAGAGAGAGAGAGAGAAATTACATAAAAACCATTAGAATTAAGCATAAATGAAAATTTATGTAATTCTTAACTATCATTAATCAATTAACTTCAATAGCATTCATCAAATTATGTAACTCTTCACTACCATTCATCAATTAACTTCAATGGCATTCAAAAACCATTCCAATTAAGCTTCTCAAGCTTGAGAGGGGTTGAGAAGAGAGAAACATTGAGAAATTATAGAAATTGATCAAAATTCACTAATTACCTTACAAATTGCTTGATTCTTTGTTCACGGTAGAGGCCCCCAACCAATCAATTGGTTAAGTATGTTGATGGAGCCACCAATGGGGATTGAAGAAAGAGGGAAGCTCCAATTTCTTCAATTTGGAGAGAATTTTAGAGAATAGTATAAATTAGCATTATTTCAACATAACTTTAGTGTAGTAAAATTCTTCTATTTTTTTCAAAGGACTCATGTCTTATTTATAGGAGAAGGAAGCTCTAACCAAAGCTAACTGAATTCTAGAATTTTTCAAATTCAGTTTGGTTGAATTTGGACTAGATTTGGATCTAGTTTGATTCCTTTTTTATTTGGTTTGGTTCCATTTTGATTTGGTTTGATTCAAGAGAGAGGAGAGATAAAAATATCACATTAATTTTGAGTTTAAAACTCATTCAAGCATGTGAAATATGCACCTCCTTTAATGGACTCCCCTTCCTTACATATGTGTCAAAATGGAATTATTATACCCAAAATATCTCATATTTTTTATATTACTCATAGTTTCTTACTAATAAACCTTGTACATAGTCAACTCTTCATCTTATGCGAGCATTTACTCATTTTTGGGTATCTTCTTTTACAAATTGGATTTATCTCCTCCCTACACATGGATTGATGCTATTGGCCCAAAGGAACCTTAATTGGACCATAATCTAAAATTTCTGAAAATCTAGACCCTTAGGCTAAGGTCCTTTATACCCATTTCCAATTAATTCCAATTGCACATTGGAAAATTCTTTCTGAATTTCTGTTTCAGGGGAATTCATTTTAATAAGATGAGATATTTTTCTATCCAAAAATATTCAAAATCTGAATATTCTCTCTCTAGAATATTTTCTCTCTCTATGCCAAAACAGGCAGAGACAAGATCTCTTATATTTCTGAAGAGGGAATTGATTACAGGGGAATATGCTGGACATTTTGAGAGGCTGGGGAGGAATCTTACAATCTGGGCATGCATTGTCCACATGTCTAGCATTTCGAGAGAATACTAACATTGTCATGAATAAAGGTCAAGAACGTGGGCATGGCACCGAAGAAAGTTGCTCGAAGAAGAGACTGTGATACCTTCTCCCCAGTGAAGGTATTTGAGGAGCGCCTAGATGAGGACGACTTGGAGGTTCTTTGATCTCCTACACCTGGCATGGCCAAGAACGAAGTACTTTTTAGAGTTTCTTATGGCATGATTGAGTGCATCAGCCCTAATTTGGGCGACGAAAAAATCCACTTAGAATTTGGCATGATTGAGTGCATCAGCCCTAATTTGGGCGACAAAAAAACCCACTTAGAAAGATAATATTTACAATTATGATTTTTTTGGCATCATGTAATATTGTGCTATAAGATGACATCACATAATCTTGTTGATATAGGTTGAGAGAGGGTGTCACCCTCCATTTCACATGCACACGCTTAGGATTGAGTGCTGAAATAGAGGGTAGACTAATTGACAATGACTTTCAAACGGAAGCCTCCAAAAATAATGAACATGTTTGCGATGTAAGTACACCTTAAAACCACTTTGTACAATGCAAATGAATGTGAGACGGAAGTGTCTTGCGGCTAAGCTCAAGTTCTTGTAGTTTGATGGAAAACAAGCTACCACACAAAATTTTCAAGGAAATTTGGTTTGTGGATAGCTTGTGGTATGCATATGTTGTTGAAATATACAAGTGAATAGGGTGTGTGCGGGAACAAGCTCTTGGTTAGAGTCTGTAAAAGAGGAGATGTAATTGTGAAAGAACCTGTGAAAAGGTGAGAAGAATCTACTGGGAGAGAATAAAGGGTAGCATGAGAGAATTTAGGAGTGTGGAGATATTCTGGGAGATATTCAGGGAAAAGAGAAGAGGTGGAGAGAATCAGGCAAAAGGTGGAGATATTCTGGGAGTGAATCATGGAGAAATCAATGGGATTAGATGCTTGATGTAAACTCTATAAATTGAGGCATAGCCCTAATGAGAATTTGCTGGTTTTTGAGTATCCATGCCTACATTAATCTATTTGCTAATTATTCACTAATTATGTCTTAATCATTTGCTAATTACTTTATTAATGATGTTGATTCTAGTGTTTGATCCACCATAGCTCATCATTTTACTCAAATTTCAACATGGTATCAGAGCCATGCCTAGAATCCATCAGATTTATGAGCCCATTAGTTAATTAATTAGGATTAGTAGAAAATTAGCAAAAAAATCAATTTTTAGTGAGTTTTCACTTCTCCCCTTCACCCTCAGCCAGTGGAGGACTCCATTCTCCTTGCACACTCAACCATTGCCCAAACCCTTCTAGCCCAAGATAGCTAACCCATAGGAGCTCTAGCCCATCAAATTAGAAGCGCAAACCGCCCACGCAAGCTCCCGATTTTCGCTGATTAAAAAAGCTACGTTTTTCTGCAGTAAATCAATGATTTCTCCTTGCTCAAATCAAATTGCTTCAATTCCTCTTAGCCCAAGGGGTAATCAAGCATGCTCTACAAGCTGGTGAAGACAGAATTCAATTTCATCAAGTCTACATTGAGATCAAAGCTCTTCATCAAATCTGCAGGTGACTTTGGTAAAACAGAGATTAAGCTTTGATTATTTGGTCAAATCTTGTGTTTCTTGGCTTAATCCTCTACTAGACTCATTGCTATTGATGCCTTTGAAATCATTTGAGCTCATTTGAAGTGGAAGGCACCAGATCTGGGCTCCCCGCATACTCTGTTTTTCTGCACACAAAACAGAGCATTAATTTGCTAATCAGTGCTAATCACTGTATTTTGGTGCAATTGAGGGTTCAAATTAACCATTAGGTATCTGATACAGATCCCTATAACTTCAGATTGCAATTTGATACTCCAACCATCCCGTACAAATTGGTTACCCTTGATTTAATGTAATTTCTGGGAAAATTGTGCTGATAAAATTGTGAAAATCATCATTTTGCATTTAACCCTTGGTTAATGCCTGTAAATCTCACTCAAATTCAAGATTATTCACAGCCAGAGTTGCATTTGGGAATGTGCATGAGAATGAATGCTATACGCATTATGTATTGGGCACATTGCATCAGTGTAAAAATGGGAACAGACACTGCCCTTGTCAAGATTAAGGCAAGAGGTAAGACCTCCCGCATAATTTTGGGTTTGCATTGCATAATGATACAAAATAAACATAAAAAGCCCAAAGGAACTGTCAGCAAAACATTGAAACATGTTGCTCACATGGAGCAAAAAGACCTGATGGACGAGCTCATGGCTCCAGCCATGAAAGAAGAAGAATATCTCTTTCCAAGAAGAGGATCCACACCGAGAAGAAGATCTGAAGGAAGACATGGAAACGAGAAGAGAAGCTGCCACGAGAAGAGAAGCTGCCCTGAGAAGACTGAAAGAAGAGACGGACGCGTGGAGAGATGCTGCCACGACAAGAAGACTGAAGATAAGAGAAGATGTGAGGCTCCAAAGAGTGAGGAGCCATGTGAAAATCTCTGAGAGAGAGAGAGAGAGAGACCCCACAACCCAATATAACCTGCCCCAATAAAGTAAAACCACCTCTGAGCCACCGATGATGTAGGCCACGTGGTAGATGTATGTGTGAGCACTTTAGTCAAGGTCGCGGGCAACTATAGTAAGCCTTGGACACATAGAGAGAGAGAGTGTCAAGGACTATGAGTTTAGGGACTCGAGGCACTGGTCGCAGGCTATCAAGTAAGAGAGAAACTTGATATAGGGTCCAGGTGTGCTGAGATAACTTGAGGGGAGGAGTAGACACTGGTCGCAGACTACCGAGTAAGAGGAGGCAAACTTGGTATAGGGTCTAGGTGTACTAGGAGTATTCACTTGAGGGGAGGTGTTGAAATATACAAGTGAATAGGGTGTGTGCGGGAACAAGCTCTTGGTTAGAGTCTGTAAAAGAGGAGATGTAATTGTGAAAGAACCTGTGAAAAGGTGAGAAGAATCTACTGGGAGAGAATAAAGGGTAGCATGAGAGAATTTAGGAGTGTGGAGATATTCTGGGAGATATTCAGGGAAAAGAGAAGAGGTGGAGAGAATCAGGCAAAAGGTGGAGATATTCTGGGAGTGAATCATGGAGAAATCAATGGGATTAGATGCTTGATGTAAACTCTATAAATTGAGGCATATCCCTAATGAGAATTTGCTGGTTTTTGAGTATCCATGCCTACATTAATCTATTTGCTAATTATTCACTAATTACGTCTTAATCATTTGCTAATTACTTTGTTAATGATGTTGATTCTAGTGTTTGATCCACCATAGCTCATCATTTTACTCAAATTTCAACATATGTGCCATCCAGGCTTCAGAGTCATACGACGATGGATAACTTTTTTGGGCCCTTGGACCTGGCACAGCATACACTTGCTTTCTTTCCTATCTTGCACAGGTAATACTATGACGGAAGCCCTTAAACAAGTTTATGTAATACTTTATCTTGCAAGTGTTTGTGTAACTTAAACAAGTTTCTTTTGCAAAAATCATTGGGTTCTTGTGGAAATTTTCAATGGCCACAAGGTTCGTATCCCAGGTTTGCCCAAGAGGGAAAACAAGGTTCGTATCCCAGGTTTGTATCCCAGGTTTGCCAAGAGGGAAAACAACAATATTGTTCTACAACTCTTTGTCCATGTGCACTTTGTTAGATTATCTAGACGATGTGTACTAGTAAGTTTCTAAGCTATAACTTTTCTTCCCTTGTGTTGTAATATTTTATAGCAATATACATATAATGACATGTTTTATGCATAGTGTTACGGCATCTTAGTAAGCATTGCTCTAGCCCGGCAATGAAGCATGAGTTGGAGAACCCGCAGGACCACTGTGTCACGCAAGAGGTGGAGGTATATGGACTTAGGAATTAGGGTAAGCATTTACATGTATTGTTGCATAGATAATCATAATATGTAATTTCTTCTACGTTGTAGGTACCCCGTCAACCTAATGACGTGGATTGTGGCTTCGTGTGGTCTTTGATAAACGGAGCTATAATTGGTAGGCGGAAGGAACATTGGGTAAGTTGTGTTTATGTTTTGAATGTACTTTGGCTTGGGATTCATGCTTAACCTAATTGTTATTTTGTTCCTTGTTTTTAATAGTTGAAATCAAATTTGGATACGCATGAAGATGTTGAGAAGCTCAAGAGCCACCTCTTGTCTTGGTGTCATGTCACATTATGCAAAAGGCTGTCTTCTTGATGTCATGTGACATGCAAAGGGCTATCTCATTTTGTATTGTCACATTTTATATTGATGATATGGATCTTGGTCCAATTTTGTATTTAGTCACATTTTCTATCGATGATATGGATCTTGGTCCGATTTTGTACCTCGGTTTACATTTTGTATTGATGACAGTATCTTGACACATTTTGTATCTCGTAAAACATTTTGTTTCATGATATGTAATCTTGTCTGATATGGATCTTGTCACGTTTTGAAATATGTAATCTTGTCTCATTTTGTATGTATCTTGTCACGTTTTGAAATATGTAATCTTGTCTCATTTTGTATGTATCTCGTCACGTTTTGAAATATGTAATCTTGTCTCATTTTGTTCAGCTATGGATGGCTAGTGTCACAATATTTTACTAATGAATTTAATGTTTTACTATTCAATTTAATGTTTTATTGTTTTACCTAATCTAGACTATGGCCATACAAAGAGAGAGAGAGAGAGAGAGAGAGAGAGAGAGAGATTTCTTATCTCCCATTGTTTTCACTGATAGATTTCTTATCTCCCATTGTGCTTAGAGAAATGTCTTCTTGTTTTGAGTAAATTGCAGTCAACTACGCTAAGGTAAACTCAAAGCAATCCATATATAACTCAATATGGCCATACTGAGTTAGATTTTGAGTAAATTGCAGTCAACTAAAGTAAACTAAGAGCAGTACAATAGGGTGTACTTGATGTATTGTCATAATCTTTCCACCAAGTTGGTAGTGTCGACATTTCCATAATGAAACAATCGTCCAAAATATCGCACGATATTGTTACATACCGCACGATATTGTTGTGTGCTGAATACCGCCCTAGAAGCTGACTGTATTGTATCTCGAAGTTTTCTTTTGTGATGGTGTGCAAGAGATTACACATAGATGTGTATACTTCATCACAAATTTCTTTTGGTACACAAACATGAATGCATTGTCAAAGCAACTAATAAACCAAACTTGGACATTTACAAAAACCGGTCCGAGTTTACTTTCACAGTCCGGGTTTACTTTCCCTGAAAGTAAACTAAGACCGACATCCAAGATTACTTTTGTAGGAAATACAATGCTCTGCCTGAAAAGTAAACTCAGACTATAAAAGTAAACTCAGATCGATCCGAGTTTACTTTTGCTATGCAGAAGCTATGGATTGTGAAAGTAAACAGTCATGGAAGAATGGAAAATAACACACGACAACCTAGAGCAATATTGCTTCATGCCTTTGGAATCATACCTGTGGAAGAAGATTCTCCACCCATGCCTTCTATGAAACCAACATAGTAAAAACATGGCATGACTTTTTCATATCTCCCATTATGCAATGAGCTTTACATACTACAATGATGTCAACACGGCTTATGGGATTATAAGAAGTACAAAAGTGGCATCAATAGCTTTAGAAATGATATCAATGCATGAATTACGAAATTACAAGTACATGAATGGCATCATTCTCATTTGAGATGCCAATGCTTTCACAATATCATCAGTCATTGAAAAGGCAAAAAAAAAACATCGCTCATCATCTTAAGAGTTTCCATACTCAATTGCCATGATCCTGTAACGTGCCAAGGTACAAAATTACCACAAATTTGGACCTCCTTATTGATGAGAGTCTCCTCAATGCCAAGTGGGGCATGCCTCATGGTCAAAGGCAACAATGCATGACAAGTGTGACATGATATGGTAACTAGGGGATCTATCATCAATGTTTTTGTACAACAATGAGGACACCAAATGCGAAGTCTCTTTTCAAAGCGAACACAGTGCCTGCTTCGTTAATGTTTTCACCTTAGAACTCCAGTAACATGAGGACGCTTAGGTTGGGGAGAATCCTCATCTAAACTATTATGTATATTGTGTGGAATTCCATGACCCAATCTAGTGCGTGTAACATCTGCTTGAATTTGGCGAATGCTCCCATGTGTTGGCATGTTGGCATATCAATCTTCTTTGGAGCTACCAAGCTCATGAGGTTATCCTTGGATATCTTTAATGTTGTAGTAGAATAGCTTTCTCTATCTCATCTTTGTTTTTCAAACCATCTTCAATTTGACAAAGGATTTCCCTAAACTCCTCTATACATTTGGGTAACTCATCACTTGCACCCATCTCACAGAGGTCTTGATTATCATTTTGAAGAACTGGTTCTTCATTTGATACCATGGTTGACCAATGCATGTGCACTATTAACAATTGGCAAGATGGAAAGCAAATGTGGAAAGTGGCTAGTGATAATCAACCTCATACCAATGAGATTCTTGCAATCACTGCTCCAATCAGGGCAATCACAATAATTGGATTGCATGCTAACATGATACCATTGACCTTTTGTTGAGATGCTTTGTAGCTTGAACAATAATGTCATCTCATTCACAATTTCCAAACATGATGGATTGCCTTGATAATGTTGAAGAATTCGCTCCCCTTCGAGCAATCGTGCCGTATGTATCTTCGATGATCCATGGATGTTGTAACATCCACAATCAACTGCCACAACATAAGATGTAAGAAAATGACATGGGAAATTGCAAAAGATTCATGCGAGTTGCAAATTACAAAGATATTAGTAGCAGCGGTCAACCTATCTCCTGTTTTTGTTTGAAGAACTCAAGCAAAGTTCTACCCATGTGAGTGCCAGTTTGTGAATCTCCAATAAGTGCATGTATAAGATCTACCAAGGATCTATTAATCCTTGCATCCAATAGGGTGTACTTGATGTATTGCCATAATCTTTCCACCAAGTTGGTGGTGTCAACATTTCCATAATGAAACAATCATCCAAATTTAGGGTGTACTTGATGTATTGCCATAATCTTTCCACCAAGTTGGTGGTGTCGACATTTCCATAATGAAACAATCGTCCAAATTTAGGCCACCTCCTCCTCCATATACAATTGTGACCACACCACCCATTTGTTACATATCGCACGATATTGTTGTGTGCTGAATACCGCCCTAGAAGCTGACTGTACTGTATCTCGAAGACTTCTTCTATGATGGTGTGCAAGAGATTACACATAGATGTGTATACTTCGTCCTCACGAATTTCTTTTGGAATCTAAATTGAACGTACACAAACATGAATGCATTGTGAAAGCAACTAATAAACCAAACTCAGAATTTTACAGAAACCGGTCCGAGTTTACTTTCACAGTCCGAGATACCTTTAGCAAAAGATCGTTCATCATTTGCTGGAAAGTGGTTGGAGCATCGGTTAACCCAAAAGGTAATACGAGAAACTCGTAATGGCCATACCTAGTCCGAAGGGCAATTCTTTCGACATGCCTTTCATGAATACGTATCTGGTGATAGCCAGTACTTAAATCTATCTTCGTGAAATATTTCGCTTCGGCTAACCGGTCAATCAGGTCATCTGATCTAGGGAGAGGATAACGGTTCTTAATTGTCAGCTTGTTCAATCTCTTGTAAATGGAAAATAACACACCACAACCTAGAGCAATATTGCTTCATGCCTTTGGAATCATACCTGTGGAAGAAGTCTTCGTATGAAACCAACATAGTAAAACATGGCATGCTATTTGTTGACGACAGCCTCTGTCATCAACAATCCAACAATGTGTATCCTCATGCACAACCTTAAGTATTGCATCAAGCTCTTGTTGTGACTTGTCAATCACAATAGCAGTGGGCTGAACATTATCCATTCTTTGAAAAATAATGTAGAGTGTCTTTGATAAGGCATTTACTTCTTGATTGCTACCCGGGTCATTAGAGCACAACATGAACCATATTAGAATGCCCATTTCCAATTTGGTTTGGTAAAACTGCAGCATACAATGGTAGCCCAAAGACATTTGTTTTAAAGGTGCTACCTATGGCCCAAGAATTATTACAAGAGAAGCGTGTAATAATTCTTTGATAAGGCATTTACTTCTTGATTGCTACCCGGGTCATTAGAGCACAACATGAACCATATTAGAATGCCCATTCCCAATTTGGTTTGGTAAAACTGCAGCATACAATGGTAGCCCAAAGACATTTGTTTTAAAGGTGCTATCTATGGCCCAAGAATTATTACACGAGAAGCGTTTGGCCATTTGGAACATCCATTCATCTTGTATAATAAGAATAAATGGCTTATCCTTATCTTCTAGTGCATTATGACAATATGGTTGACAATATAGCACCTACATGAGAGTGTCGTCGGTTAAACAAGTCAAAGCACAAAACCATGTGACACGATGAATGCTATAAACAAATAAAATATTATGGTACCTTATTTTGTTCACGTAGCTTTAAACACTCGCGGATGTACATCATGGTCTAATCATCTTTTGAGATTTTTCCTACAAACAGATATAGATTTTGTTATATTAAAAGAATTAGTATTTAAGTTTATAAAAGTCACTAAGCAAATATCATTGATATATTACCTGCATTGCGTACTCCATATGACATCAAAGCCACTTCCTTCGGGATCATAAAGAACCGATAGATAGTGCGGTCAAGTAAAGAGGCTTAAAGCATCTGAATTGCCACTTGGATACTCCACTTGAACCTTGAACAGACAACCACATTTCTTGGTTGATCTTAATCTCCTAATGGTTCCCTTTTAGCTAACTGTACTACCTCTATGGCACATGTAATCAACCACAAACTTGGATACAGCGTTTTTTTTTTGGTTGATCGAACCATCTCTAGTCTAACCTTGTGCTCGATCATTATCTCTTTCAAGTGGTTTTCCACATTTGCTTTATCTACAGTTAGTACTGTTGCTTGTACTCTTTTTTTGGCTTGGCAATCTAATTCTCCTCCATGGTTTGATCTCTTACAACTACATGCATTGATGAAGTCCCTAATAAAAGAGGTGGGTATCCCGTGCTTTCTAATATCAGGACACCATCTGCATTTCCTTGGTGACACAATATAATGAGACAATGCCACAATGCTTCCCCACCCTTCTAAGCATGCAATCCTTAGCTTTGGTGTGCTATTCAAGAGCAAAGACAAGGCGCACCATCTTCTTTCATCCCCAAGCAAAGGCCATCCATCATTCTTCTCCATTTCTTTAAATCTTGATTACCTCTAGAATCAGGAGCTTTCAAGGTTTCCAATGTGACATCGCATCTCTTTGAATGGCTCTCATCATAAAGTTATAGCTTGCTTTGTCAAATGAAAATTATTTAGGAGAAATATAACATGGGATTGGGTGAAACAATGTTACTTTGATTGGATCGAACATGAATACTTTCGTTGCTATCTTGAAAGAGATTTCCCACATCTGAATCATCACTCGATGAGGAGTGACTACTATCACCATTGGAGCACTCTTCAATATTGAAGTCGCTCTAGTCTTGGTTCAATGACTCCATCCTTCAAAGAACATAAACTGATTAAGATTGTATACAGCTTCATTTCAAGAACACAATACATATCCCACAATATCACTTCCTATCTATTGTAAAGGATAACATACATAAGTGAAGAATATACTTACAAATTTCAGAGAAAGATAGAAGAAATCTTAATATGGATGGAGAAGTGATGCAAAAAATGTAAGGAAAAATGCACTCTATGGACTGTGTTAAAAATTGATAGCAGGTAATGGGCCGAGTTTACTTCGAGTCCAAGTTTACTTCGGGTCCGAGTTTACTTCTGTTCCGAGTTCACTGTCATAATATCCCCCATTAAAGACCGTAGATTTTACTTGCGCATGCGTTGTAATGACAATTATGGTGGTCCGAGTTTACTACTGGTCCGAGTTTACTTTAGTTCACGGTGACTGTGTTCCCGCTGTTCAGTGCCCAGTGACCGGTGTTCTCCTGGTCCGAGTTTACTTGTGGTCCAAGTTTACTTTGGTGGTGGCAGCGCAGATCCGACGGCGCACGATGCTAGATGCGATCACCAACTTTTTCAGCCATTGATCCCAACACTCCAAGCCCGTGTGACTTAGTCATGAGGGTGGCCCACGGCAAGCTCGGAGAGACAAGTGATTGCTGCTAATTTTGGAGGTGGAAGTGGCCATTGGCGACAGCCACCTAAAACAGCGGCAGCCACTGTAGAGCCACGTTATTTTTTAGTGAGCCACATGGGCGCCATCACAGTTACTCTGAGTGTGCCACGTGGACATAACAATCAATTTTAATTCTATTGTCTCAGAATTTATTAAAAAGATTCAATTTAATAACACTTGGCACGCTCTCTCTTTCAGTTCTAGGGCTTGCTGTGTGTCATCAATGCATTAGGGTTTCTGCTTTTTAATTCAGAAATCTCTATTTTAGGGTTTGGAAGCCGTTTCCTGGTCGAATTTCACAAAAACCAGGCTGTGTAGGGTTTTCTAGTTCTGCGAGCTCAGATGTGGCTGTTTCAGGGTTTCTGATTCAGGTTCTGTCAAGGGTTTTCAGGTTTTTGGCAGTTTGGCTATTTAGAGTATCCTAATTCAAAGTGGTTTAGGGTTAGGGTTTTCGGATTGGAGGTAGACGGCCTGGCTGTCCCAGTGTATCTACGGGAATGGTAATCAGAGCGCACCCATTTTAGGGTTTCTCGGATAGGGTTTCTACTTCCGTACTGCTTATCAAGACGGGGTTTCCATGCACAATGAAGCCCTTGTCTGTACCCTCTTCAAAGTACTCTCTGGATGCTTTCTCCCCAGTAGGCCTGCACGTGCTTGTGGTGGATGACGACCAACTGTGCTTAGTGGTGTTGGACAGCATGCTCAGGAAATGCAACTACAGAGGTATGTAATTTAATTTGATATTAACCTCACGTGTTTGCTACATGCTAATCATCAATTATTTGCATTCTAAAAACCATAGGGTAAGCCTCATTGACAACATAGTAAAGTTATGTGTAGCTATGGGCTTACTGTCTTAACTCCATTGAGCACATATGGTATTGATGGACCATGTATGGTACTATACGCATTTGAGAAAGGCATATGTAGGATTCAAATCATGCACCTTAGAAGTCCGAGAAAGGTGGCCTTGTTGTGAGAGCATCCAGAACTACAAGTATGCAGGGTATGTGAGATGCATTGGCCTGTGTTGACCATGTGTACATGCTAACACTTTACATTAAGCTCTAGAAACATATCAAGCGTGTATTAGCCATGTTGTGTGATTGTAATTAAGATGCATTGATAGCTAGTTGTCATTTGTCTACCTCCTTATGACCAAGTTCTGTTTGCTAACTCCTGTTCGCATGTCATTTTTTATGATGATGGGCAGTAACAACTTGTAACCGTGCAAACCATGCATTAGACTTGCTGAGGGATAACCAGGACGACTTTGATCTTGTGCTGAGTGATGTCTACATGCCAGATGTTGATGGATTCAAACTGTTGGAAATCATTGGACTTGAGTTAGACTTGCCTGTAATCAGTAAGTTCTCTCTCTCTCTCTCTCAAAAAAGGGCAAATGGGCCATTTTTCGCAATGGAAAAGGTCTCATCCAACATTTTCGCAAGCTGACGAAACGAGTTGTTTCCTCACTGGTAACAAGTACCAACAAAACCTCATCATCAGCGCTAAACTTGCCACCTATTGGAACTACCCCATCTCATAGGGGTGTAATTATTGATGATCTCTAGGATTTTTCTTTTCTTTTTAGTTTGGTTTAATGTTCTGGATTGCAAATTTGGTTTAATGTTTTTTTCTTTTTAGTTTGATTTAATGTTCTGGATTGCAAATTTGGCTTAGATCACTATGGTCTTTATCTGGTCTCATAGGCCATTTTGGCCTTTTGTAGATGTTAATAGATCTTTCTTTCTATGCTTGTGCACATACATTTTGTGTGTGTACGCGCGAATGTGTATGTGTTCTTGCTGTTCTGTTATATCGCAAGGCTAACCAGGGTTAAGACCTTCAGGTTAGGTTAACCATAGCCTAGGGGTTAGGCATCTTAAGTCGGGGCTAGTAGCTTTTACGAGACACGTGCTATATTTTGGCTTGTGGTTTACAGGAGCCCTATATAAGTGACTTTATGAGTCAATTTCGAAGAAGCCTTGAGACTACTACGTGCTTACAACTGATGGGTGTGTTCTCATAGGCTCTCATTTGTTCATGACTGTGAACTGTATGTAATCCAAGGCGATGCCCCCCCCCCCCCCCCCCCCCCCCCCCCCCCCCCCCCCCCGCGCGCGCGCGCGCACGGGGTGGATTTTGTGATGTAAACTCGACTCAATCTTCAGCAAAGGATATATATAAAACCCTTTTTGATCTAAACTCAGAGTCATTTTGTTGTTTTTATGATCTTTTTAATTAGTTAAGATCATCTACATGTGAATGTAATTCAATCTCAAGTAGTGAAAGTGTGGATTGCAAAGGCTTGAATAAATGCACTATCCAGAATATGTATCCTTTACCCGTGGTAGATCGTCTTTAGGGTGCTAAGTATTTTATGAAAATAAGCAAGTTAAGTCCTCCAGTGGTTTGGAGTATTAAGTTGGATCAATGTTTTAGAGCATTGAAGGAGCTAGTCACCTCAACGCCTATGTTGCAAATTGTGGATTCTAGTAAACCTTTTGTGATTGAAACGGATGCTAGTGATTATGCAATAGGTGTTGTCTTGTTCCAGGATGGGAGACCCATAGCAAGAAGCTTTCAGACACATATGAGGTATCCTACTTAGGATAAGGAGCTTCTGGTTGTTGACCATGCGATGAAAATTTGGAGACACTATTTGTATGGATCTTGATTTGTAGTTTGAACGGATCACTACTCGTTGAGGTATAGGCATGTTCTTTGCTCCGTCTTGGTTTAGATTGAATTTGGACCAACCTTAATATTACCCTTGTCTTAACTAGAAATTTGTGATCAACCCAACCTGAGGGGTCGGAAGACCAGATGGGTTGACCTCATGGAGGAGGTTGACTTTGAGATCGGTTGCTGTAAGGGGGCAACCAATCAGGTTGTTGATGCCCTTAGTAGGATCCCAAGGTCAATGCTATCTCTTTTACTAAGATAATGGCTGACTTCTATCTCTCTCTCAGAGGGTGTTACCAACATGATTCCCATTTTGGTCGAATTTGGCAATTGATCTAGGCCAAATGGAGCCCACAAGATCTGAGTGTTGTGGATACTCTGATGAGTGCTGATGAGAGAAAAGTATTCCGTTAGAGGTGGATTACTTGCAAGGTTTGTGTGCCCAACATTATATCAGCATCAGGCTCAACTATGCTAAGTGTTGTTGGTGTCCCATAAGAAGTGCACAGGTCCAAGGAGAGACACGCAACATGCGTCAAGAGTTCCTATGCAGTGCTTAGGGCTGAAAGAAGACTCCCAAGAGCTTCTGCATGTGACATTGGTATTAGAGCTTTATGCTGATTCAGAGATATTGTTGCTGCCCATGTCCCACCCACCCTTACTGCATCGCACATGGAGGAAGCCATCGCCTATGTCTTGATCTTTTGGTGGTGTGGTGACCAAGCAACATTCTATCAGCATCAGACTCAGCTATGCTAAGTGTTGTTGATGTCCTAGAAAGAGTGCATAGGGCAAAATGCAGCATGTGTCAAGACCCCTAGAAGCTGGTTGGTGTTAGGCAGACTCAAGGGGAGGGTTTCATGAGAGTTGGTGGCCAGTTGGGGCTGCCCCAAAAGCTTTTATGGAGCACTCCAAGGGATGAAGTTCATCCAAGTGGCGGAGCCAAGGGTGACAGATCTCTACATCAAATTTGGAGTGGACTTAGAGACCTATGGCAAGTTTTTCAGTCAAAAGATTACCACGAAGGGAAGGATGACAGGTATGGGAGAACATATGTGGAGATAGGGGATGATGACAATCATCCAGGGTCAAAGGTTGGAATCCTGTCATCAAGTTTAGCAGAAGGGGATATGGACATGCTTAGTCCCAGGCTATATTTGATTTGGGCAGCATATAAACACAATTTTAGACATGATTAGGGTCTTGTTAGGCACAAGAATAGACCCAAGTGGACAGGTATGAAGTTGGCCAGGTGTGGAGAGCCTTATTGGTAGTCGGCAGCTTGGGCTTTATTTGTCCAAAGGACCTGGCGGACCAGCAGTCTGCCAGGTCATTAAATGTTCCAAAGGCCTATAAAAGGCACATCCTTGCTTATTGTAGAATATCTCTCTCCCCTATGGAGATTGGTCATTAGATAGACTTTTGGGGTTGCTAAGGTGGCCAGATTGATGTACCTTTTTGTACTATATGAATATATTGAATACACAACCATCTCTCTCTCTCTCTCTTCTCTCTGTCTATGTTGATTGTTCTTGCATCAAGAGTTCCTATGCAGTACTTAGGGCTGAAAGAAGACTCCCAGAGCTTCCGCATGTGACAGCACGTGTGTACACATGCATGCGCGTAGAGAGAGAGAGAGAGAGTGAGAGAGAGAGAGAGAGAGAGAGAGGAACACATGCACACATGTATATAGATATGTGTAGACGTATAGACACACACACACGTGTATGTATGTACATATGCTCATGCTTGATATGCTTTTTTAGTTTGTTGATTTTAAGATATAGGGTATGATGGTATCAGGAGAGAGTGTTAGTGATTGTCTGCAGACATTTGACTCCAAATACTTCACTTATGGCATTAAGTCTAACAGAGCTCCAAAAACTTGCAGTGATGTCTACGGAGGTGACACTAGTGTCATTATGAAAGGTATAACTCACGGTGCTTGTGACTACCTCATCAAGCCAGTTAGGATGGAGGAGCTGAGGAACATTTGGCAGCATGTGATTCGTCGAAAGGGGACAGATTCACCTAGTGTGGGATCTTGTAATGAAAGCAAGAGAGCAGGCGAGTTGCCGGAGCACTCCTCTAAGAAGCGCAAAGAAGCCAATGAACTGGTCCCAGACCTGGTAGACGATATCAGCAGCCTTAAGAAAGTGCGAGTGAATTGGTCAGTTCATTTGCATCAGCAGTTCGTTAATGCAGTGAATCAGCTTGGGGTGGAGAGTAAGACTTCCTTTTGAATAACTGTCTCGTTGGTTGTGTTGATTTTATTTCTGGAATGTCTTAGTTTTTTTAAAGGTTTGTATTGAATGGCAGATACATGTTGATTTTACTTTTGGTTTTTGTTTAATTTTTTAAAAAGGTATAGATTAATTAGGCACTTACATGAGTATAGTCTAGATGTCAAGGTTTTCATGATGAACTACATTAAAGGGCATGGTCACATGGCAATGGGAGTGGGTCATGGAAGATGCCATCCTCCATCTCCCGACTGCATGTGACTTTGTCTAGGGTGGTTGTCTAGTACTTAGCCGTCATGGAAGATGCCATCCTCCATCTCCCATCTGCATGTCACGATGGCTAGGGTGGTTGTCTAGTACTTAGCTGTAATGTGAACTTCAAATGGTGGGTGCACTTGCACACATGTGCGTGCGTGAGCTACATTAAAGCAATGGTCATATGGGAACAGGAGTGCATTGGGGGGAGATGCTGTCCTCCATCTTCCATCATCATCTGACTAAGGGTGGTTGTGTAGTACTGAGTCATAATGTGAACCTGAAAGGAGGGGGTGGGGGGGGGGGGGGTGTTTTTGAGAAGAGGGGGCGGGGTGGTGGTGGTGTGTGCAAGCATGAACTATGGTAAGGGCATGGTCACATGGGAATGGGAGTACATCTCTGTTAATGCTGTCCTCCATGGCTAGTGCTGAGTTGTACTGTGATGTTCAAATGGTGTGTGTTTTAAAGACGGATCTGTGATCGCAGAAGCTGTACCAAAGAAGTTACTTGATATAATGAATGTTCCAGGTCTGACACGGGAAAATGTTGCGAGTCACTTGCAGGTTTGGATCCATCAAGGCTAGATTTTTGCCATCATTGATTGGTCATATGGACAGGACCTTTATTGTGTTGTATGCATGTGTGCAGAAATACAGACTGTATCTGAAGCGGCTGAGTGGGGTTTTGCCGGGACCCTGCCCAGTTGCTTCGTTCCAGGCTTCAGAAGACGGGATGTCTGGTGGAACCATGCACGTACTGACTGCAGGAAAATATTCCAGTTTAACTCCTGTTGTCAAAGGCCTGAATCTTGGTGCGGGGTTAGCAGGTTCAAATACAGGAGGGCAAAGTATCGATGCAGGCACCATGAAGTCACTTGCTCATCTGAATGCCTCTCGGCAACAGAAGCAAGGAAGTGCCAATAGCGCCCAAGTCCTTGGTGGACTCAAACTTGTAGACCCACATCTCTTATCAACCTCTCAAGGTGGTGGCCTGCACAGACAGTCATCCCTTGATTTTAGCTTTTACCTTCCAGGACAGAAGAATGATTCACCTGCTTGGCAATCGTTGCCTAATCCTCTGGGTAACCTTGCTGCCAGTGGTTTCGAAGGGGTGAAGCTGGAAGATGAGATGAGCCTGAGGTCTCATAGCTCGCAAATTGGAAGTTTTAGAAGCCAGTGGAAAATCAATCCAGGTGGCACACATGATATCAGACCTGATGTAGCAGCTGACTTGAGGATGCGAGAAAATCAGCTCAACTACAGCCCTGTGAAGACAGCAGACACTTGTCGTGAAGGCCAGCGTGCAGCCGCACATATTGAGATACCTGATGATGTGAGCTCTACAAACGTGCCTCATGAACCGTCTTCTTGCACACCAACAGAGATGAGTGGAGAAGCATTTTCTGGACACAACTTCAATGCCCTTGAAGGCCTGAGCTTCATAACTCCTGATAACTTGGTGCAAAACCCAGAACAGCTTAACATCTCTGACTATCTTTTGGATGAGGCATTCCCCGACAACTGAGGTCTTTTTGTTTCAAGTGTTTGGTATCAGAGGCGCTTGAATGTTGGAAGATCAGCCTCACAAACAGCAAATTTTCTCAGCCCTCGGAACAGATTCCCAAGCTGCATTTACAGGCATGTGGTTAGTATGTGTGTCATGATCTCCTTTCCATGTGTGAACTTTGTTGCTATAGTAACAGGAAGAATAAGATTTGGTTGCAATGTGCCACCATCGGATCTTTAGGAAGAATCAAGGCATTAAGCTTTTCTTTTGTGCCAACAGACGCCGAGGTTGGGTGGTGCATGTCGTCTCCTGCCGTGTTTATGCAGGAAAGTAATTCCACTGTCTTCACTATTAGGCACATTAGTCTGAGGATCTGCATCCATGAGCATGTTTAGAGGGGTTTTAACTGTTCTCTTACATCTGACTCAGGCTTGCAAAGAGTTGTTTTGTGGATGATGTGTAGAGACTACAATGGTGCAGGGATTGCAAGAGTACAGGGATGTATACATGGAAAGAAAGGTCAAGGCAATATATCGGCAGCAAGCACTACTCGGTAGAGACTCAAGTGCCATCTTATGACACTTGGGTTACATGTGATGCTAGTGTGTCATAGTTGAAGGGTGGCAGACGATTATCAGTTGGACCTGCTATGGTCAGTCAATTCCGCAGCTCTGGGAAGCAAAGTAGCTGTTTCTTGATTCCTGCAGCTGCGGGAATCAAAGTAGTCTTTTCTTCATGTATATAAGCAACAATGTAATGTTGTTTCTAGTCCTCATCAAATGATGTGTTTGCTTTTGGGGTCTCATTTGTTGACTTTCAATGTCTGCTAAACCACCTGCACGAGGGACATAATTTCAAACGTCTCTCTCTCTCTCTCTCCCCACCCCCTCCCGGCCCTGTGGAATGCTGGTGTATGCTGACTTGTCCAAACATTTATCATCATCATCATTGTCGATGTGACTTGTAAAGATGCATCTTCATCTCTCTCTCTCCCCAAGAGATCCTAGGGTTTAACTGAGTAGTGGTTTACATATCGGGCTTTTCATGAACAGACCTAGAGTTCAAGTCCCACTCCTGGGGTCTCTGGTCTGGAGGGGTTGTGTATGGGTTTATACATTGGTTTCCTCACTAAGAGACCCCGAGTTCAAGTCCCACTCCTGTGTTGTTGTCCACTGACATAGTGAGATGTTTGACCCATTGGAATCATGCCATTGTCTGCCTAAGAGTGGCATTAGAATTGAACTTAAAAATGCTCAATCACATCTAACACGACCTTAATCCCTAGTAAATTTTCTCCTTCCAGTGTGCTTGGAGTCTACAAACCCTGGCCAAAGCTCCTTTCAAGCAAGGGCCTTCTGAGGTGTTGTAGGAGAGACTCATACCATCCAATGGGAAGTCTCCTCACACAGCCTCGCTTGCTTTGCTTTGCACAAGAAGACTTTCACCGAGTTTGGACCCAACCTCCATGTTGCTTTCTCCTTCAACGTATCCATGAAACCCAACGTATACACACCACATGTTCTCTTCATTGACTCTGCAATACCACATGTGGTGTGTATACACCACATGTTCTCTTCATTGACTCTGCAACATACACAATCTTCTCTCCACATGCATGTTCCTTAGCCTCTCCTCCATCACATGTAGATTTTCCTTCAAGGACCTCATCATCCTACATGATTTCCTTCTCTTCTTTGACCTTTGCTCTCATTGTGCTCATATTCTACAAGAGCGCCTTGGGGTATGTGTGTGTTAACCACTTGGGCTAAAGTGGCCACAACATCTTTTGCAAGTGCCCATAGTAATCATCTCTCTTATCATCTGTACAAGGCATTAAAATTATAAAGCGGCCTCTTCTTGTGCTTAATAGAGAATAGGAATGTGTGTCCATGTCTTTAGTTTCAGTTAGCTACTAGGCAAGGACTAGTCTATAGTGTCAGGAAAAAAAAACCATCCTTTACTGTAATCACGGCTCAAATTGGGAAGTCCTTTATTGTGATTTTCACGGCTCAAATTGAGAAAAAACAGTTGTAATTGTGGTTAGCCTTGAACTTAAAGATTCAAATGTTTTTCTAGGCTGAAATTGAGGAAAACCAGTTGTAATTGTGGTTAGTTTTGAATTTAAAGATTCAAAATTTTTAGGTCTTAGTTCTAAAACCGATTAATTTGTGCTAACCAGTTGTAATTGTGGTTAGCCTTGAATTTAAAGATTCAAATGTTTTTCATGGCTGAAATTGAGAAAAACCAGTTGTAATTGTGGTTAGTTTGAATTTAAATATTCAAAATTTTTAGGTTTTAGTTATAAAACCGATTAATTTGTGCTTTTTGAAAAAAAATAAAAAACGGTTGGTCTTGAAGGTTGTCCTTTTTTCCTGGTTAGAAAAAAAGTTTGTTTTAAAAAACGGGGACTAGATTAAAGAGCGAAGGACTATTTTTAAGTCTTAGCCGGGCAAAGTGTGAACACAAGCCATTGTATAAAAGTCAATTTTGTAGAGCTATGCTATGTGCTATTATGCAAAACACTCCCATTTGTCTCAAGGTTGTGGCCCCTTCATTGCTTGTCTTGGTGAGGTGGAGTGTGTTGTGTAGCCATTGCATTAGGCTAAGAAGAGGTCCCATTGCCATTTTTTAAAGCTCCCATTGGAGTGGGCTAGTGTACCTAGCCTAGGAAAAACAATGATCATTTATTAATAAATGTTTAATTGTTGTACACAATTGGCCTAGTTGCTTAACTAGCAACCTTAACTTTGCCTGATGAGCGTTTAATTTACTCTTTATGGTCAACTTGGCATGCGATGAAAGCTTGAATTAAGGATAGAATTAGCAATTGATTGGGGTTACAAGTAAGTGAATTATTAGACTCTTAATTGGTTTTAATTTCGGATAAATTTTAGCTAATTTTAGTGTCAAATGAGGACTAGTGCGCTCAATTGTAGCTAAATTTGAACGAAAAATATTCGCTTGATTAAGTTTCCACTTCTTGCATAGTGGTCGATTAATGAGTCCCGTTTGAGGCGAATTAACCACCTAATCTCACTGATCATTTGGGATCTCAATGTGTGCTTGATTAAGATTGGGTTAAAGTAAGGATGGGGACCTAATCATGACCTTTAACTTCCCTTAATGCATTTGATTAACTAGCCAAGCAAGGACTAAGCGCCATTAGTTTAAGCTCTATAAAATAGTTTTGATTACATTAGCTAGATGCTTATCTACTAAGACTTTATAAAGAAATAATAAAGAAAAAAAAGTCAATATCAAAACTCCATTATGTTGGTATAGTTCCTGAAAGTGTTGTTGTATTATCAAGGGTTGGTTAATTCTATCCAAATAAAAATTCATTAGTCATCACTTTGAGATACCATCTTCTTGTTTTGGGTCCAAATTTTTGAAGTCTCTTCTTGCTTGCCCTTTGTGAGCCTTTGATGTCTTTTCCTGCATACACATGCATCATATTTTAAAGAAGACTAAAAAAGTTTAAAAATGACTATTGCAAATAAAGCATTTTCAAATGAATGGTGCGGATATAAAAAATCACTACAAAACTCATACTACTTGGCTCGCTAAAAAGACGTTGAATTGGTCATTGAGCTACTAATAGAAACAAACTATTGTTGCAACCACATGGATACCATAGCAAACGAGAGAGCATAGAAATCAAGCCATTGAAATGCACACCAATTTTAATAGCCATACCACTGACACAACAATATAATACTCTTTAGAAACCATAACCATAGGATTTAAAATTTTTATAATCCAAATAAAAGTTGTCCAACAATCAGCATCCTCCATGTTCACAAAATGAAGCCAATATCAATATCTACTCCCATGGTTCATTTGGTATGGGTAATGTCATCACTAGGCCTTGAGTCTTGCCTTTGCAGCTTTTAATTTCTTGACACATCAGGCACTCAGCACAACAACAAACCTAGCTATATCCTTTTTCATCATAGGTGAATAGAATTCTCTAGCCATAGCCTACATTATAGAGGATACCCCTCTATGACCCATGTACGGAGGCTCATGCATCTCCTATAGCACAATCTTTCTAGTGATGTATAAAAATTTTCAGAAAAAAAGATATCCTTCATTATATGAGTAGTCACCATTAGAAATCCAGCTAATATCTTTTCGTTGTGGCCCAATATGCAAAAAGTTTGGATCTTGCTCATAAGATTCCTTCATGGTCTCAAAGGGTGAACTCTCTATGGCTGAGATATAAGTACGGTTTGGTCTTCTACTTAAAGCATTAGTCCACTACGTTTTCTTTGCCATGCTCATATTGTACCATTAGTTGAAAAGTTAATAAAGTAAGTGTTTAATGCTCTGTTAATCTGTCTTAATAAGGAATTCAAAACCCATAATTTAATGTTTCTAAATTCTAAGAGCATGTACCACAAGAGTCAATTCTTTATCATATATGTACCTAGTCCCATAAATTTTAACTCAGTATTAGAGCCTCCTAGGGTTGGTTCTTAACATGAGATTGTGATTGATGGTTTGCTTCGTTGTTTTATTCTTTCATTCTCATCCCTCATCATTGTAGATTTGTAATAGATTGTGGGCATTATAGTAGACACATGGATGGCACAAGGGTGCATGTATCTTATGGGCGGACAAGGGCTCCTTGAGAGCTATAAAATCAGGTAATCCTTGGCTTGTTTTAAGAGAGAGATACTTTGCAATGATATTAGTGTCTTCATTTGTATCTTAACCCTTCTTTAAGTGATTTACTTAGTCTTGTCTTAATTTAGCATTCCTTAATCTTTAATTAAGTGATTTACTTAGTCTTCAATCATGGAGATTATTGCTTGCTATGATCCACCCTAGTCTCATAAATTTTAAGTCATCTTGAAAGAGCATCGCCCCAATCCCATAACCACTAGCATCCCTCATAAATACAAAGACAGTCTAGTGAAATTAGGTAGTTGTAACACTGGTGAATGAGTAAGAGTTTTTTTCAAAGCTTAAAAGGATATATCATGTCTATTAGTCCAATGGAATTACTTAGCTTTCTTTAGAGGTTATGTCAACAAAAGTGCAATGTATGCAAAATTCTTGACAAACTTCCTATAGTAGCTACATAATCTCGAAAAATTATCGTAAGTCACATAGTATGCCAAGTAATAAGATGTTCATGTGTGCCATGAATATGCAAGATGTGAAAAAAATTGGATGTGCCTTTAGTGAAACATTTCAGTGACGTGTGGCCAATGGGTGGAAGGTGTGCCTGTTTGTGTACTCCTCCAATCTTGAAGATTTCTCCAACTCAATTGCTTCCTTTAACTCTTTTTTCTTCTTTCCTTGACATTTACTCAAAATCCCTTTTCTTGGGGGGTCAAGATCATTACATTGATGCATGGCAACGAACTTTGCCTAGAGTTGGGGTGGCCTCTCTTGCTCGAGGAATTTGACATTATTGAGCATTGGGGACATAGGCTATTCTGAGCAACGTGGGTATGATCAAAGAAGAGGCTATGAAAGGTTCCTATAGATTTTAGGAGGATTCAGGTAATGGGTTGTATCGTGGGACACCCATGCGCCTACCATGGCCCCCCATCTAGAAATGTACATGGATGATTATCAACACAGTGAGGCTTAATACAGGTGCTTGAGATATTCATGTCTATTCATATTGGATATGTCTAATAAATGCAAAGACCATGTGTAAGTGACGTGTGCATGGGAATTGGTCTAAAGGTGTACGTGTGTGGAAGCTTCTTTCAGTGAAAATTCCAACACACTACTTTCTTCAACTCTTACTCATGATTGCGGATAGAAAATTGGGTGTTGAGTAATGAGGTTGGCCCACAAGGCAATTGTGCATGAGGTTGGTTGATGCCCATAAGGAAATTGAACGTGAGGTTGGTTGATGTCCATAAGAATGGAAGACTTAGGACACCCAGTATGGTTGGTGTTGAGTGTTAAGTAATGAGGTTGGTCCACAAGGCAATTGTGCATGAGGTTAGCCCATAAC